>NW_006408535.1:14739985-14742146 GCF_000296735.1 Chrysochloris asiatica | reverse complement strand
CAATAATGAAAGTTGAGGCTTGAATTTTTTCTTCAGTTTCCTCAGCTTGAGAAATGCTGAGTGTGTTCTTCCTTTTTGTTTTTTCTGATACCAGATCTTTGCACATTTTGTTGTAATATTTGGCTTTATCTTCTCCAGCTGATCTTTGAAATTTTCTGTTTAGCTCTTGGACCTCCTCATTTCTCCCATTTGCTTTAGCATCTCTATGCTGGAAAGCAAGTTTCAGTGTCTCTTCTAACATCCATTTTGACCTTTTCCTTCTTTCTTGTCTTCTTAATGGCTTTTTGCTTTCTTTATGTATAATGTTCTTGATGTCATCCCACAAGTCTTATGGTCTTTGGTCTTCAGTGTGTAATGTATCAAATCTGTTCTTCAGATGATCTCTAAATTCAGGTGGGATATATTCAAGGTCATATTTTGGACTCTCATGGGCTTGTTTTCATTTTCTTCAGCTTCAATTTGAATTTGCATGTGAGTTATTGATGGCCTGTTACACAGTCTGTCCTGGCTTTGTTTTGACTGATGATATGGAGCTTTTCCATCGTCTGTTTCTGTAAATGTAGTCAATTTGATTTCTGTGTATTCCATCAGGTGAGGTTAATGTGTATAGCTGTCTAAAGAAGGTATTTGAGATGAATAAATCATTGGTTTTGCGGAATTCTATCATGTGATCTCCAGCATCATTTCTATCACCAAGGCCATATTTTCCAACTACTGATCCTTTGTCTTTGCTCCCAATCTTTGCATTCCAATCACCAGTAATGATGAATACACATTGATTGCATCAGATTAAAGAAGTTGGTAGAATTCTTCTGTTTCTTCCTCACAGGCTTTAGTGGTTGGTGCTTAAATTTGAATAATAGTGGTATTACCTAGGATTCCCTGTAGGTGCATGGATATTATCCTATCACAGACAGCATTGTACCTCATGACTTATCTGGATATGTTTTTTTTTTTTTTTGGACAATGAATGCAACACCATTCCTCTACAATTTGTCATTCCCAGTATAATAAACCATGTTGTCATCAGATTCAAAATGGCCAATAACAGTCCATTTCAGCTCACTAGCGCCTATGATATCGATGCTTATGTATTCCATTTCATTTTTGACAACTTTCAATTTTCCCAGATTCATACTTTGTATATGCCATGTTCCGATTTTCAGTTGATGTTTAAAGCTGTTTCTCTTCATGTTGAATTATGCCTCATCAGCAAATGAAGGTCCTGTGGGCTTTTCTCCCATGGGCTTTACTCCATTTGCGTCATCATGGTCAACTCTACATTGAGGACGCAGTTCCTCCCCAGTTGCATTTTGAGTGCCTTCCAACCTAAGGGGCTCATTTTCTGGCACTATATCTGACAGTGTTTCTCTGCTATTCATAAGGTTTTCAGTCACTAAATATTCGGAAGTAGTTCGTCACTCCTTCTGTCTAGTCTGTCTTTGTCTGGAAGCTCATCTGAAACCTGTCCACCGTAGGTGACCCTGCTGGTATTTAAAGGACCTCTGGTTTAGCTTTCAGAATCACAGAAACTCACAAGCCACCACAGTATGACAAATTGACAGACGAGTGGTGGTCGTGCCCACTAGCTATGCAAAATTCTGCCGTTTCCCTTCAGGTCCATCTCTTCCTTTAAACAAAGATCCTTAGTCTTATATCAGTTTGAATTTGTGTGTTTGTCTTTAGAGATATGGAAGTCTGATTTTGGGAGGAATTGTTCAGGATTATCATTTTATTGGGGAGGAGAACTCCATTCAGTATCACTGACAGGCCTCTACTTGGAGTTAGATTCTGGTTCACCCTGTTACCTCCATTCTCTGTCATCAGTTGTGTGCTGGCCAGGCTCAAGTTGCTTTTTTCCCTCTCACTGCACATTACTACAGCCATCCAAAGAGTGCCATCAGAAACTGAAGGGACCCAAGTGTGACTGTAAAAGTGCTTTGGAAAAGTCTTAGGTAGAAAGGAAGTTAGAAACATGATTTTAGTCAGAGCTTTGGTGGATCTATGAGTTTTCTTTATTTAGGATAACCTTGTTTATATTGTTATGAATCAGAATAATTTTCTTCACTTCCTTGCATTGGTAGGTATGAAGATAGCTACAGATATTTGTATGACTTTAATGTATTCTCAAGGCTAGTATATTCATTCATTCATTTATATA
>NW_006408535.1:14731777-14739885 GCF_000296735.1 Chrysochloris asiatica | reverse complement strand
TCCAAGGAGCACTCTGGCTGCACTTCTTCCAAAACAGATCTATTGGTTCTTTTGGCAGTCCATGGCACTTTCAGTATTCTCCTCCAACACCACATAAAGTATGTGGACGTCATATGCAATCTCAAATGTGTACATTGTATTAGCACTTAGTGGAGTGACATGTGTTTATAAATTGGCCATAAAAATTCATCCCAATCTAAAATCTAAAGTTTGAGCCCAGTACAAAATTGAAAACAAAATTTTGTTGAAATTATTTGTGTGACTTTCTTCCCTTTTTCCTTCCTTCCTTCCTTCCTTCACTTCATTTGCTCTGTCTGTACCCTAGGTACAGGAATAGATGGCTTAATAGTATAATTTTATTTTAGAAAATTAAAACAGATAGGCCATTCTTTCTTGATAAGGACCTACAGTGCTCATTTAGATTAAAAGAATAAAGAGAGAGGTCTTGACTCTTGGATAGAAAATTTGGTTCATTATAAACTTTATTAAGAGAATGAATGTTGAATTGGAGAATGTGATCAATGCTGTCCCCTAAAACCATCAAGTTGGCATGTCTTAATGGCTGTACCAGTTTCTATCTTGTTTGACTTGTATCTTGTGAGTTTGAGAAAGATTGCAGATCGTTCAGTTAGGCCCTTAAAAACCAGGAAACAAATTTGTTGAAATGAAGAGAGTTCATGTAAAAAAACAATTGCCAGTAATTTTTCCTTTGTCTCTTCAGATCATATAAATAGACTAGAATCAGCCATCTTCAGCACTGTTGTCTTTGGGGGCCTGTTTTCCTCTTAGTGATCTTTGCCGGTTCCATAGTGCCTTGTGCACCTTCCTTGCTTCTTATGGTGCATCTGATAACAAGGTTTTCTTAATTCCTTTCTTCGGTGGTCCAGTTCCCAATCTATCCCTACACTTCACCCTCCTCACCAGTGAATGTTGTTGTTGTGTGGCATCAGGTTGGTTCTGATTCATAGCGACCACTGTGTAGGTGTCTGAGAGTGATTAGTGGGCTTAAACTACCACCTTGCAGTTCCCAGTCCAAGTGCTTATACTTCAGCATCACACCAGGGAGGAAATCTGATATAGCCATGTTCAACTGTCCTTACAGATATCATGTGTCTAATAAATTTAAATATATGTATGTATATGTGTGTGTGTGTGTGTATATATATATATTTAAGGGAGGGAGATGTAGACCCTCAGGAAAAGCAGATGGTTCTACAGCAGATGAGGAAAACAAATTGTAAAAAAGGTGCTTACTGAAGTCTCTGTCCTTTAAGGTGGTCCTAAATGTGGTCCTGCAGAGTAATGTGCTGGGCCCCAAGGTCGGTTTGAATAGTAATGTTGGTGGTTCAAATTCACCAGCCACTTCTCGGAAATCCTATACAGGGTTGCTGTGAGCCAGAACCGACTCAATAGCACTTAACAACAATACCGGTAAACTGTATGTTACCCTGGAATGGATCTTTGAAATAGAAGTACTTATTTAACTGTCCAGGAGTAAGCTCCAAGCTTAGAGCTATAAACAGTCTCATAAATCACTGGTTGTGGAATGTATGTGGCCGTGTTTTCTTTTCACCTTTGTATCTGTAACTGGAGAGATGTCTCTAATACTTGAAAACAATACACCCTTTGGGTAAGTTACCTGGTGTGAAGCTCTTCTGGTCCAGCCTTTCCACATGGCACCTGCTGGCTTTTATTACACTGCCTTGCAGCAGGTCAGCTTTGACATCTCAAATGTGGTTTTGCAGAGTGTGAGTTTTAATGTGATAAGCATGTGTGTTTTTCATGAAGTGTTTGCACTTAGGTATTAACATGTTTATTTTCTAAATTGGGCTGACATTTCCATTGTTTCCTCCTTACATTATCTTGCTCTGTTGCATGCTTTAATAGTTTTTATAAAGTTTATTGCCCCCTACTGCTCAATATCTTTATATGCTGTGGGTTGTTCTGTACATCCTGCTGGGGTGTTGTTTAATGAATTATTTTTCAATGAGAATGATATGATTTTTACAGCCTGCCCACAGAGATAGTGATTTTAATATAGTATTTGTTTTATTCTGTACCCTTGCCCATTTTTTACCCCTTACATGCCATCCTTAGTCATACCTGAGAGTCACTTGGCTGTCTGATCTCAATGCCATGCATGTAATGGGCTCTTTTAGTGCATGTTTAATTCTTTATCTCTTCTAATCGTCTTCCCAGATCTCTATCTTCAACTCTATTTCAGACAGTTTGACTTTTATGCTAACATCTGTACATTTGCTTTGCATTGAAATTCCATGAATAGCATCTGCGCTGCTAGTGGTCTGTCTTGCTCAGTAATTGAATCCACACATTCCTAGGATGTGTTTTGTTGGATGATTTAGCAACTTTGGAGTTTTTTGTTGTTCTTGTTGTTGTTTTTCAAACTAGGGCTTTTTGAAACTTTACAGAAATAAGTCAGGGTTTGTTTTTGCAGGAACTTCAGCCCCCTCTTGCTTTCTTTCTCCTTATTCCTAACCTTACACTGTGACTTTTTTCTTAATCTGGTTAAAATTTAGACTTTTTCATTTCTATTTCCAGAAATAAAGTTAATAGTACAATACCTCCACTTGTAGTATGTCCCATTCCTTTCAGTTTAGTCATCTTTTCCCAAATCCTTTCATTACATACATCATCCCCACTGTTCTGAAACACCCTGCTCCCAAGCATATGCCTTCACTGTTAACCTTGAATTAATTAAGGCAATGTATGCAGCAAGGGATATCTCAAGCTTGGAATGCATTTTGAGCACTAGTCTGTGAATTAGTTCAATGTTTTATTTATTTATTTTTTTTATTTTAAAGCTCCAACAATGAAGGGACACTTTGATACTAGTTAGGCAAAGTTTTATCTATGGCATAAACAAACAAAATTTACCAGGTTATTTGGTTAACATGTTTCCTGCAAATGGCAGCCCATGCAAGCAAGGTCTAGTTGGTTAAAAACGAATACAACCTAATTATCTGTAGGTGGGCAGTAAGGTCACTGCAGTGACTCAGTAAGACCATGAGGGAACCTGGTTCTGTTTTCTGCTCTGCTACCCTCAGTGCATTGCCTTTCCCACATGAGACTTGATGGCCTCATGGACGCATATGGTGGTTTCCATTCCAAATATCAGGTTCTTTTAATAATAATGTTTAAGATAATTTGAAAAATATTCCCAGGATCCTCATAGGAGAATCCTTTTTATGTCTCATTGGTCAAAATTAATCAAAGAACAGTGATAGTTATTCATTACCTGTTGAACAAAATCAAAATTAGGCTTTTTTTAAAAAAAAACAAACAAAAAAACAAGGAGAATGAATGCAGCAATAAAATGTTTCCTTTCAGATGGGCAACAGACTTAGTTTCCTGAGCAGGAATTGGGCTATGTTGGGTATGACCAATGTAAAACCTGGACATAATCATACTCTAATTCTCAGTCTTGGAGTCCTGGTATGGCACTGTGAGATAAAGTGATGGACCGCAGGTCAGTTTGAGCCATACGTTGGGTGGCTCAAACTCACCAGTCACTCCTTAGGAACCCTATACACGGTCACTGTGAGTCAGAAAGAATTCAGAGGCTAAACAACAACAATTCTCAATGAAGTAAGCAGTGAATATGAAATTTATTTCTTCATTTTGGAGTTCCAACTGAAAAAAAGTATTCTGTGATCTTATAGAGAATATAGTCTATCTGTAACCAGTTGCTTTGCTACTAGGAAAATGTCTTTATCAACGTAGTAACATCCATATTTTGACACTTGGAGAATGTGTGGTAACAGTTGTGGCGTGCCTGAGGCTAGAATTTCTAGAGTAGCAAAACAAGTGAAATAGGATTAAACATTGGACTGCTAGGTCAGTTTCAACCACAAGATTGGTGGTTCAAACTCAACAACTGCTCCTTGGAAACCCTATACAGAGTGGCTATGAGTTGGAACCAAATCAACAGCCCTCAACAACAACAACATATGAAGGGAAGTTTATGTAAAGGAAATAGCTTACAACTGTAGAGTTTCAGGTCCCCATTGAAGAGAGGGAAAGGGAGAGAGGCTTTCCCAAATGTCTGTTATATTGGGAGCAGACCACACCCCCAAGGAGATATGCCCTCAGCTGATTGGCTGCTCGTGGCCACTCATCGTAGAGTTAACTGTGCTGTATTAGATTTCACCATGGGAATAAGCATATCTCAACTGTAAAACCACTGGGAATCATAGCACAGTCAAGGTGACAGAGAATCCTATCACATAGTATGACACGTAATATTTTTTAGTTGAGGAAAGGGAGTGGAGGCCCATTTCCTGAAATGTCAGTCTAGAAGCCTGTAAGCTCCTTGAAGGCACAGACTGAGTCTCTTTTTATTCCTAATCCTGTCCTAAATGTCAGCTCAGTCATTGGCACATAGTGGGTGTCCAAGAAGTACTTGCTGGATAAGTAAATCTCAGATAGGTGGAATGACATTCTAAACACTCATTTGAAACACTAATTAGTTGCTTATCTAATAAATTGCTGTAAGTTAAGTTTCGCGTTTAGCATTTGAATCTACTAAGACAATAATTGTGTTTTAGTTTATATCTGCCTCTCTAATTAAAAGGACTTAGTTGCATAAAGTTCTATACTTGCCTTTCACATGTCAGTTCCCAACTCTTTTTTTCCCCCATTTCCTTTCCTTGCTTCCCTGAGACTGTTGATGTCATTCTGAAACACCACGTGACAGAAAAATTTGAAGGAAGACACAGGTTTAGTGTCACCGTGCCTTCCACAGCTCCAGGATATGCAAGTACACAGGGAGAGGGCAGAGAATAGCGAAGGGAACCAGAAAAGACAAGAGATAAGCAGCTAACAGAATAGAAAGGCATTGTATGCACTGTCCAAAGTGTGTCCCTCTCTCTTGCCCTTCCCACTTGGCCAAATGCTTTTGTTGTTGTTAAATGCTGTTGAGTAGGTTTTGGCTCATAGTGACCCTGTACAGGGTTTCCAAAGAACAGCTGGTGAGTTTGAACTGCTGATCTTGTGGCTAGCAGTCCAGTGCTTATCCTGCAGTGCTGCACCAGGACTCCTGCTAAATAGTTAAGTGAAATGTTATTGAGACTGGGCCCAGAATATTTATATTTCCCCAGAAGAAAAACAGGAGTAACTAATTTGCTCTAAACGTAAAATATATCAAAGTGAAATAAATGTAAACTTTGTTTAGCCTATGCACAACTCTCTTTGGCACTTAGTTTTTACATAATAACACTTGCCCTGCAAGACAGCAATGAAACGGGATAGGGAAATGATTGAAAATCTGGTTTCAAGGGCATAAGCCTCGAATTGCCATTTGTACTGATTTTCAGATATAATTGAAAAATTAATCCAGAAAGTTCAGGTCATGAAAGCTTTTTATTGTAACCAAGGACAAAACTTTATTATGCTATAAAGAAGTCAGGAGTCTTTAGTGAAGATTGTAGTTGACAGGAAAATAAAGTCATTTCCATTTAAAGCTAAAAGGTATACTAGGTCCATAGATCATATGTGTATCTTTTACTTTAAAGTGCATTTATTACTCGTAAGAGAAAGTGGACTGATAGTCTTGAGGTTGACTTCCTTCACTTGTGCTCCCAGGACCTGGGTTAGACAGGTAGACGGATATGGAAGACAGTTTTTATTACTAGGCTTTGCAGGTGTAATCAGCCTGAGGATGAATGTGCAGTTCAAGAGACAAATAGCCCTCTGCTGAGACCCCAGATTTCCTGCTTTTATTTTTCATGTCTTAGCTAAGTACCTAAATGCAGGTCTCTTGAATGACACTGCTTTTTGGAATCTGATTTTATTCTTTACTAGCTGTTCTCAGTTGCTGGAAATAAATGATCATCACTGCATAGTTTTGGAAAGACTCTGGACACTTAGAGGTGTTGATAAAGAGTTAAGATAGGCTTAACTGTGATCTATCTTTGTCCTCAAGGAAATATGGATCAATTAGATTTATAAACACAAATTTTCAAACTTCATTTTCTGAAACTTGTGAGGCCTTCATAGAAAAATAAAGGTTTAATTAAAGTTTGGGATCTTAGGTACATCCACAAGCCTGTATATCCGTAATGTGGATAGACTGATGAGATAGACTATCCTGCCATGCATTGTAGGTGCTGGGAGCCGAATACTTGATGGTTCTCCTAGACACTAGCATGGTGCTGGGCAGCATGTTGAAACAGGTCAATATTGTTCAGCATACCTTTCCATTAGTAATTCTAATGCTTTCTTCTACTGCTAAAAACATTTCCTTGGGGCGATAAGTACTCAGTTTTTTTAAAGTATTTTACATCTCCCATTGAGTTTTCACATTTGAGAGTAAGGCAGGTGAAAAAAAGTACTTACCCCAAAAGAGCTCTATACTCAAAAATGATCTTTTTCTGTTATAAACTCCTGTTTTCTTAAGGCAGCTTCTTCCTCTAAGGACGAAGGTGAAAGCAAACTATTGGCATCAATTCACACTGCTGTGTGAATTATTAATACTCTGTTCACTTGCTAAGAAAATTCACTTTGTAGACAAAGATAATTTATTACATCTGATGAGTTCTCTATTGAAAGTATTTGTGTTATTTCAGACAGCGTAGCAAAAATTAAGGGAAACGCCCAAACATTTCTTAAATATTTTTGGAGGTCGACTCAAAAATATTACAGTATGAGTAATAAGTAATAACAGTCATATAGCAAATTAAAATGGAGGTTCATACAAGAACAAATTTACAGTGAATGCTTGAAAAGCTGGACTATGTTGTAGGAGCCCAGAGCAGAGCAAGAGTCCCACTAACAGTTCATTGAGGGAGGCCACATGGATAAGGCGGCTGGATGAGTCTGAAGGTGAAGAGGAGTCAAGCCAAAAGAATAATTTAAGCAAAATCACTAGAAGGCTAGTCAGGGAGAGCCTGCTCTCTAGACATGGCCTGTTTTTGAAGAATTGTTTCACTGTGAAGGGAGGGAAGATTGGAAATCAACACATAATAAGTATGTAGAGAATGCCCTGTGTTTTCTGTACTTTAATTCTCATAACAACCCCATGAGCAAGTGTTTTAGAGAAGAGAATATCAGCAAGGATAAAGAACTTGCCTAAAATTTCATAATTGGAAAATAGCAAAACAAGGGTTGAAATCTTGATCTGCCTGATTCCAGAACCTGAATTCTTCTCTTGTACAATATTTTTCCTACTATTATCCCCCTGGGGAACTTCCCAACACCAATAAAGATGAAGCTGGGAACAGGGAAGGTGAGATGGGATACTCAACAGCATTGGGCCATTTGTAAATTGAGGTTTATTTGTATGTGGATACATATATCTGGAGAAAGCTACTAATGGTACCTTTCAAAATGATAGTTATTGTTGTTATGTTAGCAAAAACTAACATCTTTGCTCTTGAATACAACAGATTTGTCCAATTCAGTATATAGTTTGGCTTCCTGTCTGTTGCCTCTATGAGCATTGATGATGGATCCAAGCAAAATGAAATCTTTGACAACTTTAGTTTTTTTCCCCATTTATTGAAATGTTATTTATTGATCCAATGAGAAGGATTGTCGTTTTTTGAGGTGCAAACCATACCAAAGGCTCAGGTCTATGATTTTCATCAGTGTTTTAAATCCTCTTCACTTTTAGTAAGTGAGGTTGAACCATTTGCATCTTGCAGGTTGTTACTGGGAGTTGCTTGATTAAAAGGAAACCTTCTGAGAGAGGACTAATTATGGGACTCTTCAATTTGAAATCAGTAGCACAAGAGACTTAATTTCTAACCACTTTTTAGTTTATTGAGAAACATAGTTGATCAGAATAAGATTTCTTTTTGAAATGTATTTTGTTGTATCCTTTTCAGGGTTTTTCTGTCAAATGTAACACAATTCTACCATCAGAACCTTTTTTTTTTTTTTTCAAATGGTACATCTAGTACTTCCAGTTTTCCAGTTTTTTTTATTTATTATTATTTTTTTTAATAGTGCCCACTTGTTGTTGTTGTTGTTGTTGTTGTTAGGTGTAATCAAGTAGGTGCCGACCCATAGCATACTATGCACAGCAGAAAGAAACACTGCCCAATCCTGGCCCAACCTCACTTGAGCCTACTGATGCTGCCACTTTGCCA
>NW_006408535.1:14681002-14728411 GCF_000296735.1 Chrysochloris asiatica | reverse complement strand
TATAATTTTTTTTTTTTTTACCAATTCCCTCAATACACCTTGGGCTTCAATACACACATACACACACATATATATGTATGCATATGTTAGGTGTTCTGCGGGAGAAAGATGAGGCTTTCTGCTCCCATAAAGGTTTACAGCCTCGGAAACCCTGTTTCTAAGAATTGGAACCGATGCCACGGAACATAACCACTTCCATCATAGATACATATTTTTGGAGTCTTGGTGTGGCGCTCTGGGTTAATGCACTGGACTGCAGATTCGGTTTGAACCACAAGGTCGGCAGTTCAAGCTCACCAGCTGCTCTATACAGGGTCGCTATAGGTTGGAACCGACTACTAAAAGACAGTTGGAATGAAATCTGTTTCACAATAGTTATTTTAATTATTTATGGAAGGTGAGCATACAAGTATGTACCATCTTCAAAGCCTAGTTGACAACAAGTTGTATGTAATGACTGTAATGTATGTATGTAATGTACCTACCAGCCCTGATTGTATCAACTGGTTCGTTTTTACCTATTTCTGTATTTCTTTCATAGCCAAATACTTGTTGTTGTGAGTTGCAGTCAAGTCGATTCCGACTCGTGATGAGTCCATGTGTGCAGAGTAGAACTACCCATAGGATTTCATGGGCTGTGCCTTTTGAGAAACAGATGACCAGATTCTGTGTTTTGAAGTACCTCTGAGTTGAGTTTGTATCACCAACATTTGGGCTCCCTGTTTATACCAACCAAGGACTCCATTAAAAAACTGACTGTTGACTTTTGATGGTTAAAAGGCAAGATTTGCAAACATCAGAATTATTCCTATTCATCCTTCTTCTTTTTTGTTGGTTTGAAAGAATACATATCCTGTTGTGATTAGATACAGCACCAAGGGGGGCTGCTACTTCCGGTTTTGTTATTTGCCTATAAACATTGCTAGTTACAGAAGCAAATCACTTGGTGCATTATGAATCATATGCTGTTAAATTCACTTTGGAGACATTGAATTTGTGTGTTTCCATCACTGATGGGGACATGAGCTTGCTGCGTTGCTCTCCTGCTCCAAGGGTGTGAGGCTGCTAGTGGCATAACTAGAAAGAGATGCTTGACGCTTTTATCCTGTACCTAAGTGGGGTTACTGAAGGGCAGAAGACTCTAATTCAGCAGGAGAGAGGCAGTGTCTCTCTGGTAGGGAAATCTCAGACTCCAGGTCCTTTGAGCCAGTGTTTACTGCTGGTTCTTGGGTGTTAAACAGTTCTCCATTGCTTTTATTGTACCATTAATTGCACTTAATGCAGCTGCATTTCTAGTACGCTTGGCTAGGCTCTGAAAATTAAGTAGAGGGTACTTTGTTATAAAATTCACTGTAATGAGCTCTGGTGGGACAGGGTCTGTTAAGTTTGAAATTACCTCGGGCCATTTCTAAAGGACTTCTTAAAATATTTCACATCTATAAAAGTTTGTAACTAGATAAATAGCCATGGAGAGTTAGAGCAGGAAAGGGAAAACCATATTTTCCTCAGTACATGTCTGATAAAATAGGAATGTTTTGAATATTTGAGAATAGTATTTGTTTTCCACATTCTCTTCTGCCTCCCTGTATTTGCTAAATTCCAAGTTTTTCACTCTGGGTACATGAGCTCGGTTTTAGCTGTTTCATACCATGGGGCTTTACAGAAAGAATTTTTTTTTTTTTTTTGCTTTTGAATCTAAATCATACATGGAACCAGAATAAATACAGGACCCCCCTCTGGGTGTACATAAATTGGTTCAAGAAAGGGTCACACCTCTAAGAACAAAACACTGAAGAGACAGCTGTAACTATTAGCCAATTAGTTTAATGTTACACCAACCCGGCAGCGCCTGAAACAGATTCCTGGTACCTGACTAATAGATGCATAAAACGACTTTAATTCCCCCAGTATTCTTGGGCTAGATGACTGCTGTAATGCTTTGCGGCTAATAAAATTTCAGATTGACTAATTTACCGGGTAGCTTTAGCAAAACATCCAAGTAATCCGTACATACTCATTAGAGACAGGTCCAGAAGATATTCCCTTAGGACTGATTTGAAAACCCTTGCTGGGATCAGCCTCACTGAGCTTTAGATGCACTGGTACAAATCAGGTAGAGGACCCTCTCTGGTTTTAGTACAGCAATTTATCTGAGTTTTGTAGTTAAAGTTTGAGCATGAGGTAATTAGAGCCCTCCAAGCTTGAAATTCATGAACCCTTTCCCCCCTTTAATAGACTGGATGCAAGCTTGCCAAGCACACTGCTTGACTGATATATATTGAGGCTTTTGTTCAAAGCCTCCGGTCAAAATGTACTTTTAAAAAATTCAAAATCGGTTTCCTTTTATTTTTAGCTCTTACATGTGTAAACAGAGAAGATTGCCGCGTGTTATTTCTGAGGGTCAGTCAGCAGTCTGTTGTGCCCTTTGGAAATATTCACCAGTCAATAATCAAGTACACGGAAGCCGTGCAGCCCACACCTGCTGTCCAGATGGGTCTGACAGCAAGCACTAGGGCCAATCAGGACTGAAGGATACAAGGGCTAGGAAACTGGGGATCTGTGTGGTTTCCTCTACCATTTATCCCTCCTGGCAAAAACTGGAACCTTTATGTTGCCGTCATGTTTACAATAGTCTGTATGTATGTCTACATTAAAACCAAATCCACCACTGTCCAGTCAGTTCTAACTGAAAGCAACCCTGCATGGGCTTTCCAAGTCTGTAACTCTTTAGGGGAACAGAAAGCTTCATCTTTTCTGCAGCCCAGCAGCTGGTGAGTTTGAACTGCAGACTTTGTAGTTAACAGTCCAGCGCTTATCCTACAGTGCTACAGTGGTCACGGTTTAATCTGTGTCCCATTACCTACAATGTACATTTATTTATTTTTTTTATTTAAGTTGAGAATATAAGTGTCAATTAAAAATATGTTTGCACATACACACGTACACATATAAATGTTTTTGTTGTTAAGGGCCATCTAGTCAGTTTCAACTGATAACAAATCAGTATAGGGTTTCCAAGGAGTGGCTGCTGGATTTAAACTGCTGCCCTTGTGGTTCAAAATTACCTTGTGGTCCTCTGCTTATCCTATAGCACCACACCAGGACTCCATGTTGTTGTTGTAGGAAGTGCCGTCAAGTCAGTTCTGACCCATTGTGATCCTGTATAGGATTTCTGAGGAGTGACTGGTGTACTTGATCCACCGACCTTGCAGTTAAACTGACTTTGCAGTCCAGCTCATTACCCAAAATGCCACACGAGGAATATCTATATATCCGGAGTCCTGCTGGAGTACTATGGGTTAATGCGCTAGACCACAAGGTTGTTTTGAACCACAAGGTCGGTGGTTCAAGCTCACCAGCCACTCCTCAGAAACCCTATTCAGGGTGGCGATGAGTTGGTACTGACTCAACAGCACTTATCATCATAATATCATACATATGTGTGCATGTGTGTTATAAGCACTAGACTGCTAACTTCAAGATAGGCAGTTCAAACCCACTAGCTGCTCCACAGGAAAAAGATGAGACAGGCTTTTTGTTCCCATTAAAGATTTTCATCCTGGGCAACCCTACACAAGGTTTCTGTGAGTCAGAATTGACTCAGGGACAGTGGGTTACATACCATAGAAGCATACCACACCTGTTCTCTCCCTTTATTTTCAGAAAAGATTACATAAAATATACATACTATAGAACCAAACTTCAGCTAGAGTTTTAAAGATAATCATATATGCCAAGACTGTCTACCTCTGTGAGCCATCTCTATTATCCTATTTGTGAATAAGGCCTTGGCATATGATTTGCTCTACCAAGTTTGTAGTTTATTGTGTTTTTATTATTATTATTATTATCATTTACAAGTAATTCCTAGAATACATATTTTGAAGAGAAAAGGAACTAGCATTTATTGAATACCTCCTATGTATCAGAAACAGTCCTAGATACTTTATGTATATTATTTCATTTAAAGCTTGAACAACATTCTGAAGTAAATGGCAATATAGTCATATTTCTGGTTATTGAATTTCTGTGAGATTTTCTATTTGGCCCTTGGTCACACACCAAAAGAAGTGACAGAAACAATATGTTCTAGTCGGTACCTACTCTTTGGCACCTAATAACAACAACTCACATATCTTGGTAATTTTCTTTAATTTTTATCATCAAGAACATTTTAACAATATTCATTATTATTTTGATACAGAAAGATTTTTAAAATTTTAGGAAAATTGTCCTAAACATTGGCATTAAACCCTTGCCACACGCCTCTGTACAAGGTACTCTTGTTTTACGCTAGAGATTGGGAAATCAAGATATGGTGAACAAGACTTTGCCTGTGCTCTAAGCAAAGCTAAGGCTAGAAATAAAGATTGCTGATTCAAAGCTTTATGCTCTCTAAATTTTCCCACCCCATCTTTAAAAAAAAAGAAAAAAAGGCATAGCTTTATTGAGTTATAATTGATATAAATAAGCAGCACTTAATTAAGGCACATAATTGATCAGTTTTGCTATACTAATTTACCCCATAAGCCCAAACCACAATCATGATGATAAATGTTTCCATTGTCAACAGTGTTTTCTCATAGCCCTTTTTTCTTGTTTTAAATTTGTGTGTATGTATATATATAATTGAGTGAAGGTTTACAGCTTTACATTCAACAAATCATATACTTAAACAACAGTTATCCTACTTCCTCCCAGTAGTCCCTATTTCCATTCTACTAGCCTACCCATCTCGTCTCAATTTTGGAAGAAGTGCAGCCACAGTGTTCTTTGGAGGCCAAGATGGCTAAGCTTCGTCTCTCATGCTTTGGACATATTGTCCGAAGGGAACAGTCTCTGGAGAAGGATATCATGCTGGGTAAGATGGAGGGTCAGAGAAAAAGGGGAAGACCCCTAACGAGATGGATCGGCCAGGTGGCATCATTTATGGACTCAAGTGTGGCAGCGGTAGTGAGGTTGGCCCAGGATCGGACATTGTTTCGTTCTGCTGTGCATGGGGTCGCTATGAGTCGGTTCCGACTCGATAGCACCTGACAACAACAACAACAACAACAAGCCTTCCCATCTCGTCTCAATTTTTCCTTTGATCTTGGATGATTGACCATTCCATGGTGAGCATGCCTGACTAGTGTTGTTGTCTATCCTATATACATTTCTATTGCTTGGCTAAAAATTGGGTCAAGATGGTGAGTTCCATTCAAGACCTGGAAGGTGGATAAGGGTCATAATCTTGGGTTCCTCCACTCTCTTTCTGACCAGTAATCTTTTTTGTTTGTTTTTTTGACTTTCGTTCCACATTTCCATCCACTCTATCTGGGACCTTCTAATGTGATCCTTTCAAAGAAGTTTGTAGTGATGGCCAGGCATCATCTAGTTCTCATTTTGGAGTCATGGTGACTGATGTTCACTTGTCCCATTGGTCCATTGGACTAGTTGAATTTCCATTACTCTTCTTGCTTCTGTGCAAGAAGAGACCAATAGTTGAACTTTAGGTGACTGCTCATGAGCTTTTAAGATCCCAGATGCAACTCACCAAAGTAGGAGGTAGAACATTGTCTTCGTGGACTGTGTTATGCCAGTTGACCGTGGTGGCCCCTGACACTGCTATCCTGAACATACATCATTGCCATAAGATGTTTAATAATATCTAAGAAGATGTTATCATTATTCTTGCTGTATGCTCCACCACACTCATGTGTTGAACAAAGGTAAACACTCATGTACAGATAACCTCTTTCAAACCCTTAATATTTGTGGATACACTCTGATTCTCCCACCCATACCCATTCAGTCTGTATATCCATCCCTTTTTCTACCTGAAAAATAGTGTTGTTTTAAGGTTGTGTATATAACACTATTTACCTCTATCTACTTTAACTCTTGAATACTTCCTTGTATCACCTGTCTTCATTATTCATCTGCCAACCTCCCTCTTCTTGTGTATTATCCTCCCCATCACCCAGGCCCTCAGACCCATTTTTATGGGCCAGAAATGCCCAGGCAACAACTGATTGGCTTTCTCACATTATAGATAAGTTTGTACTTCTACAGCCACCTCCCCCTTGCATCTTTCCAATACTCCTAAATACTTAAAGATTAAAATGAATAAAATTGTCAAGATCATTTGAAGGGCACTTTGTGTTCTTGTACTAAGTTTGAAAGTTCTTTCTAAAAATGTCAGTGTTGTTGTTGTTAAATGCTCTCAAGACAGTTCTGACTCACAATGACCCTGTGTAGGGTTTCCATGGAGCATCTGGTGAGTTTAGATCCGCCAGCCTTGTGCTTTAAACCAAGCTTGTGGTCTAGTGCTTTATCCCACAGTGCCATAGCACGTTACCAAAAAAGTCATGATGAGGTGCATAAACTGCTTAAGACGATGAATGCAGCCTGCTTTATCACAACCATTATTTATATTTTGAAGGAAAAAGATGAGGTGGCAGCAATACTGTGAACAAATAGAAATAAAATTGTCCTGGAGAAATAAAAGTGACCACATAATGCCCAGCAGATGCTGAAAGTGTTTCCCAGATGAGCTAGCTCGGAGTTGAACAAGAAAAGAGAGCTAAGGGAGGTAGCAAGTGGTAGAAGCAGAGGGAGAATATTTTGTATTCCCTTTTGATGACTAAAGTGAGGTTTATGTTGATTGTTGTTGTTAAGTGCTGTTAAGTCGGTTCTGACCCATAGCGACCCTGTTCAGAGTTTCCGAGGCTGTAAATCTTTATGGGAGCAGAAAGCCTCATCTTTCTCCCGCGGGGTGGCTGGTAGTTTCTAACTGCTGACCTTATGGTTCGTAGCCTGATTCGTAACCGCTACGCTTCCAGAGCTCCTTTTATGTTAATAGTATCTTGGAAATTCCAGGATAAATTGTCTTTCTCTCTTGCCACATGGAAAAATCAACCTCACTGGAGGTGAGACTGCCGCTCTGGTGAGAAATATTTATTGGGAAACAAGGCCTTGTTTTTTCCTACCCATAATATTTCCAAGCATTTTTCTTTATTGGTTAAATCAAAATTCATTCAATATTGCAATAGGTGTATGCAGGTCTTCTTTTCCTTTTTAATTGTTTTCCATCAGTATAAAGACATTTGTTAAAAAGAACATTACTTGATATTCTTCCATTCCCACCCCTTTTCTGTCAGTTTGTCATACTGTGGTTGTTGGCATGTTTCTGTGATCCTGGCAGGTATTAGTAAAGGTGGTGGTGGTGTGCCGTGGAGTCAGTTCTGACTCAGCGACCTTCCATAGAGTTCCCAAGGTTGTAAATCTTTATAGGAACAGAAAGCCTCATCTTCCTTCTGTGGAATTGCTGGTAGTTTCGAACTGCTGACCTTCAATTCAGGTTAGGAGCCTGACTCCTAACCATTATGCTACCAGAGCTCCCGTGCCACTGGTATTTTAAATACCAACAGGGTGCAGCCATGCAATGGTGGACAGATTTCATCTGAGTTTTCATAGTAAGGCAGACTAGGAAGAAGGAAAGTGAGACTTCATCTGAATATTTAACCAATGAAAACCTTGTGAATAGCAATGGAACACTGTCAGATAGCCCCAGAATTTTGAATATAAAGACATGATGAATAGTACCAGAATATTGTCAGATACGATGTCAGAAGACAAGCCTCTCAGATTGGCAGACACTCCGAATACAACTGGGAAAGAGTTGCCTCTTCAAAGTTGAGTTTGATGTGATGACACAAATGGAGTAAAGATTTCGGGGCCTTCCTTTATTAATGGGGTGCAACTGAAAACTAGGAGAAACAACTGTAAACATCCATTAATAATCAGAATATGGAATGTAAGAAGTATGAATCTAGTAAAATTGGAAGTTGTCAAAAATGAAATGGAACACATAAAGATCTATATCCAGGGCATTAGTGAACTGAAATGGACTGGTATTGGCTAGTCCATTTCGAATCTGACAACCATATAATTTGCTGTGCAGGGACTGATGAAAAGGAGCGGAATGGCATTGCATTCATGATCAAAAAGAACCTTGAAGTATAATGCTATATAGGATAATATCTATACACCTACAAGTAAGACCAGTTACTACCACCATTATTCTCATTTACACACCAACTACTAAAGCCAGTGATGATGTAATTGAAGAAGTCTGTCAATTTCTTCAATCTGAAATTGATCAAACATGTAATCAAAATGTATTGATAATTACCAGTGATTGTAATGCAAAGGTTGGAAACAGAGGAAGGATCAGTAGTTGAGAAACAATCTTGGCAATAGAAATGATGCTAGAGATCACATACTAGAATTTTGAAAGACCAATGGCTCATTCATTGCAAATACCTTTTTTGGACAACATGAAAGAGGATTCCTGAGGTGGTGCTGTAGGATCAGCACTGAACTGTCAAGCCACAAGGTCAACAGTTCAAACCTATCAACTGCTCCTAGGAAATCCTATTCAGAGTCAAAGACACTTAACAACAACAACAGCTGTGGAGTTTTTCTTTGTATTCCACCTGGTGATCTTGAACCACTGACCTTGTAGTTCAAACCAATGTTGCGCATTAACTTGCAGCACCACAACAGAACTCCTATATCATCATCCAACACAATGCCAGGCACAACTTGCAATTGCTCATATGCAAGTTCAGGGTAAAGCTAAAGTAAATTAAAGCAAATCTACAAGAGTCCAAATTTGACCTTTAACATATCCCACCTGAATTTAGAGATCATCTCAAGAAAGATTGGATACATTAGACACTAATGATCAAAGACTGGAAGAGTTGTGAGATTCCCATCAAGCACATCATACAGGAAAGCAAAAGAAAGACAAAAATGAAGAAAAAGACCAAAGTGGATGTTAGAAGAGACTGAACTTTGCTCTGCAATGTAGACATGCTAAAATAAGTAGAAGAAATGAGAAAATATAAGAGCTAAACAGTAGAATGCAGAAATATTAGACAATAATATTACATATAAGTAATTTTTTTCTAAAGATCATTTAAAAATGACTGCAATAGTACATTGTCAGAAAACTGCCAGAAGTTCAAACCAGATTCAGACAGGGATACGGAGTGAGGGATATAATTGTTGGCATCAGATGGATCGTGGTTGAAAGCAGAAAGTACTGGAAAAATATTTACATGTACTTTATTGGCTAGGCAAAGGCTTTTGACTGTGTAGATCATGACAAGCTATGGGTAGCATTGCAGAGAATGAGTATTACAGAACACATAATTGTGCTCATGAGGAGCCTGTACATAGAACAAGAGGCGTGTACAGTTGGACCATGAATAAAGAAGACTGTAGAGTTGATATATTTGAGTTACAGTGTTGGAGAGTAATGTTAAAAGTACCATGAACAGCTAGAAAAACAAATCTGTGCTGGAAGTACAGCCAAATGCTCCTTAGAAGCTTAGATGGCCAGACTTTGTCTCTCATAATTCAGACATATTGTCAGGAGGGACCAGTCCCCGGAGAAGGACTTCATTGTAGGTTAAGTAGAAGATCAGCAAAAAAGGCAAATACTCCCAAATAGAGGGATTGGCACAGTGGCAGCAGCAATGGGCTCAAGTTTAACTACTATTCTGAGGATGGAGCTGGGACTGGCAGTGTTTTGTTCTTTTATGCATAAGGTCACTTTGAGTCCGAATAAAGTCAATGGCTACTAAAAAGAACAATTATTTAAGTTTGTACCTGGGTTATTGTAATCTTTTATAAAAATGTCCTAAGGATATTTGAAGGATCTTGGCTTTAATTAATAATTATTTACTGATTTTGTGATCCTAGAGTTGTAGGGAAGGAGCTCTGGGAGTGTGGTGGTTACGAATTGGACTGAGAACCGCAAGGTTAGCAGTTTGAAACTACCAGCGGTTCCGTGGGAGAAAGATGAGGTGTTCTGCTCCAGTAAAGATTTACAGCCTCAGAAACCCTGTACAGGGTCGCTATGAGTTGGAACAGACTCCACGGCATGAGTTGTAGGGACTTCAAAAAAAATCCAAAATTATTCCTCTATAATATTATAAAAGCCTTTGCCATGGCAGGTGATACAAGAACAGAGAGACTGGGGGCTGGCCTACTAGACCAGAAGAGAGCATCTTTGCTCATGAGTGAAGTGACATGTAAGAGGTCAGGGGGGACACTTCAAAATCATGTCATCCCAAAGTGTGCTGTTTCGCATCTTATGACATGCTTCATTTTTAGTAAAAGTATTATTTGGAGTTTCGTGGTTTTGTTTTTCATGATGTCAGCAGGAAAGTCAGTCCTGCAATGCAGACTAGGGCTTTTTGAAGGCATGCTTGATTTCTTCATTCTCACAATGGAGTAAACCAAGGAGGGATGTTGTTATTGTTGTTAGGTGCCATCGGGTTGATACCGACTCATACTGACCCTATACATGAGAGAACAAAACACTGCCTTGTCCTGGGCCAATCTCACAATTGTTGCCACGCTTGAGCCCATTGATGGTTCCGATTATTAATGGGTGTTTACAGCTGGTTCTCTACATTTTGAATTGTGCCCCATCAGCAAATGAAGGTCCCGAGGATTTTACTCCATTTGTGACACCATGGTCAACTCTCCTTTGAGGAGGCATCTCTTCCCCAGTCACATTTTGAGTGCCTTCCAACCCAAGGGGCTCATTTTCTGGCACTATATCTGGCAGTGTTTCTCTGCTATTCATAAGGTTTTCCGTGACTAAATATTCATAAATAGTTTATTTATCCTTCTTCCTGGTTTGTCTTGTCTGGAAGTTCATCTGCAACCTGCCCATTGTGGGTGAGCCTGCTGATGTTTAAAATACCCATGGTTTGGTTTCCAGAATCACAGCAACTCACAAGGCACCGCAGTATGAGAAACTGACAGACGAGCGGTGGAAGGAGGGATAAGATAGCTTAAGTAATAAGGGTGCAATACCAGAAAAATATAAACTCATTAATGGGAGAAAGGATAGATGCTTCAAAGGGACAATGATGCCTTAATTTGTGATGTGTTTAGGCGGCTTTCCATACAGAAACGTTAGTGCAGTCAAGTTGGTTCGGTTCATAGTGACTGTGTATAGGGTTTCCAAGAAGCGCTGGTGAACTTGAACTGCCGCCTTTGCAGTTCAAACCAGCCTTGCAGTGAAGCACATTAACCCACACCGCTAGTCATGGACTTCACACAGAAATACAGTACTGAAAATATATTGTAGAACATTATTTTGCTGAATCATCATGTAGAAGAACTTGTTTGGAGGCTAAGATCTCTGTTGAGGTAGACTGAGCTATCACAACATGGAACAATATTTTTGTAGGTGTGGGTTGTTTTAAATGATTGAATTTAAGTCTTTTGTATAGTATATCACCTGCTTCTCAATTATACCTAAACTACTGGTGAGCAATTTTGTGGATTCTTTCAAGGTTTTCTCATCCCTCTTCAGTTTTGTTGGTAAGTGTTGTTTGATGATTCCAGCTCATAGTGGGCCTCTGATACACTCCCCAGCCCTGCTGTATCCTCCCAGTGTTTGCTATGTTTGAGCCCATTCTTATATAGCTACTATGTCACACCACCTCATTGAAGGTCTTCCTATTTTTCACTGACTTTGTTCTTTACCAAGCATGTGGTCTCTCTAAGGCTGATCCCTAACATGTCCCGAGGATGTGAGATATACTCTTGCCATCTTCTCTTCTTAGGAGCATTTTGGCTGTACTTACAGGAAAGATTTGTTCATTCTTCTCGCAGCATCCTAATTGAAATGCATCAATTCTTCAGTCTTATTTATTGTCTAATGGTCTCATGCATATGAGGCGATTGATTTAATGCTGAGATGCTTCTTGATTCTTCCTCTTGGGGCATAAGCATCCTCAAGTCATCTTAAGTATTTCCCATGATTGCTATGCATTCACCATTCATTCTCCTTCTGAATTTTTATAAAATAAATTTTAAATATATAACTTATGATTTTCACCTTCCATTAACTCCGCAAGGTCTTTAATGCTCTCCTATAGCATTTGTCATTGCTGATGAGTCTCGCCGTAAGATTTTCTATTGTCTCTTTTTCCAGGACCTCACTGCCTCTTTATTTACCCACTACCCAGAAGGCTCTTCATTTTTAGGCTCTTGGATAGCACTCTTTCTCAGTCTTCCTATAAAAATAGATGTTCCCCAGGTCTGGCCCCCAACCCTTTTCTCATTCTGCACATGATTTGTTTTCTCCACTCTAAATAGGGAAGTTGAGCACACCTTCCAAATACCCTAATTTTCATACTCCTCTTGCCCTCCCATAGCTTTTGCTCTCACCTGAACCCAAGTCCTCTTCCGTGCTAAGCCTCTTTCTTTAGCCTCAGGCCCACTATACATTTCCATGGGAATGTCCTAAAGACATCTTCCATCTTTTCTGTAACAACTCGATTTCATTCTTTACCTTTTACTTAATTAATCAGAAAGCCCTTTTAACCTTACCTTTTAAATACCTTTAGAATTTCACTCCCTTTGTCTGTTATATTAATGTATTTACTAAGGTCAAGTCCTTGTCGTTTCTCCCCTAGACTACACAATAACCACATTTTCCATGCTCCTTCAGACACATGTCTATACTCTGCCCCACAAACCTAGTGATAGCACATACATATGCTTGTGTCTGTGCCCTGCTGAAACTCTTCAAATGGAATCCCATTACTGCAGAAACTCCTTTGCAGAGTTTTTAAGGCCTTTTGTGACTTGCTCATCTTTGTCCTCAGCCAGTCCTTCCGTATCTGTGACATTTCAGCGGTGATCTCGCGTGCGTCACTCATTCTGTATCCTGTGCCTGACCTTCTCTCTGCCTGACCACTCCCTCTAGTTTACCAATCCTTGACTTACTTGCCTGGAAAATACCTTGTCATCTCTTGCCCACATTGTCTCTTACTGGCCTCCTTGCTTTTTCTAAGCCCAAGAAGCATCTTCCATCTTGGAACTCTTATACTTTCTGTTCCCTCCACCTAAAATCATACAATTCCCTTACTTTATTCATGTCTTTGCTTAGATACTATGTCCTTGGACAACCTTCCCTGATTTCTTATTCATAACTCTCTGTCCATATCTTACTCCTTTCTTTACCCCTCTCTCCCTGTTTTTCTTGCTGTTGGTGGTGGTGGTTACTATTGAGTTTGCTCTGACTCAGGGTGCCTTACATACAACAGAACAGAACATGCCTAGCCCTGTTTAGTCTTCATGATCATTAATGAGTTTGAATCCATTGTTGTGGCTATTGTATCTTTCTGTCTTCTTTGGGGGTTCTTTCTCTAACTGTCTACTTGATCAAACATAATGATGTTTTCTAGCTAGTGGTATTTCCTGATGACATGTCCAAAGTAATCTTAGAAACATTCTCACATTTATGGAGCAATCTGATTATATTGATTCTAAAATTTTATTCCTTTTTGCTGTTGTTTTTACATACTGTTTTTCACTAATAAGTGTATTGCTATCAGTATCATTAATGGTATTGTTGTCTATTTCCCTTCACTATACTGTCAACTCCATGTAGCAGATTTGTGCCTTCTGTTATTCACTATGACTAGGCAGTCCCTCAGTTAATATGTAGATGAATAATTAAAATGTGTCCTTTGCAATTACGTAGTAAATACCTGACATAGAGTAAGCATAAGTGAAGGTTTATGAAAACAGGGTATACTAAGTATGCATTTAACCACTGTTAAATGAATTCCCATGCCTGAACCCACCAAACTGAAGAGACCAGTGGCTTTCAGAGAAAGCAAAGCGAGACAGCTGGAAAACAAATGAAAATGACTGGCTAGTGGCAAAGTCCGTTCTCATCAGAATCCTAGTTCAGTTATTATTCAGTTCAGATTTTTGGCAAGTGATGCAGATTCTTTTTCAGAAAATGTTGATTGATTGCACAGTTGTACCCACTTCATTTGCAAACCTTCATTATCTCTTTTTCCTTTCCTCCCTCCATCTGCATTTAGAAGGGGAGGAGCAATGTATAATTCCACAAGGCAATTTTTGTGAGTAAACCAACTGACTGCTTCTTTCAGTCTTGCAGTCTCCACACAGAATACAAGTGTCTTGTTTAGTTATGTATTCTCTCTTGACTGAATCTCTGCATTCATTCCATCAAGGGTTCATTTGATTACTTATCATTCAGTGAATCATTCACTCAGTTCCACTCAGTGTTGGGGTTGTTTGTTGGTAAGTGCCACGAAATCAGTTCTGACTCATAGTGACCCTGTGTAGGGTTTCCAAGGAGCGGCTGGTGGGTTTCAACTGCTGACCTTTCGATTCAAACTGATCTTGTAATCCAGTGCTTATCCCAAGTGCTGGGACAGAACAGGGAATATTTGTGAAGACTTGGCTCTTGTCTGAAGCCTAAGTACTTGACCTGGATCTGTAGATGTTTGATTGGCTCTTTGGAATGCCTGTCTTTGTATAGTAAAACCTGCAAGAGCTAGAATTTAGTGATGTGTCCTTGTTTTTCAGTACCGCTCAAGTTTTCTTTCTTCGTTTCTAAACAAAAAGAATAGCCTCTGCAGGTTCCTAAGAGGAGAAAGGCAGCAGCAGTTATGTTGAGTGGAGGATGCCATATAAGCAAGACTTGGTGTGGCACTGCAGGCTTATGCGCTACAAGGTTGAATTGAACCACAGGGTTGGTGGGTCATACTCACCAGTCGCTCCTCAAATACCCTATACAAGGTTGATTCAATGTCACTTAACAACCACCACCATAACCACCACCATCACCACCTCCTGCTCAGTTACCTACTCACTGATAAACGTGTGGAGTTCTGTTTCTGTGAAATTAGCTGGAATGTGGCGATGCTGTAGGAGGTAGCTTTGGTTTGCAGGGGCGGTGGCTGTGTGTTTCTCTAATCTAGTTACATCTGAGGCAGTCAGTCTTAAAATAAATGCCAGTTACCACTGGAATAGGGCGTGAGTGAAATCTTCAAAGGAAAATCCAGTGGGCAGTTGCTGACACTCAGTGTGTTGCTGGTTCTCCACCCAAGTATGTGAAACGTTTGCATCTTTTGATGCCCTGATTGCAGTTTGATTCACAGGCTTTATGGGGACACTGTTGGTTGGAGAGATTGGAGATTGAGTCACAACAAAGGTGTAAACTGGGGGGAAAGTCCTAATATTACCACTCAAATCACGATAAGCGGTCACTTACAAAAGTCCTCTTCAGCCCAGCTTTAGCTTTTCATGTCAAGGAAGATGCTTTGGCAGATACTGAGTGCCTCCCATGGGTTGGACACTGTGCTCAAGAATGTTCATTCATTTACAAGTATTTATTGTATGCCTTCAGTGTGCTGGGCCCTATTCTACCTGCTAAGGTTTTAGCACTTCAAAAAATCATGCCCCTGACTTGAAAAGGTAATAAGCTAGTAGGGGAGACAGGAAAATGCAAATCAGTCCTATTAATAGATTTAGAACAGGGCTAGGGGGATCATATATCTCCCGCCCCAGAGTAAACCGAACAACCTGCTGCCATTGGGTCTATTCTAATTTATAGTGTGAGCCTATAGGGCACAGTAGAACCTCCCCATGGTTCCCAAGGCTTTACATTTTATGGACGCAAGCTGCCACATCTCTCTCCTGAGGAGTGGCTGGTGAATTTGAACCACCAACCAACCTTTTTGGTTAGCAAACGAGTGCCTTAACCTTTGTGCCACTAGATACCATATTCCTTAAAAACACTCTCCGAGGCATTAACCCCTTACAAAGAAGGAAAAATTGAGATCCACAGAGCCTATTTTTTTCCCGGACAACTAAGCTGATTAAAATAAAAGGATTTAAAACTTGTTCTGATTCCAGAACCCAAACCCTTTGCTCTGTGTAGAATTGCCTCCCCAACATTGTGACCCTTCCTACTGAACTCTTCCCTGATTGCACAGAAAACAGGCACAAGTTGGTTGTCCTAAGGGTAATGGCCCTGAGTTAGGAGTGTGCCCTCCAAGCTCCCATGTGAGATACCAATCGGTCGTGTGCGCTGTGATGGGGGGATGTGTTTCAGAGGCTTTGATATAAGCAGTTATGTTTCAGTAGAGTGGGAGGTAGTAAAGAGATACAATTGTGAAGTTGGAGTTTTCAGACAGGGCTGAGTGGGTCTTGCTCCTTCTAGGTGTCAGGGACAGTGTTGACTTTGAGTTGGTCACTGTGGTAATGGGCAAATCCAGCCAGGAGGTATCTGTGGGAGGTCATTATCCATTGTTGTGCTTTGTGCCTAAGCAAAAGGAGGTTTGAGCAGGCCTTGGTGATGAGCCTTGAATCTGGAATAAGTAGCTTTGTTAATATGCGTTTACCCTGGCCCTCATGTCTGACCAGTGCACCCCGGGGATCTGACACTTGGATTTTATTGGTCAAGCGAGCTCAGCCACTACACTCCAAATTCTGAGACTTTTCCCAGTTCCTGTCCTGAGCTAATAAATGCTTATTTACTGCTTTTCATTAATTATCTTACGTGCCATTCTCCTCTACTAGATTCTGAGCACCTAAAGGGTCAGGAATGGGCCTTCATTTTTATGTTCACTGTCCTAGTGCCCTGCGTAGAGGAGAAGCTCAACAAACATGTTGCATGTATGCTTTTAGCTTTCCCTCTGCTAAAATAATGACACATCTGGACATGAAGATGGGAACCTGGACTATACCTTCAGCACCTGCGTCAGAGACTTTATCTCACTAATAAGTGCGCACTGCATTTGGGAGAACAAATGTAAGACCCTAGCCTGAGATTGTTGAGCTTTGGGAATTGATAAGAGTGACTTTTCTATACCAGACACTGTGTCCTTAGGACCAATACCTCACTGTTTCATAGAACTATTAATATTTCTTTAGACTAAAGAAAGTCAGTGAACATACTGCCTAACCTTGACACGGCCCAAGAGAAAGATCTAGCTAGTTAAGAGTATGAATAACTGAATACTTAAGGGAGTTTCAGAAAGTTTACAAAGAATGGATTTAAAAGATAATGTGGGTTTTTTTTTTTTTCCCCATGAATGTTTGGAGAACCCCTCATATAAGTGGATAAACAGGAGAGACAAGATTGAGAAAGAAAGAGACATTGCCTTCTTTCTCCCAAAGCCACACACACTGCTTCCTGCAGAACCAATGTTCTTAGTTCCCTGTAGACTCACTGGTCCTGGGGAAACCCAGTGAGTGGATGGAACATTAGACTAGAAGTAATGTGATTGTGCTGAACTTAGCTCAGCATTTGTCGCAGATGTTACCAGTGTCATGACATGTCAGACTGGAAGACAATCAAGGCAACAGACTTGAACCCTTTCCTTTTGATAGTGAGTGCTAACTGAAACTGTATTCATTCAGGGATCACCTCGTCACCCTTCTCTACAGAGTGGGATTGTGGTACTACCAGTATGAGTGCCTCTGAGGTCAGAGGAAGTGAGGGCAATAGAATGCACTCATCTGAAAGACTTTCAAGATGGTTTTCAAAATGAAGACAATTTCCTCTCTCTCTCTCTTGAGGGAACACAGCAACTCTTTTTGTTTTGTTTTTCCAGTTTTGTCACGTCGGTTCCAGCTCATAGCAACCTTGTATAAGGCTTCCAAGGAGCAGTTGGTGGGTTTGAACCACTTATCTTTGGCTAGAGGTCCAGTGCTTATCATACAGTGCCACACCAGGACTCCACACATCAACTCTAACCACATTAAAATGTAAACCTCTCAAACAATGTCACATATTAGTGGGGGAAACAAATTTCTACCAAGGAACGGTATGAAGCTTTCCAAAAGTGGTGCTATATTCAAGTCCCACATTGGCTGTGTTCTCTCCATTTCTCCCTTGAGAACTGTAGTCAGAGAACATGGTGTTTCTGTGAGCTGCAGGTTTAATTCAAAAGACAGAGGTTATTTTCTTGCCTGATTTACAGAGTAGGTGGTTTATGGAGAAAAGTGGTCATTGGAAGAAGAGGAATTTAAACACAGTAGCATAGTGCTTACAAATCAGGCTGCTAACCTCAGGGTCATCAGTTGGAAATGACCAGCTGTTCCGCGGGAGAAAGATGAGGCTTTCTGCTCCCATAAAGATTTACAGCCTCGGAAACCCTGTACAGGGTCGCTATGGGTCAAAACCGACTCCACGGCATACAACCACCACCAGTTCATCCATTCAGTTAACTATGTGGATCTCCTCCCCCTATGCCACCTTGCCTTCCCTTGAGGATTTCCCTCATGTTTCCCAATCCTCACCCCTTGCTTCAGACTGTGGATCATGTCAGTATTTTCCCTGAGATTCCCATCCTCAATAAAGGCTTCATCATTCCCTCAGGTTCTGTTATTCCAAACATTGGCTTAACCTACTGCTGTAAGAATTTCATTGTCAAAGGGAGGTATATAGGTTCTTCCATGAAGAATGCCAGTTATCCTTTAATGTAGTTCTTGTGAGGAATGTGCAGTAATTCCTATAGTGACTACCAGGTTGTTGGAGAAAGGGCATTGTCCTTTTTCTATAGCTTCGGTAGGTAGCAAGAAATTTCCTTTATTGTGGAAGGAAGGAAGGACAAAGTTCCATTTTCCTTTGTTTAAAAGGGAAATGTGTGTCAAAAAGCAATTCCTGTAATTGGCTGCTCATGAAATACGTGTGTGTTAGATATTTGGCTGATAACCGCTAGGTCAGTGGTTCAAACCCATTAGCTGCTCTGTGGGAGAGAGTGGGCCTGTCTGCTCTTGTAAAGATTACTGCAGGGGTGGGGAACCTTTTTTCTTCGAAAATTTATATCACTCTCAGGCCATACAAAATTGTCATCTTAAAAATTAGTTTGCTATATTTGGTCAAACATTTAACTAACTCGTCACTAATGTGATGGCTGAAACTCTGGCTGTCTTGGCAGGGCCAGACCAAATAATTTCGTAGGCTTTATGTGATCAGGAGTCCTGGTGTGGTGCTATGGGTTAATGTGCCAGACTGCAAAGCCATTTGAACTGTAAGGTTGGCGCTTCAAGCTCACCAGCTGCTCCTCAGAAACCCTATACAGGGTTGCTATGGATTGGAATCTACTCGATAGCACTTAACAACAACAACAACAACAACATGTGACCAGCAGGTTGAATGTTCCCACCCCTGATTTATAGCCTAAGAAAACCTATGTAGGATCAATATGAGTCAGAAACATCTCATTGACAGTGGATTATTACAGAAATACATGGACATTATAGAAATACATATGAGAACGTTGCAATTTTGGTGGTGTGAACTTGGAGGGAGGTTTTCAAAAGCCATGTAAATACTATTTGATTCCTGGAAGATGAGAAGTGCATGATAAACACCCCATTGACAGAACAGATGATTTTTTTTTTTTAATTTTACTTTCAACCAATCATACATTTTGTGTCATTTCACTGATTACACACTCCCCTTCCTATAATAACAGCTACCCAGCATCCTCCATGTGGCTTCCCTTTCACAGTTTATTTTTCACAAATGAACAAAATGTCAAATGTACACATACATAACCAAATATATATACTGATTTAAATGACCAAGGGGTACATTTTTCAAGCTAGCCTGCAGCCTTTCTCAGTCCATGGGCCTAGAGTCCTCAGCTGCTCTATTTCTCTCTGCTCTTGTCTCTGCCACTGTCACTGCTGTCATTGCTTTGCTAGGTAGGATCTCACCCTTCGCTCAGGCTTTTCCTTCTTGATGGTCCTGGGATCCTCTGCTCCTGAAACGAAAGATTAACTACTCTCTCCTTTTAGTTACACATCTTCTACAATTACACTTGTGGCAATTGCAATTAATCCTGATAACAGTTACTCACAATTAAATCCTAAAATCCTATCACCATCGCTCCCGAACCCCTTTCACCAAATCCAACTGGAAAAGAAGAAAACGATTCATTAGGGATTCTACCTTGCCCCGCTTGTTCTGAACCTAAGCACATTCATGAAAGCTTGTAAACCAGCCATATCTTGCCTTTATTGTCTCCCATGTTTGTGATAACCAGTGTCTGAGTTACCCATCTCTATCAACCCAGTGCACTGAGGTAATAAGATCAATCCTTGGTATGAAGAAACCTTCCATTTCATTTGGAATTTTGAGCAACTACATCCATCAGCAAAGGTCCAGTTCATCAAATTGTACCAATTTGTGTTTGCTTATGGTATCAGACTTCTTTGTCTTCATCTGGTTGAGCTCTAGTCAGCTAGCCATCCAAGCTAGGTCAAATGGGTATTATCCGCAAGTTTGCAAGATCTTGCATGCTTCCCACACTTTAAACCAGCTGGCTGCTTCACTCTAAGCCCTAGCCCCCAGTAGCTAGGTCAGTGTCCAGAGGCTTTGGAGTTCACACATCCCTCTAAACTTGAGACCAGCCAGCCCTTCCTCTTCTGTCTCTCATTTCTAGGTGAACAGTTGTTAATGGAACACGGCCAAACTCAGCCTGTGTCTTCATTGCCTCATTTCCCCCACTGATGGAACAGGTCTTTTGAATTAGAGTTTTGTATATTTTCCCCTGAGTTCATTAGTACAAACAGTATAAACATGCATCTTTTAAAGGAGCAGATATGATTTATTTTCCCCAAATTCAGCAATTCTTTAGTAAGTATTAATATTTACATAGTCATGTCATCCCCTAAAGCTTTTATACGGTGGGTTCAAGCCATACTTGAATATCAGAAGACATTAAATATGTGCTATATCAAAGAATTTTGAATGAATTTAAGGTTTGTTAATGTTTCATTTACATCGTTGGATTAAATTTGTATATTTTTGTACAAATTGATGGTTATTGTTGTTAAGTGCCATCAAGTTTCTGACCCATAGTGACCCTGTATAGGGTTTCCAAGATGCAGCTGGTGAGCCTGAACTGCTGACCTTGAGGTTCTAATGACTTTGCAGTTCAGCACATTTACCCACAGCACCACATGTGTTAATGAGTCCTGGAATATATTATGAAAATGTATTTTTAAAAATCCTTCAATATGAATTTAAAAATAAATCTAATATACATATATTCCTAAATACATGTTGTTTTGGGGGGATGGGTAGTTGGGGGATATTTATTTTTGATCAGGCATTCAGCCTGCTTTTCCTTGTCTCTGATCTTTCTACCTTTTTAGGGGCAAATATTAGTCTTGGTGAACATGCATTGAAAAATAATTGCCATTATTCATTTTCGCATACTTGATGCATTGAGTGGAAACTATGTATTATAGTAGCTGTGAAACAGTCTCCATTATATGTAGTGTTGCTCTATTGCTTAAGCTGGTTGTTGTTGTTAAAGTGCCGTCGAGTCGATTCCGACCCATAGCGACCCTGTATAGGGTTTCCAAGGAGCAACTGGTGAGCTTGAACCACCGACCTTGCAGTTCAAATGACTTTGCAGTCTGACGCATTAGCTCGCAGCGCCACACCAGGACTCTGGTAGCTGGCAGTAAGTAATTCAGTGTCCCCTCTCCATCAGATCCTGAAATGCACCTAATTCCTAAGCATGTACAAACATCAAGGGAGTTAGAGTTGCAAGGGTACAAGTTGTGAATGCGAGCATCATGCTGAACTGTGAGGACATGTTACAAAATGATGATTTGGTTTCATGTTACATGCAAACATAGAAAAATGTCCTTTGATAGGGAAACACAGACACACATATATAAAGACACCCTTTATAAACACAAACACTAACATACCTTACAAATCTCTGAGTTTCCTGGAGAAACCTTTTATGGCTTCTTTGGCCCTTCTGTGAGGGAGGCTAATTTAGACTGCAAGGGAAATCTTTGTTCTTTTCTGTGGTAGCCATGAAAAGAGTCCTTAAGCATTTTGTACTCCATTGTTTCCCAGACCCTGACTTTACTTCGTCCAGTTGCTAAAGCTAAGGGAGTGATGTTCAAATGTCTGAGAGCTCCATTCCACAGTGCTTCAGCCTTCCCTTTCCCTAAACTCTGTGTGGAAACAGATTCTTGCCCCTTGGATGGAGATTTCACAGGGTAGCCATTGGAGTTATAGCTTAAGAGGCAACCTGGCTTGATGCTTGACTTTTCCCCTAGCAGATGATTTTAGTCTTCAAATACTACTTGCGGAACTTTAAGGCTGCATAAGCCACGCTCCTCTCAGTTGCAGGTACGTGGGGAGTAAGAAAATAGCTTAAAATAATCTTTATCTGACGATGATTATTTTTTTCTTAATAAAATTGTCCATTGGAAACTTTCTCTCGGTCCCATGGTTATCTTCACTTTATACTATCTTTCCAAGTGATCCCTTAAATAAGGATCCCCTTTGTTTCTTCCTGTCTATGGTTTGCCTTCCTACTGTGAATAGTTCTGGTAAGGGTTTGGGCTGGCTTCATCTGCTCTGGAAATGGGGGCAAAGGAGTATTGATTACCAAGGAAAAGGGCAATGCAGGGCACAAGGCATGGAAGGCTCATGACTTTTCTGCCTTTCATTATGTGTGTCCACTGAGCTGTCCTGTTTCTGTTTTGTAATGGGTTCTTCTGTGGCAAGCTGACCTTTTGGCTGAATAGGTCAAACTCCCACTGAGCTCTAATCCTCAGCCTTCTTCACGTATGCGCATCCCCAAAGGTGACAAGCACAGGTTAAGAATATGACTAGGAGTGTGTGGTATATTTCCCCGAAGAGTGATTGTCTTTTACTGCTCTGAATTAATTCTCAAAGACCACAATTTTAGGTTATGCTCAAGAGGCTAGATTAGAACATTTTTGCTGACATTGTTGAGGGACAAACTAATTTTTCAGATAACATATTTCAGATTGGGGTTTCCTCCAGGTCTTCTGCTCCACAATGAGAGAGAGAGGCCAAAGGCACAGTCCAAATGATTCATCATATATTTTTGGTTTTCAGAAAGGGACTTCCCAATTGGAGTTTCTTTAGTTAATTTAAAAAAACAAAAACAAAATCCTTCTCTCTGTTTGAGTCTTATATTTAAAGCTTATTAAAACTCTCCGTTGTCAATGAAATCCCAGTGCTCTAGAGTTTGTTGATTGTTACATACTGGATCTAGGTTGGTTTGTGTATACGTAACTTTTTCTTCTGGACTGCTTTTTATAAAACTAGTTAAGCATTAGACTAATACTAGCTACCTATCAATAACTAGCTACATTTAGTATTTCATAGACACTTAGTAGGTATTTGTTGGGTCTGATTTTAAAGTTGAATGACTATAGTTCGATCTTTGGATTAACAGTTTGTATAAGCCAGTGCAGTTCACATCTCATGTTGGTGAGTGAGTGATAAGGAGCACACAGTCCATTTATTAAGCAATGCTTTGTGTATTGTTTGATGAATTACTGTCCCTTAAATTTCAAAAGTAGTTTTTTTCATTGAAGAAATTGCTAGAATGTGTCAGTAGGTACGACCCAACCACAACAGTAACCTGCTCAGCAGTAAGTGCTTAACTGTGTCTGGGCAACTAAGTAGTTTTAGAAACTGTCAACATCCAAGATACAGAACTCTGAGAGAGTTTCCTAAGGAACGTGTTGCCATTTTGAGGATGATGAACCTCATTGTAGAGATGCCCATTGCTTTCTTCTTTAGACATGAATGATACTCTATAAACTCAATGAAATTAATATGAAGAGGCAAATAACTATATTTGCATTGTTCCTGAGTTATTAGATTATTGTCTCAATTTTCAAAATGCCAAATATGACAGGATAAAAAGTCTAAGATGAGAAGTGCATATTTAATTTCTATTCAGTTACCAATAATACTAGTGCTAAAGCTGGGCTCTTCCCAGGGCCGTAATGGGCTCCTGTTTAACATATTTATGTTGGTTGTAAAATTAGGAACTGTCATTACAGCCCCACATCACCTGCCTAAGTGCAAAACATATAAATCAAGAGAAGTTCCAATACCATAAAAACGCCAGTGAATAGAAGAGCATGAAACTACCTACAAGCTACTTGGGTATTATGCTAACATATACTGGCATGTACACTCGCTTTTCTGGAGGCTATGCAGAACAAAGAATAACTATACACATAGGACACATGGATGTAAGTTCTGATTAAGACATGTGGGAGCCACAGGCTGACTAATGAGTTCTTTAAATAAAACTCTTAATTATTTATATATTTGTACCATATATTTAGAGAAATGGCTAAACCTTGAGTGGGGAAAAGGCAGCAGCAGAAAGACCATCAGTGGCCATGCTTGCTTGCATAACCCTGACAACAACACCCTAGTGTAGCTAACTGTTTCTGTGCTTCTAAAAGGCACTTGGGCTACCATCTGTTGTTGGGGTTGGGGGGCATGCTTCTTAAACCTTTCAGTAAATAAACACTCTCTTTATATTTCCTATGATATTTTAGAGTCTCCCTCTTAATCCAGTGCTGTGTACAATCATTTATGTTCTCTAAGATTAGTCCTTTTTCTTTTGTTAGGGGCAATGGTTTATTTTGGAAGTACCAAAATGCCCCCAAATTATAAACTATTAATAAGGAGGTTTTGGAACATAATTACTGCATCAAACACAGAAAGTGGGCACTTTAAAAGTTTTCAACTTCTCCCTTCTCCCGCCCCAAAACTCCCCATCTCATAATCTTAAAAAAAAAAAAAAAAGACTGCAGATTTTATTCATGTGGGATCATTCGCACCAAGATACCATAATGTGCAATTAACACTCTAGAAACTGAAAACAGTATTCAGCAAGACAGCTGCATTATCAAAATTGCCAAAGGAGTTTTGAAGGGAGTAATGTGCATGTTAGAATAAGAAATTAATCAACACACACACACACATACATACTGTCTTAAGTCTATCTGACTATTAAGCTTTGAAATTTATTCTTTTACTTATATTAAAGATTAATCTCAGAAAATGGAATTTTCTATCTTAAAATTACTAGTTGTATGCTTTGCTTCAGAAACAAATGAAAAGGTTGGAGTAGAGCTCTCCAAGACCCCTTTCAGCTGAAATTTTCTCTAATAATAATCATTCTTCAATTATCATTTATAAATTTTTTCCATCGCAAAAATGCTCCTTTTACTTTCTCTTCCTAGCAAGAGCAATACTTAACACTCTTGCCATTTTTCAAGTGTCTTTCAGACACTAACTCTCAGTTGCAGGGGCAAATGCCCTCCTTTTCCATGGCACAATAATCATAAGTGCATTTATATTATAATCCTTACTAAGCTATGGATCCAGCTGACTGAATCAGTGACTGCAATGTAATAGAATTATCCCACCAGCATTATGCTGGAATTTCATTGTCAACTAGCTAAAAGTATTTTGGGAAGTAAGAGAGCTGGGTCATTTTATTTAATTTTCATTGGTGATATCTGGGTTTGAGGGGGCATACGTTGTAATAAAAGTTTTTAAAGAGACAGACATGGAGAGCTGACTTCTTAAACATATAGAAAAATATATATTTTTATTAATCATTGTAAATAAAATCAATTTTTATGACCTTAAGAATACAAAAAGAAATGAAAGAAAGGAAAAGTAGCCAGAAAATAGATTTAAAAGATAATTAGGACCGCATGCAAAAAATGTATTAAGAAAAGACTTAATTTTGAATCCCATAAACATCATGCATTGAGTCCAGTTTTGTTAAGGATTGTGGGGCTTTTGGAGTGGGAGGTCCCTAGAATCAGTTTTGTTAAGGATTGTGGGGCTTTTGGAGCAGGAGGTCCCTAGAATCAGTTTTGTTAAGGATTGTGGGGCTTTTGGAGTGGGAGGTCCCTAGAATCAAAGTATCTGGGTATGCAAGGAAGCAGACTGTCTGCCGTGTCATGGGAGAGGAAGAGTCAGTAACCTGTGGGAGGGGCATGGAAGTAAGAGACTAGCTGGTCTTTTCATCAGCTTTGTAGAAATAGTTACATGTTAACATTCACTAGGAGGCCTGGTGTAGTCCTGGTGTAGTGCTGTGGGTTAATGCTTTAGATTGAAAAGGAGGTTTGAACCGCAAGGTCGGCGGTTCAATCTTACCATCCACTCCTTGAAAACCCTATAGAGGGTCATTATGAGTCGAAACTGACTTGATGGTACTTAACAACAGCAACAACAATGTTCAGTAATAGCTCAATCCGGTCATCCTGAGATACTTGAGCTGGAGCAAATGGTCATGAATGAAAATCTCTTTATGTAATTTAATTATATCCGACATGTTGTGCTTATTAAATTATGATAGAGTTACTGCATTAAAAAAATACAAATAAAGCAGAAAAGAAACACAAAATTTCCTATTACTTTTTTGATAGGCTAAAGTGTATGGAAAGTTTCGTTTTTTCTGGGGGGGGGGAATAAAAGAAATGTATATGTGATTAAAATATATTGAAAATATCTTAATTTTAAGAAACAGTTTGTTAATTAATTTTTATGGAAATCTCAGCATTTTTGTTCTTCTGACTCAATAGCAGAAAAACAGTCCAAAGTGACAAAAAAGAAAAGAAAAAAAGGGCTGCATGTGTTTTTTTTAATGCTTCTCAAAGTGGCTATATTGAGTTCATTCATCCTAGGCTGTTTATGCTTAGGTAATTCAGCATAAAAATAAACCCTGAGTGGTTTTATTTTTCACATTACTATATAATCACATTGATATAGTAACTAAGTAATTAAAATGAACATAGAGGTGTGCAATCTGAGCTTTGACTTAATTTTTCTTTTTCTGTCTCTTTTCTTCCTCCTTCCTCCCTTCCTTTTCTTTCTTTCTTTCTTTTTTTTTTTTTTTTTCAAGTTATAGGTGCACAACGAAGGCGAAGTCCCAGCTCACTAGCCATTGAAGTATTTGAAGCACATTTGGGAAGTCACATTTTACAGGTACCTTTAAAAAAGAAAGCATTTGGCTCATATTTTCACCAAGAAAAAATCCATATATTTAAAATGTAGTTTTTAAATTTTTAACAAAAATTTCAGCCATGCATTTAATTGTTATTTCTCATTGGATTTATGAAATTCTTATAAATTCATTTTTTTCTTTTTAGAAAGCCATCCTTTGAGAGAATATTTATGAGAAAGGGAGGGCAAGTATTATTTGTGCTGTAATAATTTAGATGAATTGCATTATTTAGTCAATGCGCAGTGTACAGTAACTGGCTGTTCCCAGAATGATTGTCTGTGTGCTGTGCTTGTAAGTGGGTGTATGTGTCTTCTAGCGCTATGTGTTTTTGGAGAGCAAAGTTACGTTGTGAAAGTAATGTAACATTTTTCTGTGGTGTCAAGTTTTGATTGTTCTTGGCTTGAATTTATATTCTTAAGTGCTTCCTGTTTGCCTCCTCAAATTACAAAATTTATTGAGGTGAAATATTAAAGTGTATCCTTAAGTCAAAGAATACAAATAATAGCTTATTTTGCTGAAATTTTCATGGCAAATAAACATTATGCTTGCCAGGATGGAACTATAGTTTTTTACTCTACTAAGATTCATCGCCATCTTGGTATCTTGCTTACTAAAAAGTGTTTCTCTTTAGACTTTGCCATTACATGTCCCTTCTTCTGTGGATGATTATTCTACATTGTTCCTACTACCAGGAAAATGATGCCATGGCAAAACCATACTCTGACTCCAGAGGGACTTCAAAAAATTCATGGACAAATGTAATTAATAGATATTGAAAAATATCCATGGACTTTTTGAAGTCCTTTCATATGTAGGATACATTTTCAACACGGTCTTAGAGAAGAAGACATGCTTAGAATATTTTAGGCAGCTTCTGTTATTTTGAAAACATGGTTATGTTTTTATTAAATCATTTTGGAATAAAAATAAACTCTGGATTCCTGTCCATTCAGAGTTTCAGCATGACCCCCATGATGCTTTTGTTTTCTAGACAAAGTAGTTTTGTTTCTAGCACTTTGTTCCCTGAAGTATGTGTCTGAGAAAAGTGCTGTCACAAGATACTCCATTAAAGAAACAGAACAAGTCCCCAGTCAAATGCCAAGGAGTTCCCAAAGCAGTATCTTAGATTTTCAGAGCCACCTGAGACATATTTCAAAGAAAGCATTACTGGGTCTCATTCTGGGACTACTGAATCAGAATCTATAAAGTGAAGTCCAGTAATTTATGAATCCTAAGAACTTCCCAAGATGATTTTGGTCATCTGTCAGATATTAGATGTCATAAATCACATTTGCAACTTTAAGACACTGAGCGATCTTACAGAAAGGAAACCTATAAACTTTATTTTGTATCGTATTTCCTTTCCTCACTAATAGCTGTTAACATCACGCAGAAGTGGTGTTTTTTGAGACACGCCTTGATAGATGCTGCTGTATTCTGCACATAGAATTTTGAATTACTATTTCAGTAATCTAGAATCACCTTCAAGAATTTAGAAAGGGTCATTACTTCTTTCTACATCTTTACAACTTAACTCCACTTTTTCCTGTACATCCTTTGTACATAATTCCCTTTATAAGTTTTGTATGAACATATATAGTGTTGGATTCAAATGTAATTTGGGATCACTTCTGTTTGAAGCAGCCAGTCAGGAAAGAATTGTGTCAGACTGGTCCTTTGTTATTATTCTTTGCATCATTTCTGTACATATTTTACTTGATTCTAAATTCCTTTAGAGTATGGGAGATGTATTACAAAATGTTGGAGTCAGAATTGAATGTAAACATAAACTCAATATAGAACAGAGGTGTTTGTTGTTGTTGTTGTTGTTAAGTGCTGTCAAGTCAGTTCCAACTTACAGTGACCCTGTAGCACCTGGTGGGTTTGAACCACTGACTTTCTGTTAGCAGTCCAGTGCCTATTCTAAAGCACCACATCAGGACTCTAGAACTGTGGTACAATCTCCTAAGTGCCTATTCCATATTATGTTGCATTAAGAGAAAAGAGAACCTAGATGAACTTGCTAAACTGCTTTTCTACCTAAATTTGTCACACCCTATTTTAGTACCAAACATAAAGAGGCACATATACAGGGTCACTGTATGAGACAAACTGACTTCAAAGGACTTAACAGAAATAACAACATACAGTTGGATGTTCCTGGAAGTAGAGCAAACAAACTGATGGAAGGATTAAGAAATCATGTTACATGAGGAGTGTGCAGGAAGCTTGTTACTGTTCAATTTGGAAGAAGACCTTTGTTCAGAGAATTATTTAATTCCCTCTATATATGTGAAGGCTCCATTTGCAAAATAGGGTTAACTACGTTCTGTGTTGCTTGAAATGAAATGAATGGAAGGTGAAAAGAAATGAAATCACCTTCATGCAAGAAAATTTCCAAATAAAACTGCCCACATTTGGAATGTGTCCAAAGCCATTGGTTTTAAGGGAAAGTACGATAATCACTGGACCATAAACCACAAGGTCAGTGATTCGAACTTGCCAGCCACTGTGTGGGGGAGAAAAATGAGATTTCTGCTACTGTGAAGTTGTACAATCCTCAAAGACCTTATATGGGGTCGCTGTGAGTCAGAACTGACTCCACATCACTGAAGACCAACAACAGAAGGGGTATTTGAGTAGGAAAATTAGTCATCAAAGTCAGGTTGGTCTTCATAATCTTTGTATTGCCATAAAAACTAAAACTTAATATTATTGGATAGTACAACCAATGGTTATACTGAAGGAGACAGGTATACCTACTACTCACGTAACACTGCGGTTAGGTTCCAAAGACCATGTTGTTAGGCAAAAATGGAGGATGACCATAGGCGCTCACTAAATGGAAGGCGACTACATCATTACATAACTGCGAAATTCCATCATTACGTGTTTCCACATTACCTCGTTATTGTTGATGTTGTTAAGTACCGTCGAGTTGGTTCCAACTCATAGCGACCCTGTACAGGGTTTCCAAGGAATGGATGTGTAAGTTTGAACCACCATCCTAGTGGTCCAGTGCTTTATTCCACAGAACCACATCATTACATTCTTGAAATCATGACCCACTCAAGTTAGCACAAAACCTTAACTTTCATTGCCGCTGCTACTCTCACCTTGCACCTCAGCATTCAATACTGCCAGATGTATGTCATTAATATGCCAAGTGATCAGATAGTAGATATTTTGCTGCTGTTGTAAATGTTACATGTTGGATATTGAGATAATCAGTAAGTAAGGAGTAGGTATGTATATGCTTATGGAAATGAAACACTGGAATTTGGGGCAGCAGGGATTTCTGAAGCAGTTGAAATAAGTAGAACCTCCTGGCTTCTAATTAATTATCTTGCCTCCAAACAGAGGAACCCTCAAGCTCATTGACCCGTACTTGTACTGTAGTCAATGGTATCTCAAGTGTCTGCAAAAGTTTCTGTATTAACTTTGGTGGGGTGGGGTGGTTGTGGTTGAATCCTTTTGGTTCATGGGAATTAGAACGAATTAGTCCTTCCATTCTTCCCTTGTACACTTTCTGCACTTGCATATTTTGTTGTTGTTGAAATCCTGTATGGTCAACAAGGTTATTTATCAAAACAAAATGGAAGATGACTACATAAAATTCAAATACTAAGAGGAGAAATTTCACTTTAATAGGACCAAGACTGCTGATTTTAACAATCATGGTGGGGAAGAGGGGTGATCTAAATACAGAGGGTATCAAAGAAGACTTCTCAATGTTTTTGAAGGAGGAGTAAGAATTTATTAGGCAAAGAAAATGAAAGAATTTTCTAAGCAAAGAGAAATCCATGCAAGGGCACGGAGGCAAATAATAACTGGTCCTGTTCAGTAATTCTTAAGACATCTGGTTTGATTACTGCCTTGGCTGCACAGAGGATCGCAAAAGAGAGGAACAAAGAAAAGTCACAAAGCCATTTTGTGACCCGTCTAGTGAGCCATACCAGGAAGTTTAGAGTCTGATCCATAGCAGGGTTGAGCCCCTAGAGAAGCCTTTTACACAGAGACTGACAAGGGTTTGTGTTGTTTCTAGAATTACTATAAGAAACAATGTGCAGTAAATCTTTGTGTGATAAAAAGACGTAATTTAGGAAAATTTGATAATAGTCTAAGAAAGAGAAAATAAACATGAATCTTACATTCAAGATACAGGCTTTGTGAATAGAGGTACAAGTATGAAACTGAAATAAATCCATCAATACATGCTTGCTCATTAATAGGAAAGGCTTGTTGTTGTTAGGTGCCATCAAGTCAGTACCAACTCATAGCAACTTTATGCACAGCAGAATGAAACACTGCCTGAAAAGAACAAAAGGGTAAGGAATGATAAAAGTGCTGGCCACAAGTTTTCTATATTATTTACTTACTTTTGATACTCTTACCTGAGAAAAGTTGAAGGGCATCTTCCGTTAGATAGCCTAGATGGAGAATGAGGAAGTCAGGGGAAGAGTTAAAGGGGATAGAAGTAAATATTGTTATATACTTAACTCTGCAACAGCAGTGATCTTTGAATAGAGCCATGAACAAATATACAGACTGAATGGGTGTGGAAGGGAGAGTGGGAATATGCCCACAAATATATAAAGATTTAACATAAAATACTTGTACATGGGTATTTACCTTTGCTACAAATATATCTATGAATGTGATGGAGCATACAGGAAACAAAATGATGAAAACTTCTTGTACACTTCCAAACACCTCACGGTAACGAGTAGCTGGGCATGGGGTCTCAGGACCATAGTCTCAGGGGATACCACTGTCAGTTGACGTAGTATAGTATACAAAGACATGTTCTAGATCATACTAGAGTAGGGACTGGCATCTTAAAAACCCATCAGCAGCCATCTAAAGTGCAACTATTGGTCTCTTCGTGCATGGAGTTAAAAAGTGATGAACATTGAAGACAGTTGTCATAAATTAATCCAGTGGACTGTTGGAACACATGAACATCAGTTTCTGTGGTCTTGAGACCAGAAGAGCTAGATGGTGCCCAGCTACCACTACCACCTCTTATGAAAGAGATCATGTTAGAAGGTTCTGAATAGAGTGGGAAACATGTGTACCAAAATTCAAAATTATGAAAAAAGACCAGGCATTCTTTCCAGAAAGAGACTGGAGGAACCCTGGAATATGGCCCTCAGTCACTCTTTAGACTGGACCTGAACTCAGCCTCATGGCTTAATTTTCATGCAAATGGTAGATAAATACATAGGGGGAATGGCAACACTAGTAGGGTCTGCTCACCATGGAATGGCCAACTGTTTAAGATCAGAAAGGCAACATTTACCTAAGAACAAATTTTAGAAGGACTGGGAAGGAGGGTGGAATGGAAACAAGAATCACAGGGAGGAAGTCGCATTATTGATTTTCATGGAGGAGATTGCAGTCCTTGACATGAAATGAACTATGGGATTTTTTAAAATGTAATACACCTGATGATCTGCAATATAAACCATCACTCACTTTACAATAAAAAGTTAAAAAAATAAACAGCTGAGCTAAGAGTGGGAAACTTAGAACTGATCATCTGGTGCAAGATCATGGCTAGGGCTGAACAAAAATACACCAATCACTAATCACTAATGTGCATTGTCATTGTTGTTAGGTGCCTTTGAATTGGTTCCAACTCATATCGACTCTGTATAGGGTTTCTGAGGAGTGGTTGGTGGGTTTGAACTGCTGACCTTGCAGTGCTTCTCCTACAGTGCCACACCTGGACTCCTCAATGATGCATGTTGGTGGTATTGTTAAGTGTCTTTGAGTTGGTTCTGACTCATAGCAACCCTTTGTAGGGTTTCCAGTGGAGCAGCTGGTAGGTTTCAACTGCCAACTTTGTGGTTCGCAGTCTTGTGTTTATCTTACAGTGTATAAATGAATGATACTCTATGTCAAGCTATTTCATGAGTTGCTGGCCTGTGGTAACAATGTGGTAACAACCCTGAGGTATATCATCATTTAATAGATAAATAAATGGGAAAAGATTAGAGTTAGAGGAGAAAATCAAGATCTGATTTTGCTAAAGGAAGGAATATTCTTATATCAAGGTTACTAGGATCAATCTTTTGATAGTATAAATACTGAAGATATGTCATAAGTTATATAAATTAGAAGTCTTTGATCAAGCAGTTGTATTCCTAGGTACAGAAGATGAACCAAAAGAGTGATGAACCAAAGAGGTAATGCAGAAGAGATTGCTTGTTTGTGGTACTGGAAAGGTAGAAGATGAGAAGGTAGTGCCAAGGGAAAAGTTTATGTTGTTGTGTTTTCAATGTTATAAGAGTATGTTTGCATATTGTAGTTCTCATGGGGCCAAACATTTTGTGTGTGCTGGAACAAAGATGGAAAACTAGCTTTATTGGTCAACTATATGCTCTTTAGCAATCAGGTTTATAAAACTGAATAGCTTGTAGTTATGTCTGTATTAAGAAAGAATAGGTTTTCATTATTGTCAATGGCTAAGCTTCATTCAGTGCTATGACTGTATCATAATTTATTTAACCAGTTTCCTGCCATTGGGTACTTTGATTATATCTAAGAATTTGCATTTCTAATGAAAATACCATGTGGTGTGGGTATGTGTGTTTGCATGTGAGTGTGTTTGGTGTGTATGTGTATTTCAATTAGAAAACTCTAGTCTGAGTTGATTTTACATTAAACTAAATTAAATATTATATAATAGTTTTCATGTATGTGCTAAATTCTCTTGTATCTTCCTTGATGCTCACAGTGTTTATTTATGAAAGAAGTGCTATGATTATGTACATAAGAAAATTGAATAAGATTTTAAAAACTTAAATGACTAGGTAACAGATTAGAACTTGAATCCAGGATACTAACTAGATTACGATACTTCCCAACAAACAATAAGGGCATTGTAAAATACAGTGGTGGTAAAGTTAAAGGAATTAAGATATTTATAGTTGGTTTTGGAAGGTAAAAGGGAGGTCAATTTAGAATATTTGGATATGATTCAGGAAATGCCTGAGGGCTTCACTGTAGCATCTGCCAAGATTCCCTGCTACTTGTTAATGTTGTTGCTAAGTGCTGTGGAGTCAGTTCCAACTCAAAGTGACTATAGGATTTCTGAGGCTATAAATCTTTGTGAAAGCAGAAAGCATCATCTTTCTTCTGATTAGAGGTTGGTGAGCTTGAATCGCCAAATTTGTGGTTCACAGTCCAGTGTTTATCCTATAGAGCCACTGTACTCCTTACCTGATATCTACACCTCTAATAATGTCTCACTAAAGTTTGTGCTGGAAGATAAAGCACTGGACTGCAAGGTCAACTTGAACCACAAGGGTGGCGGCTCATACCCACAAAATAGGCTGTGAGTCAGAACCTACTCAATGGCACTTAGCAGCAACAACAAAGTTTATACTAGAGTCCTGGTGTGGCGTTGTGGGATAAAGCTCTGGACAACAAACAGGTTGGTTTGACCAAAAGAACAATGGTTCAAACTTACCAGCCACTCCTTGGAAAACCTATACAGGGTTGCTATGAATTGGAACTGACTCGATGACACTTTATAGCAACAACAAAGTCTATACTAAGTACTCCTTGGTTTAGAATGGTGGAGTAAGAGATGAGTGTGAACATCTTAATTCTGAACTGTAGCATGGGTTTTCAGTGCACATATATCTTTTAAGATACGTATTTTATTCTCTTAGAAAATTAAGAAAGCTTGGTGGGATGCCTCAAAATTTGACTTACTTTCTACTGAGGGGTGAAATAAGTTAATAGTTATTCAAAACGTTGTAAAATCAACTCGTATAAAGCCAGTTCTCAGTTTAGTGATTCAGTACTGGTGTATGTGGGCAGGACCATTGCCAGGCTGTATATGGGTAACTCTTGTGAACGGTAGCCCCAATGCTGACTGTTGTGACCAGTCCTGAAGTCTGGAGAACCCCTAGCTGCTTAAGGCATGCATTTTAGACAGGGCATCTCCTGCAGGAGAGTTGAGCCCTGAGGGATGTCAGTATTGCAATGACAGGACTGTGAAATAGACATACTGACACTGAGGCAAGAGCTCTGGGCTGCTAACCTTAAGGTCAGCAGTTCTAAACTACCATGTGTTCTACAGGAGAAAGATGAGGCTTTCTGCTCCTGTAAAGATATACAGCCTTGGAAACCCTATACAGGGTTGCTATGAGTCGGAACCAACTTCACAGCACACTACCGCCAGAATCACTATATTCTTCTTGCACGCTTATTAATCAGTTGAAAAGTAACTCAGCAGGCTACAGTTGGGAATTGTACTTTTTGTGGAGGATTAGTAAAAATATATGAATTTTAGGATGTCATTCTATGGCATCTTTACTGAATACATCACATTGACTAAGCACACGTTCGTCTCCTCTTTTTAAAGTATTCTCAGGGTATTAATAATCTCTTTTCATGAGCTCCTTAGAATGAAAGAAATATAAATGGAATTTGTTTTTAGTGTCCCAATTTTAGCAACCAAGTAGAATATTTGTATTTTACGTTATCAGATTTAATGAAACAGAGAATGGTAACAGGTATCATCTTTGTAACACATAAAATTAAATAATGTAATAATACCTTTCCCTTAGGTGCCATTTTTATGAATGGAGTGTGTTAATTATTTGCATGCCCATAGCAGAAGGGTTTACGTTTTTGCATTCAGTAAATAATGCTTATATAATTGTTATATAAAATTATAATATTTGCATACTTCACACTAACACTGTTTCATTCACCTCATGTAACAGATGTTAAAACAATCCGATCAAACCTTGTAAGTAAATTTTTAAGGTTTATTTTTTATTCCATGTTAATAGTTTATGGTCTAATATAGCTTGATAAGTATGTTATATTATGTATATCTACTGTTGACTTGTATAATACTTAACTTTACTAGTAACTATCAAGAGCGTATAAAACAGTTGAAGGGCATACTTTATAGTTCTGTACAATAAGCAGTGAACTGAGAATCATAAGTTCAGTGATTCAAGCCCACCAGCCACTCAACAGGAGAAAGATGAGCAGAAGCTCTCAAAAAGACATACAATCCTGGAAACCCTGTAAGTCAGACGTGACTCCATGGTACTACAAAACAATTTTGATAAAAGATGCAAAATTTTGTTTTAAATGAATATAATAATAGTGTTGTTAAGTGCTGTCGAGTTGGTTTAAACTCAGTGATCCTGTGCAGTGTTTCCGAGGAACAGTTGTTAGGTTTGAACCACGGACCTTGTGGTTTGCATTCCCGTGTTTATCCTACAGTACCACATTAGGATTCCAAAATCACAATTGTTGTTGTTATTGTTGAATATCCTCTAGTCCGTTCCGACTCATAGCCACACTTTATAGGGTTTCTGAGGCTTTAAATCTTCAAGAGCAGAAAATCTCATCTTTCTCCCACACAGTGGCTGGTGGCTGAAACTACAGACCCTGTTCTTTGTAGACCAATGCTTACCATATGGAGCCATGGTGCTCCCTATGCTAAGTACCCACCTATTTGTACATAAATGACATTGGAATGTATTTTATTATTTAAACTTTTTCTTAGAAGAATAACAAGAACATTCTTTAAGAAATGCCCAAATAGTGTAGTTACAGGTCTTCTAAATAAAGAGGCTGTCCAGTAGCTTTCAAGGATGAAAGAATAAATTTTTAAAAATCTAACTAACCCATTAATTTGACTAAGCCCTACTCCTAGCCCTAACTCAACCTCTGCCCCTCACCCTAACATTAACCCTAGTCCTATCCATAACCTTAACACTACACCAAATCTTAGGCCTAACCATAAACCTAACCCTTACTCATTACTCCTAGCCCCTAAAATAGATACTCACATGGAAAATAATGATACAAGCATGATAATAATGTGTTATTTTTTAGTTTGGCCATATTACATGCGCTGTCCTATGTCTGTGCCATTGGCCCTTCATTATTTGTTGCCATTAAGGGATTTTTGCATTGCTCTTAGAACATTCCAGTCCCCTAATGCAAGAGATCTATGGGTAAATTTTTTTCAGGAAGACAAGGCCAAGAGAGAACATCCAAGAACATTCTAAGATTATAATCCTTGGATTTTCTTGACTAGAAACAGTTCAGAAAACAACTGGGCAGAATAATTGTGGCTCTGTCTACCCCGCCATCACTAGGAAGGTAATTATTTTGGCAAGGATCATTTATTAGTAGATGAACACAGGTACAGCCATCTCTTTAGCATAACAGTCTTATTAAGACATACATTTTATTGAAATTAGGAGGAAGGGAAGAACTCTTATTTACCTGTTTTTCAAATTGTTTGCCCAGGTAGTTAGTCATTTTCATGATTGGGATGAATGATGACAGTTGTTTTTAAGTGCAGTCAGTTTCCTATATAGGGCTTCTGAGGACCAGCTAGTGGATTTGAACCACCAACCTTTTTGTTCAAACCAACCTTACAGTCCAGTACATTATCCTGCAGCATCACAGCAAGATGATGCCATAAACCTCCAGGATATGCCAGGTTTTATCGCATGCCTTTCTTTATCCCAACATTTTCAAGCACGGAATACCAGGGGATAGTGTCTCAAGTAAGAGACTGTGCTTTACAAAAGCTTTTATACATCAGGTTTAGACAAAACTCAGATGAAGAATTGCATTTAAATTTCTCTGTTTCTGCTGTTGAGTACATTTTGTAGATTGATTAAGTGTATAGTCTTCAATTTTGTCTAGTGGGCTCACATGTCATTTAATCCTGCAAAATGATTATTAGACAAATAGCATATATGTTCTGTATCAGTAATATCTCAAAATTTGTCGCTGATACACTAAGGAAACCCAAATGAATACTATCCTATGACATTTTACATCTTTGTTATTGTTCAAGTGATTCACATCACAATTCTGTGCCAGTTTTTGAGGCTGATCCCATTGTGGAAGACTAAATAGCAGATTTGGTGTAGAAATAGACTAGGCAACTAGACAGATGGGGAAGAGTGTGAAGAATGGAGATAAACCCAAAACCCAACTCAATGCCATCGATCATGGCTCCTAGGGATGCTATAGGACAAAGTCCAACTGCCCCATAGGGTTTGAATCGTAATTAACTTCCCTGGCACTGGATTTGTTTGTTTGTGTTGATCTTTATGGGAGAATTCTGCCACATCTTCCTCCTGCTGAATGTCTGGTGGCTTTGAACTGCAAGTCTTTCAGTTAGCAGCCAAGCACTTAGCCACTGCACCTCCAGTGCCGAATCATCCATGATCTGGGTCTTATTTAATCTTAGGCAGCAAAAGAAAAAGATTTGCTAGTACAACTGAAATATCTGGACAAGGAAAAGTGAATACATCCTAAAGAGCTTGAAGGACTTAGTAAAGCAAAGATGCAAACTATAATTTGTTCAGATTCTGCCTAGCTTCTCTTCACATTTGCTGGTAGTGTTTTCAAAAGACTTTGTGAAAGACAATGATATCTTCAAGTTCATTTTCTATTTTATTGATGTTTTGGAATGTCAACACTTATCATTCATTTCTATTGCAACTTTGCAGTTTAAATGAAAATATCCTTTCTAGGGAAGTTGCATCTTGTTAGCAAAGAAGTATTCTGGTGGACAGCAGCGCTAAAATAAAATGAAAATAATTTTAAATAATAGTCATTTTGAAAGACTGTCTTTAAATGCAATTAAGAAAGGAGAAAGGTGAGTGGCCTTATAGCCTCCCTATGATCCAAAATGGTGAGAAAATGTAAAACTAAATATAGAAAAAGAGAAAGTTAGTGAATATATTTGCATATGCAAATTAGCTTAATTGATACTGCTTGCTTCTACAGGGATTTTTCATTACAAACTGGAGTGCTACATTGTTCAGCTCATATTGAGTAATTTAGTAACTAATGAGACCAGTTTGCACTAATTTGCATATGATAAATGAGCTTAATTGCAGTAAATAACTTGGAGGCATAATTACTTAATTTTCCTGTGTTGCACGGCTTTTAAGTTCACGTATGAACAACTCAAGATAATTTTGCATATTTAAATTAGTTGCTTTTAAATTTCCTTGAACAACAACAAAAAAAAAGAACACACCTTATCAATTGAGCTGTAAAACAATTGAATGTAAGTTTTACAGTAATTTTATTTGAAAAGAAAATCAGAAATTCCCTATGTCTGTTATTCTTTCCCTACAACCTGACCTTAAGTAAGATCTCAGCATTGACATCTTGGAAAGTTTCTAATGGTGAAAATTAATCTACATCTATTAGTAACTGAGCTGAGTTTAAAGTTAAATATGTGTAGTCATATATTGAAACTTTTGAAAGTAGTCTTTGTTTATAAAAGATTTGATATGTCCATGATCTAATTTGGCAAACTGATAACTAATGGAGTAGTCAATTGGCTCTCCCACCTGCAATGTGTATTTTCTGTAAGCTGTTGGATTTTAATGAAGTAGATATCACTCTGACCCTAGCACGTATTTTCTCTCTAGATTAATGTTTCATACTTACAAAATTGCTTTCATCAGAGAATCTCAGCATGGATTGCCAAGAATTCTCTCATTGGTCTTCACATTATCAGTAGAACGTATGCTTTATCAAAATATCCATTCTCTAAATTGGAAAACTGAAGTGTACAGAGGTTGATGGTGAAACTGTTAGTTCACAGTACTGCATTTTGCCTTAGATTTTCACTTTGCAGGAAAAGTATACTTTGTTATCCAAAATTAATTTATTAGATTCTATCGAAGTCATTTCCATGATTGTGAGAAAGTATTTTGTGTTTATGAAAACTTGAATTTGAGAAGAAATAATTAATGAAACTCTTCTCTGAAAAACTCAAATTCCATGAAGTGCAGTGTAACTTTTCTGTATTCCCTAGAGGTGGGCCCCAAACAAGTGCTGATAGTAGAATCAAAGTGTAACGTTTGAGACCTTCTCCAGGGATACTGGTGAATTACTAAAACTATGAGTCCTTGTGTTACATCACAAAGTCCCATTAACTCCACTACTGAGGCCACATCTCATCTCTGTGTTCTCAGTTCAAATTTTCTCTATCCCCTCTACATATGGGGCAGACCATGGCATATCCATGAAAAGGAAGAAATTTTGGTGTCTTGTCAACTGGAGCTCATATACGACCTGCTCACTTAACTGTGTAGATCTCTAATAGTCTCTTACCACCACTAAGTCTCAGTTTATTTGTAAAAGTAAGAAAAGCGTAGTAGAAGTTTCATAGTAGTTATGTCATGATGATTGAATGAGATAGTTTATGAGTGCTTAGTACAGAAACTGATGTGTAAAACATAGTAAGTCCTGGTGTGACACTCTAGGATAAGCACTGGACTGCTAATCACAAGGTCAGAGGTTCAAACTCATAAGCCAGTATGCAGAAGGGTTGCTTTGAGTCATAACCAACTAGACAGTATCTGACAACAACATCAACAATATCCGTTAGTAAATTTTCTAAGGCTCCTTGGTAGTGTAGTGGGCTATGCTGTTGGGCTGTTAACCTTGTGGTTAGCTGCATTATTTTGTTGTTATGTGACATTGAGTCAATTCCTACCCATAGTGACCCTGTATAGAGTTTCCAAGGAGCGACTGGTGAGCTTGAACCACCGACCTTGTAGTTCAAATGGCTTTACAGTCTGGTGCATTAACCCATAGTGCCACACCAGCTGCTCCATGTTGTTGTTATATACCATGGAGTCGGTTCCGACTCATAGCGACCCTGTAAATGGTTTCCGAGGCTATAAATGTTTACCGGAGCAGAAAGCCTCATCTTTCTCCCATGGAGCAGCTGGTAGTTTCAAACTGCTGACCTTGAGGTTAGCAGCCTGATTCGCAACCACTACGCTACCAGAGTTCCTTAGCTGCTCCATAGGAGAAAGATAGTTTTTTGCTCCCATGAAGATGTATAGCCTTAGAAACCGTATACAGGGTGGCTATGAGAGTCAGAATCTACTGGAAGGCATGTAACAGCAGCAATAGATTTTTTTTTTTTGTATTTTTTGGTGCCCAGGTGATGCTCAAGTTTCTGAAGAAAAATGATAGCCATACTATACCAAAAAAAAAAAAAAAAAAAAAAAAAAAAATCCATTTAGGAAGTCTTCAGTAATGAAAATATCCTTTTGGAAACCATGTTTATTTGCTAAAGCCCATCTCAATTTTGGCAGTTTAAAGAAAAATAGGGTATAGATGCTAGAAAATGAAATATGATTTCTTTCAAGGATATAGGAGTATTATCAATAAATTTCCTTTCAGGTTAAAGGTAGGATAAATACGTATTTTCATGAAGTGCAGCATAAATGGACTTTTTACATTAATAGTGTTTATATTTGATACTATACACTAGTCTATATTTATTTATTAAATTTGGTAACGGCAACTAGAAAAAGGTAATTTGTTGAAAAATTCCGGAATCAAAGTTTCTTTCAGATTGAAATGTGATATAGCATTACACTTCTTATCATACTGTAGATTCTCATTAACTTGTTTGGAAAAAAATGGAACAAACAGCTAATCAGAAGGGTGGAAACGTGAAAAGGTAGAGCAGTCCATTGTCCTTTAATGTAAACTATATGGATGAAATGTTAAAGTGCACATATGATTCACATGTATGGTACACAGAATCTATTATCTGCTATGCCAAATGATTTTTGTGGTGGTTGTGTGTATGTATGTAGGCAGAGTCTATATGGGTAGTGTTGATGACTAATGTGCTAGGCTACTAACTAAAATGTTGGAGGTCTGGATTCAAACAAAGGTAACTTAGAGAGAGATCCCTGGCAAGTTGCTTCTCAACTGAAAACTCTGTGGAGCACAGTTCTACTCTGGCTCCTGGGGTTGCCATGAGTCGAAATTGACTTACTGGCAAAAAGTTGGTTGGTTGGTTGGTTGGTGTATAGGTATTTATAACAAATTCCCACCCCTTGGGTTTGTATGCACCTTGCTGATTTTGATTTGCATAATAAATATTGTTGTTGTTAAGTGCTATGCAGTCAGTTCCAACTTACAAGACTCATATTGACCCAGTGTAGGGTTTCTCAGGAGCGGCTAGTGAGCATGAACCGCTGACCTTGCAGTTCAAACTGACTTTGCAGTCCTGCACACGAGGATTCCATAGTAAACATTCACTAATGGCATTAGTTTTGATCACAGTTAACAGTGGCTTATGTTTACTTTACATTTACTGGATGCCACTGTTGACTGAAAAATGGTATGAGAGGTGTGTCTCAAGGAATGGGTTTGTAGTAACTGTTAAGGTTGGAGGAAAGCTATGCTGTTTGGCCCTGAGACCAAAACTAATGATTTAGTGGATGAATGTTTAAGGAAGGATTGGGGAGCAGGGAAGGCCATTGCACATCACTTCCCAAATAAAGCCGATGGCAGATACCTGCAACAGTGGTATTCTGTAAAACATGGTCGAGAAAGTCTGGCTTAGAGGAATCGAATCAAAATTATTTTAAGATACTAAAAAATCTCTAAATATAATAAGAGCTAAATTGAACATGTAATTGAAAATTATTACACTGTAATGTCACACCTGTAGTGTGCTTAATTAGCTTTTTAAAGAAAAAGATTATTACCAGTAAATCTTCTATGACGTATGTGTGTGTGTAAGCGAGCAGTGGTACTTAGGGATGGTTTATTGTTGTTAAGTGCCATGCAGTCAGTCTCGACCCATAGTGACCCAGTATATGATTTCCTAGGAGCAGCTGGTGAATTTGAACTAGCTACTTTGCTATTCAAACTGACTTTGTAGTCCAGGGCATTAACCCGTAGTGCCACAACTACATTCCACTTAGGGATGGTATGGGGTGATAAGTATCTTTTGTTTCAGTTGCATGAAGTAAAAAAAAAAACAAAAAAACACACAAATTATCCCAAAAGAAAAAATTAAAAACCAAGTATTCTTTATCAAAGGTTCTCTTGGCCATTCTATATTTGACCTTCTGTAAATCAATCCTTTCAGTGAGATTGGGAGCCTTATCTTTTGAAAATAATTGTAGATGGGACTTTCCAGAGCACATCATGCCTAATGGATTTTTGCATATGGTTTTCTTCTCCTGACCCTGACCTGGGTATTCCTGTGCCCATAAAAGACAATTGTACACCAAAATCTGTAAGCACCATGAACTGGAAAACATTATATGTACCACACTAGGAGGTTGCAGGGAATTCTGTGTGGGTCCATCATCTCTAAACTACAGCTGTGCAACTTGGGCTACTTGAGGAGAGGGTTAGAGACTCTGGTCACCCACATTCAAGCTATTTTTATTAATGTCTGCTTAGTACCTTGTGAAAGGAGCTCTGGTAGCGTAGTGGTTACGAATCATGCTGTGAACCTTAAGGTCAGTAGTTCAAAACTACCAGCTGTTCTGCAGGAGAAAGATGAGGCTTTCTGCTTCTGTAAAGATTTACAGCCTCGGAAACCCAGTACAGGGTCTCTATGAGTCGGAACTGACTCCACGGCACATAACCACCACCAGTACCTTGTGAATGTCACTTCCCAGGCACTTGAAAATCCAGGATCTGATGATTTATGATTGCAAGGTAAGGAACTCAGGGGAAAGTGGGTCAGTTTGTGACAGCAGAGTAGAACCCTGCCTAAGAAAAGATAGTGTCAGAAACATTTGCTTTACCATTGTTAGAAAAATAAATAGTTAGGGAAATTAGAATAAACATTTATCAGTCTGGATGAATACAATTTGTAACCAATGGATTACCCCGTTGGTCAAATTTCCTAGAGACACCAGATAAGTGCTGAAGGAATTGTCAGTTCAGGGCAGTTCTTTCCTTCATTTTTAAAGACATGAAAATGCAGGTGACCCATTAGGCCACCAGAAAAATGCCCTGTGAAATAATCCAGCCTTATGCTTCATTTTAAGGTGACACAATGTTTTAGTAAATTTCGTCTGGTATAGAGATTAGACCAAGAGCAGAATTGACCTAATGCAGCAGCACATTCTTTTTTCTGTGAGTAGGCAGTCTATGGGTTCTACATAAATACAAAGGCAAATGATAATATCAATGACTATTTTAATTGCATCTTTAATCCATAAGGATAGTTCAATGACATTTTAAATTATACTTTCAGAATAGTAGTCACATAGGAGATAAAACTCAGTAACTATTTAATAATGCATAGTAAGATCAACTGTATCCTCTCTTGAGATCACATTTAGGTGGACTGAATGCAAAAGCCCAATCCAAAATTGAGACAGCATTTAATCTTCTGGGAGACATTGTTGGCTCTTTCTAAATATAAAGTACCCAGGCCTGGTCTTTTGAGTTGGGTACCTATTGTCTCTGCTGAAATAATAGTTTCACTGTATTCACAGCTAAGCCATGTATATCTTACAGAGCCACAACAGGACTCCTATTTATAAACAATATTTTGAATATATATTCAATTGGACATATAAACCAATTCCTCTCTTATATATAGGAGTACTATTCTGGCTCTGTAGGATCAACACTGGACTTCTAACCATAAAGTTGGCAATTCAGTCCTACCAACCATTACTTGGAAACACTATGAGTCAAAAATAACTCAATGGCACTTATCACCTGAAAGCAGAGAACACCAGAAAGATGTTTACTTGAACTTTATTACCTATGCAAAGGTTTTTGACTGTGTAGATCATGATGAACTATGGATAGCATTGCAAATAAAGGGTATTCTAGAACTCTTAACTGCACTCATGAGGAACCTGTTCATAGAACAAGAGGTAGTTGTTAGACCAGAACAAGGAGACACTGAATGGTTTAAAATCAGCAAAGGTGTGGCCAGGGTTGTATTCATTGACAATTCTTCTTCAGTGTGTATGCTGAGCAAATCATCTGAGAAGCTGGGTTCTAGGAAGAAGAATGTGACATCAAGGTGGTGTAAAACTTATTAATAACCTATAATATGCAGATGATACAACCTTGCATGCTAGAAGCAAAGATGACTTAAAAAACTTTCTGATGAAGCTCAAAAACTATAGCCTTCAGTATAGGTTGTGCCACAGTGTACAGGGAGACAAATCCTCAGAACTGGTGTAATAAATAAATTCAAGATAAATGGAAAAAAGACTGAAGTTGTCAAATACTTCATTTTGCTTGGATCAGCAATCAGCACTACTGGAAGCAGCAGTCAAGAAATCAGACAACGTATTGCATTAGAAAAATCTGCACAAAACCTCTTTAAAGTGTTAAAGAGCAAAGCTACAGTTTGAGGACTAAGGTGAACCTGACCCAAAACATGGAATTTTCAGTCACCTCATATGCATTTGGAAGTTGGACAGTGAATAAGGAAGACTGTGTAAGAATAGATGCATTTGAATGATAGAGTTGGAGAAGACTATTAAAGTACGATGGATTATCAGAAGATCAAACAAATCTATGTAGGATGCTTCCTAGAAGCCAGGATGATGAAACTTTTGGCTGTTATATCTCAGACATTATTCTTGGTAAGGTGAAGTTGAGGAAAAAGAAGAATCAATGGGCTCAAGTATACAACTGTGAGGATGGTGTATTGTTTTGTTCTGTTGTGCTATGAATTATAACTGACTCAACAGCACTGAACAACAACACATACATACGTGCATACACATGCACATGCATACATATCCACCACTTGTGTGTCAGTTTGTCATACTGTGGTGGCTTATGTGTTGCTGCAATACTGGAAGCTATGCTATAGGTATTTTAAAATACCAACAGGATCATCTACAGTGGACAGGTTTCTGCTGAGCTCTTCCAGACAATGACAGACTAGGAAATAGGAGAGACGGACTACTTCTGAATATTTAGTCACTGAAAACCTTATGAACAGCAGTGGAATACTGCCAGCACCAGAATAATATTGAAACATGATGAAGAGCACCAGAATATAGTCAGATATAGTGCTGGAAGATGAGCCACACAGATTTGGAAGGCACTCAAAATGTAGCCAGGGAAGAGCTTGGTCCTCAAAGGAGAGTGGACATGGATGATGCGAGTGGAGTAAAGCCCTCTGGACCTTCATTGGCTGATGGAGCACAACGCAGAATGAAGAGAAACAGCTGTAAAAATCCACTAATAATTGGAACATGGAATGTATGAAGTACGAATCTAGGAAAATAAAAAATTGTCAAAAATGAAGTGGAGTATATAAACATTGATAATCCTAGGCATTAGTGAACTGAAATGGACTGATTGATATTGGCCATTTTGAATCTGAAAATCACATGATTTACTATGCTGGGAATGACAAAGAGAAATGGAACTGCATTTATCATCAAAAAGAATATATCAAGATCAGTCATGAAGTACAATGCTGTCTGTGATAGGATAATATCCATACACCTACAAGGAAGACAATACCACTGTTTCTCAGATTTACACACCAACCACTAAAGTCAGTAATGATGAAATTGAAGAAGTCTACCAACTTTTTCAAGGAGCTCTGGTAGCCTAGTGGTTAAAAGTTGGACTGCTAACCTCAAGGTCAGCAGTTCAAAACTACCAGTCACTCTACATGAGAAAGATGAGGTTTTCTGCTCCCATAAAGATTTACAGCCTCAGAAACCCTATACATGGTCACTATGAGTTAGAACTGACTCCGTTGCATACCAACAACAACTTCTTCAGTCTGAAATTGATCAAACATGCAATCAAGATGTATTAATAATTACTGGTGATTGGTATGCAAAGGTTGGAAACAAAGGATCAGTAGTTAGAAAATATGGCCGTGGTAATAGAAACAATGCCAGAGTTCATGTGATAGAATTTTGCAAGACCAATGACTTTATTGCAAATACCTTTTTCAAGCAACATATGGACCTCACCAGATTGAATACACATAAATGAAGCTGACTACATCTGTGGAGTGAGATGGTGGAAAAGTTCCATATCCTCAGCAAAACAAGGTAGGGGCAGACTGTGGACCAGACCATCAATTACTAGCATACAAATTCAGGCTGAAGTTGAAGAAAAGAAAAACAAGTCCACAAGAGCCAAAGAATGAATTTATATCCCACCTGAATTTAGAGATCATCTGAAAAGCAAATTTGATGATTTAGACACTAAAGACCAAAGACCAGAGGAATTGTGGGGTGACATAAAGAACATCATGCAAGAAGAAAGCAAAAAGGCATTAAGAAGACAAGAACGAAGGAAAAGACCAATAGGGATGTTGGAAGAGACTCTGTAACTTGCTGTGTAGCATAGAGATGCTAAAGCAAATGGAGGAAGTGAGGAAGGAGGTACAAGAGCTGAACAGAAAATTTCAAAGGTCAGCTTAAGAAGACAAATTCACATATTATAATGAAGTGTGCAAAGACCTGGAGTAAGAAAACCAAAAGGGAATAGCATTCTCAGCATTTCTCAGAGGGAACTGAGCTAAAAATTCAAACCTTAACATGCAGTATTGAAGGATCCTGTGATCAAAATACTGAATGATGCAGAACACATCAAAGGAAAATGGAAGGAATACGCAAAGTCACGGTACCCAAAATAAATGGTCACTGTTCGACCATTTCAAGAGGTAGCATCTGATCAAGAATCAGTGATTCTGAAGGAAGAAGTCCAAGGTGCATTGAAGTCATTAACAAAGAACAAGGCACTGGGAATTGATGAAATACAAATTGAAATCTTTAAAAAAAACTGATGAAGTGCTGGAGGCACTCATCTAGGCCAAGAAATTTGGAAGACAACTACCTGGCCAACTGACTGGGAGAGATCTGTATTTGTGTCCATTCTGAAGAGAGAGGGAATGCAGAAATCATTGGAC
>NW_006408535.1:14637604-14680342 GCF_000296735.1 Chrysochloris asiatica | reverse complement strand
CCAGTAAACAACTTTATAAATGGACAAAAGATTGAAGTTGTCAAACACTTCATTTTTCTCAGATGAACCATCAACAGTTTTGGAAGCAGCAGTCAAGAAATCAAACGACATACTGCATTGGGCAAATCTGCTGTAAAAGACCTATTTAAAGTGTTCAAGAACAAAGATGTCAGTTTGAGAGGACTAAGGTGCACCTGACCCAAGCCATGGTATTTACAATAACCTCATATGCATGTGAAAGTTGGACAGTGAATAAGGAAGACCATAGAAGAACTGATGCAGTTAGTTGAGTTATGGTATTGGAGGAGAATACTGAAATTACCATGGCCTGCCAAAATGACATATAGATCTATGTTGAAAGTAGAACGTCTAGAGTGCTCCTTGGAAGCCAGGATTGCCAGACTTCATCTCTCATACTGCAGACATATTGTCAGGAGGGACCAGTGACTGCAGAAGGAGATTATATTTGGTATAGTGGAGGGGGCCAGGGAAAAAGAGGAAGACTCCAGTGTGATGGATTGGCACAGTGGGAGCAGGTATGGACTCAGGTGTAGCAATGATTGTAAGGTTGACTCAGGACCAGGTAGCATTTAGTTCTGTTGTGCATCAGATCACTGTGAGTTGGCACTGACTGGTTGAAACCTAACAACAACAACATATCTTCATATGTCTTGGTGTGGCCCTGTGGGTTAATACTTTGGACTGCAAAGTCAGCTTGGACTGCAAGTTTGACAGTTCAAGTTCATCAGCCATTCCTTGGAAACCCAATACAGCGTCTCTATGAGTCATAACCAACTCTATAGCACACATATATATATGTGTGTGTGTGTGTGTATATATATATATATATATATATATATATATATATATATATATATGTGTATATATGCATATATGTATTTGTATATGTACGCATATATATTCATATATATGTGTGTGTATATATATATATATATATACATATGCGTAGTGGTTACGAATCGGGCTGCAAACCACAAGGTCAGCAGTTAGAAACTACCAGCTGCTCTGCAGGAGAAAGATGAGACTTTCTTCTCCCATAAAGATTTACAGCCTTGGAAATCCTGTACAGGCTTGCTATGAGTCAGAACCGACTCCATGGGCTTATATTTTATTATACACACACACACACACACACACACACACTATGAATTCAGTTATGGTCAAATTCTCTGTACTGGAAGATTACTAATCATGTTTGGAGACTTTAAGTGACAGATTGGTAACTAATTGCTAATCATTTAACTTGACTTTACTTGGAGAATACAACAGACTTAGGCTGTTACAGGTAGGAAATAACTTCCAACTTCATTACAACAACCCCTTCTCTAGTCAGGATAGACTTAGAAGCCGCATGCCCTGTACAGAAATCAGTGGAACCTGTTCCTGCTCCTCCTGAGTCTTCATTGCAAACTGTAGATCACTTTTGCATCTGAAGTAATCTATTTAAGTAAGAATGAAGATTCTGCATTGGGTGACTCATTCTTTTAAAGATAATCTAGGGAAGTGTGATAATTTCTGGGTCTTCTAACATTTGAAAGGTCAAAATAGCTTGTGGTAAAAAGCAATTTGATGCTAATTTCTAGATACAGCTTTCAATGTAGAACTATGCAAACATTTGTGAATAATAATATGTATCAACACGTATTTATTGGAATTTACTCCATTTACTCATAGTATGAGCTCTTTATATGCATCGTCTCAGTCCAGCCCCTGACTCATGTATTTTAGGTCTTGTTATTTTTCCCATTTTAAGGATGAAGAAACTGAGCTTACAGTAGTTACATGATTTGAGGTTGTGCAGCTAGCTGTAGTAACTGGCACAGCTGGACTTGGAGCCCTGGGGCGGATGTGGGATAGAAACAGAAAGGAAATATCAGGGAAATATTAGGTATTAAATTATTTTACAGTTGAAGTTTTTCAAGTGGCATACTTTAAACTATGGTTTGAATGGAAACTAGAGGACATGCACTTTTGTTTAATAAAGAAATATTTGCCCTGAGCAGGAGACAACATTTTAAAGCTTGTCATTTCATTGCTGGGAAAGTATTTGAGGAAAATGACATGGCTCAGCCCTGTTTGCTGACCATTTTGTTGTCTCCTGCTGAGACTTGCCATTTCCATAGCCGGTGGGCTGTATTGAATCAGACAGAAGCAATAGGTCATTAACAGAAATGGAGACTCCGGGCAGCCTGCAGAGACTGAAAAGGGGGGAGGATTATTTTTTGGCCACATCAACAAAACTGCATTTAATAGAAACTCCATCCAACTATGTTTGGGGGAGGTTAGCCTCATTTTCTGAAGAACTTAAGAAGCTTTAAAAAGCACAAAGTAATTTTCCTCCCAAAGACTGGCAACCCACATGAAAATATTGGTGAGAAAGAGTACTCTGCTTGTAGCTGCATGCTGTATTTTCTCCTTTAGTCATACCCACTGACAATAACTGTTTAAAATCTAGGTCATTAAAAAAAAAAAAAATCAAGTTGTATTTTCTATTGACATGGGCATAACTCTTTAGCTGTTTAACTCATGTTGTTAATCCAAGGTGGCAGGGTATAATATTGATGAAAGTAAGTCAGAAAGTACTGCTACAAAATAAACCTTTATTAAAGAGAAGTATCAAAATGCAGAGTTATTTTTTCTCCCAGTATCTTCCATCTAGGTCTGTTTACTTGTGAAGGTGGTATTGCCAGCTCTCTAACCCTTCCCTGGTTAGAGAGATAGAAATGTCACTTTCTGAAGATTGAGGGTATGCGGAGCCCTGGGAGTTCTGATGTGGCGCTGTGGGTTAATGTGCTGGAATGCAAAGTTGGTTTGAATCATAAGGTCTGTGGTTCAAGCTCACCAGTTGCTCCTTGGAAATCCTATACAGGGTCGCTATGAGTTGGAACAGACTGGTAGGCACGAAACAGCACCAACCTTCCTTTGAAGCTCTTTGACACCGTCTCAAAACCTTAGTTTTGACATTGCCAAGAAACTGAAATTCTGTTGTTTTTTTCAGTATTGGTTGAATTTGGGATACAAAAAGAGTCCGGAGGGGGGGAAATCAGTGCTGTAGGGTGGATGGACTAAGTTTTCACAATGCAGTTTTCATCGGAAAGCCCTTGCTACCCATGAAGAATACACAGGGGCATTGTCCTAATAGAGTTTTTAGGTGCCACTTTACTAGCCCTTTTCTCAACAATGTAGTTTTCCATTTTCTTATAACTTCTTTATAGTAAGTCCCCAGGATTGCTGTGTGTATATATTTTTTAAATCAAGATAATCCCTTAGAGTCCCCAAATCAGTCATCATCATAACTTTCTGAGCTGACCTCTCTGAATTGAACTAGCCCAGCAAATTCCTTCGGAAGCCATTGCTGTGATTTGACATAGTTGTTTTGTTTTGATTTTTGAAGGCACCTTAATGAGACTAAACCAAGTATATTATTGGGAAAACTTATCTGCAGCTCTTCACCGATCACAGAGGCATGTTGAAACATGTCTTGCTTGGAATACACCTGTGTGTATATGAACTGGAACTGTAGTAGCCATACTTTATAACTTACCCGCATATTTCATTCAATATCTAACTTACTAAATCGTATATCTGTAATCCTTGGAGAGTTTTCTGAATTATTGTAATAGCCAGGTGAGGTTGTCAGGGGATAGCTTTTGCTCATTGTTCCTGAAGTTCCTGAGGTTACTCATTTCAGAAAATATGTATAGTCAACCTCTTCCAAAATGTAAGCCAGGTTAGCTGGCATACAGAAAATGCAGAATCTGTATATTAACATTGAACAAGTGTTCCTAGAAAGCTTTTAAAAGTTTATTAAAAATTCCATTATCTATTAATAACATTTTCCTTCAAACTGTGTGACTCCCTTTGTATAAAGCACGGGAATGTGCTCTTCCTTCTCTCAAGGAATTTATAATACATTTTTGTTGTATCATATATATATAATTAAATACATTTTTTGCTGTATTATATGTGTATATAAACCACGTAACTTAGTTATAATACAAAAATTACAGTCCTGGTGTATGATAAAAAAAAATTCCAATGATTATTTTTACAAGTGATTAAAGTTTAGGAGGAGTCCTGGTGTGTCACTGTAAGTTAATGCTATAGATTGCAAAGCCATTTAAACTGCAAATTGATGTTTGTTCGACCTTACCTGAGAAACAGTATACAGGATGGCTGTGGGTTGGAGTCGACTTGACAGCCCTTAAGAAGAAGAACAACAAAGTTTAGGAAGTAGAATTAATAGTATACTATTCATCAACTCTGGTAGCGTAGTGGTTACAAATCGGGCTGTGAACCTTAAGGTCAGCGGTTCGAAACTACCAGCCTCCCCGCGGGAGAAAGATGAGGCTTTCTACTCCCGTAAAGATTTACACCCTTGGAAACCCTGTACAGGGACCCTCGCTATGGGCCAGAACTGACTCAATGGCACTTAATAACAACAATTCGTCATTTGGAGTCCTGGTTTGGTGCCGTGGGTTACTGCGCTGGACTGCGAAGTTGGTTTGAATCACAAAGTTGACGATTCAAGCTTACCAGCCGCTCCTCAAAACCCTATACAGGGTTGCTATGAGTTGGAACTGACTCGACAGCACTTAACAACAGTTTATCATTCATGTAAAGAGCCCAGGCAGTGCAGTGTTCAGATGCCTGGCTTCGAACTAGGAGCTGGTGGGAATCCATCAGCTTCTTTGTGGGAGAAAGATGGGGCAATCTGTTCCTCTAAGCACTTACAGCCTCAGAAGCCCTACCGGGCAGTTGTACTCTTTCCTAGAGTGTTGTTTTGGATTGGGATCCACTTGTTGGCAAAGAGTTCAGTTTGTATCGTTCGTGCAATATAAATCAACATAAATTTAAGCATTCTGCCATTTAGGGAATATATGAACATACCCATGTGTTTTGGGGAAGGAGGAAAAAATTCCAAGGTGATTGCATGCATACATGCTGTATTTTCCCTACTAAATTACAAGCAGCTTGAAAACGAGGATTGTGTTATTTTCACCTTTGTCTTCCACAGTATTGTGTTGTGAGTAGTGTGCAGTACATTTATAGAATTGGCTTGCATGTGTGTTAAATAATACATGTAACTTCTGACAGATTGATCATTAATTATCTTTTCTGTTTGGGACAGTGTTATTAAGAAGTCATTGATGCTAAATGATTCCAAGGTGTATTCTTATCTCTGGAAAAAGACATTTACGTGCTGGACTTATGCTAGGGTTAATGCATTATGCACCCAAGTCCCTGTGCCCCTATGTGACAATGTGTCTCTCAGCCAGGAGGTCGTTAAAGAAAACACAGTCTCATCATAATGTCGGTTTCCCCTTAATTTTCTGTTTATTTACATTTCATTTGTCCTAATTATAAATACCTTTAATTGCTGTTTCAGAGTGATGATGAACTGTGCTAAAGTCAAGCCCCTTTAAAGAAGGGACAATTGGATGTAAAGGCTTTATATGAATGCACTTCGGAAGAATTGTAAACAAAGGAAGAAATACTTTTCCAACATCCAGAAATCTGCTAAACATTCCTTAGTTTCTAGTGAAAATCTTTCTAAAACATTTCTAGTGGTTTTCATTTTTGTTTTTTTCAGACCTCAAAAATGTCATTCTTCTAAATGTTCCTTTTACAGGCATATTATAACCTGTAGCTTTGTTTACATGTATTATTCTGCCAGAAGATACTACTGGAAATGAAGCACATGCCAGCCATTTTCAAGAGTAAGATAAATGGAAAGACAGACAGACAGAGATCCACATAATATTACTGAAAGAGTAACATGGCTGTATTTGCTTTTGTTGTATCAATTCATGAGTGTAAAATAGCAGTGGTTGATATTTTTCATGTTGTATAAATTAGAAAGTTTAAAACACCAGTTATAAATGATTCTTTGCTAAAATACATTGTAGCATCACCTTCATTTTGAATTGTTTGTAATAGCTAACAAGATTGCTTCTGTTTCATTTTCGAATGAAGGTACTACCTTAAAATGTAAAAGAAAAAAAACCCCAAAACTTGAGTGTCTATTTTAATTCCATATTTTCATTCAAACTCTATAAAATGGGCATGTAAAAAATTAATGTTGAGGTGAAATTGTTTTTTAAATCAGTCAGCAATATTATTTTTTGTGAGTATTCGTAAAAAACCAATTCCATTGTGCAATCCTTATATAAACCTTCAATTCGTTTTATATTCTTTCTCAACTATCGCTGTATAGATTAAAAAAGACATTTATCCCCAAGGCATCTAATTGATCAGCCAAATAAAATTCATATTTCCCACTTCTTCTCCATTGATTCATGGGCGACACATTGACATCAGGAATGAGACTCTTGTTAGGAGGAGGTAGGTTTGGTCTGAAGAGGAAGCAGTGTCTTTTGCTCTGGGATAGCTGGCACCTTGAGCAGGAGGACCCATCATTGCCCATTGCTGATTTATTATCAAGCTAGTCATTCTCCCTTGAGGAAGGCTTGAATATTCTAAATTTCTGATGGGTCACACTTGGCAAGAATTTTTGTATCATTTTGTTATTCCAAATTGGAAGAGAAAGTTCACCCAGTGGCTCATTTGCAAAGAAGCATGTGAGCAGAGGTGATATATAAATGGAGATCCTCTCTTTGTTTTTTCCAATGTAGATCCCTGTGACAAACAGCTTTTCCAACACAGTTAGGAAACGGCAGTGGATTCAGAGAAACACACATGCACATTTATCTGTCATGGTGCTTCTTTTTTTTATGCTAATTTTGCCCTGCTGGAAATGTGGTACTTCATAAATACAAGCTTACCCTTACCTGTGTTAGATATTACTGCACTCCTTTTTTTTTTTTTTTTTTTAAATCAGTGGAACTTAAAAAAATAATAATTAAAAGTTTGAAGAAATGCTACCGATATTGTTAAAGCTTTTCCTGATAGACTTATTCCCTGTAGGCACATAAAGCTGGTGAAACAGATAAATTTATAGAGTGCTGAAGAATCAGGTGGCTTTCTGGTTTATGTCTCCAAATGCAGAAAAGTCTAGGCAGTACTGGTGATCACAACAAGGTGGCAGTAGACTGGCCCCCAGCAGAGAAACAATCAGGTCTAGCAGAATGTTCATCTGTGGAGCCAGGAAAGGAAAGCTGACATCCAGATGCCAATGCTATGGAAATCTTATCTGTAGCTGCACATATGGGTCCTGCATCTGCTCAGGTTATGCCAGCAGTTGGCTTCCAAATCAACACAGCTCTCAGGGTCTGAGCAGGCGGAGGCATGACTCGATATTTGGGTTTCTCTGTTAAGGCAGCTGTCAGAAGTGGTGATCTTGGCCTTGTGAAAGTTTATTTCTGGAAGACCATTCTGCATACTTTGAGTAATAGGTTTTGAGCATTCACAACAACTGGTTTTCTGAATTGCCATTGTAGGAGGAAGATGGTGTAGTGAAAACTGTATGCACCGATAAGTAGGTATGCATTGAGACCCAGTTTGAATAAATGAATTGCCCTTGAGTGAACTCTAACTCATAACAATCCATGTGCTTCAGAGTAAAAAGTGTGCTCAATAAGGATTTCAGTGACTGATCTTAGGAAGTGCATGTGGCTAAGTCTTTCTTCAGCATGTGTCTAGTGAACTTGGACTTCCAACCTCTCCTCTAGCAGCAAACTGCATTAACCATTTGCTTCACTCAGGGACTCCCCAGATTATATAGCTGCTTTCAGTTTCAATCATTTGTTTATAATCTAGCTTCACTAGTTTCTGATGAATGAATCAAGTGGTGGTGGTTGTGTACCGGCAAGTTGGTTCTGACTCATAGCAAACCTGTATAGGGTTTCCAAGAAGTGACAGGTGATTTTGAACTGCTGCTGACCTTGTAGCTAGCAATCCAGTGCTTATCCTGACATGCCACACCAGGACTCCATGAAGAGGGTTAGGTTTAGGAGTAAAGAATTGTGTGATTTGTCTGTTTTTAATCTCTGTATTTGGAACCTGATTTTACCAACAGTTTTGTTACCCCACTACATTATTGTTTTTATAACTTGCGTTTAAATTACAAAACATTTATTAAGTTTTGAGTATCGTTAATTAAGCACACAGATTTTGCAAGATAACAAATAATAGTGCTTGGTTCTAATGAGAATCAGGTAGGCATCCTCATGTTCTATCAGTAACTGTATACTGCCATTTCTCTTTGCATGTAGATAATCTGGTGAAGAAAGTATGCAGGTTTAAAATGTGTTCTGTCAGTTTTGGCTGTGACCAGGACTATGGTATTCCTGTTGCTCTAATGTGCATCCAGGGCTGATGTGGTCCAACCCTTTGATCTTAGCTTTAGGCGTTTACATTGAAGTAAAGGGGCCAACATGGAATTAAGGCTTGAAATCACTTTAATTCCAAATTAGGACTAGGGATTGACTTCATAACTTTAACTTTGATACAACTCAATGGGGCTTCAGAAAGGTCATGAAAAAATTCCATTATCCTTTAATTCCATTCTTCCACTAATGTTTTGAAGTCCCCCTCATAGATTTGCACGTACATTGTCTGCTCCCGTAAAGATTTATAGCCTCAGAAACCCAAGGGAGAAGTTCTACTCTGGCCTGTAAGCTCACTCTAAGAATCAAAGTTGACTAAAGGCAATCAATGGCTTTGGTTTGGTTGGTTTGGGACCAAGAGTTTGGTGTCTCCTAAATCATGAATAATGGTATTATTAAGCTACTTCAGGGTTGTATGACCAGTAATATACTGTCTTGGAGAGGAATGACTAGTCAGGCTCCCATGAAGACAGCCTGAATGTCTGAGGTTTGTTGCTTAGGGTAGAACTGAACACTAGTGAAAAAAAATATATTCTCTCCCCCTCATGGGGATAAAATTCAGAAACATGGAGCTTACCTTGAGAGAACCTCTGTGCCAATCAGTCCAGTACTTGACTATTTGTCGGGCACATATACCTTGTAACTTGTAAGGAGATTCACCTAGGATATCACATGTTATTCAAGAGCTCAGCAATGCAGATGCCTGCCTTCATTCAACCCATGCAGCCAGGTTTCCAGGTTTCATCCAGGTTTCAAAGTCTGTGTGGGCTGCCTGTTTACCTCCAAATTCTGCAGAAAGAATGGGAGCTATAGAAAAGGAATAAATGCCAAGGTGAACCCCTAGTCCCCAGGGTGACAGAGACAGACTGGAGTGAGGGTGAATGTCACATCACAAGGGTGGGCCTGTTAATGAGTCGATTGTTTGTTCTTCATTCCCTGATTTCTATACTCATTTATCAAGTATGCATTTATATAATTATTTGATGAGTTCAAGGCCCTGCAGTTGGTTGTTGGAAATATCAGGGAGTACTTGTAATCTTTCCACATTCTAGTGGAAGTTTTCACATTCACGGAAGGATTATGTAAATAAGTATGAGGGTGAGTCAAATATTATCTGCACTCTGGTTATATTAAAATGATCGTCCACAGCTGATGACAACATTGTGCACACTTGTAAAATGATTGTCAGACAAACGAGTGAATATTGTGGATTATGTGGCAAATCATTTGTAAATCAGCCAGGTGTCTGCCTATGAAATAACCCACGACATACTTAGGTTTTGAAAAGTTTGTGTGAAATGCATACTGAAACATCTCATGTAAGAGCATAAACATAAGCGTCAGACATCTGCATACAAGATTTAGACTGACACTTGAAAGTGAAAGTTTCTTTAAAGAAGTTGTTACTGGTGATGAGGCATGGATTTATTACTGTGGGCTTGAGAGTAGACACCACAGTACGGAATGGAAACATCCTCAATTGCCTGCTGAAAAAGAAGTTCCAAAGTCATCTATTATCTGAAAAACGGATGTTTTTCAGTTTTAGATTAGAACACTATCAGGAAATACATTCAACAACCAACAGTGTTTGTTCAGATCCTCACTGAAGATCTGAAGCCTAAACTTCAGATGAAAGGCAGAGAGGTCTGATATATAGGGGCCTTGTGACCTTGCATGGCAGTGCACATCCACACACGTCTGTCCATAGTGTTTGATACTCTGCAAAAACTTCCCTTAGTCCTGATCTTGCTCCATTGGACTTTCACCTGTTTGGTTGCCTGAAAGCAGGCCTTCGAAGACCAAGATTCATCAGTGATGAAGAAGTGAAGACAGAGGTGCATTTGTGGCTCACAGCTTAGTCTGAAACATTCTTTAATAAGGGAATATGAAAGCTTGTTGACAGATGGACAAAATGTATTGAATTATGTTGAAAATGATGTATTTGTCTTTTATAAAAGTTGATTCAAATAAATTAGACAGCTACATTGCAGATAATTTTTGACTCATCCTCATACATAAAATTTATATAAGAAAATACATAAAATTATATACAGAATAAATGTGATAAAATGTACTGAAAGCAAAATTAAGTGTTCTAGAAGACACAAAGAATAAAGGATCCCCAGTGAAGAATTCAGTATCATAGGTAATGGAGTATTATAGGTAATGGAGTCCTGGTGTGGCACTCTGGGTTAATGTGCTAGACTGCCAAGTTGATTTGAACCACATGGTCAGCAGTTCAAGCTCACCAGCTGCTCCTCAGGAACTCCATACAGGGTTGCTATGGGTGAGAACTGACTCGATGGCACTTAACAACAACAACAACAACAATCTTAGAACAGGTCCTTGGTGGATGAGTGTGATTTTGCATAGTGGAGATGAATGGAAAGATGTTCCAGGCCGAGAGAATGACCTGAGCAAATGCTCAGTGCTTTACAAAGATTTAGGAAATAGTCCTCTGTGGATGTAGTATGAGATTGTAGAAAAGATAACATTGGATTCATTTTGATTCAGAAAGTATTTGTCATGTATTGTAAAGAGTATCATTGAGTTGGTTCCAAGTCACAGCAACCCTGTATAGGCTTTCCAAGGAGCAGCTGGTGAGTTTGAACAATCTTATGGTTCAAACTGACTTTGTGGTCCAGTGCATTTCTGATTTTTATCACATGGATCTGGGTTCTGGAAATATTGATGAGTAAGACATCTACTGCCTTCAAGGATAATGTAGTTTTATAGAGGTGGGCAGGCATTTACATGGTTGGTAAAGAGGAACAAGGGATGAGTCTAGAGAGAATTTCAATTGGAACTGAATAACAATACTTAGGGTTATCTGCACTTTACCCTGAGGGCAGGGGGCAGCCTTGACCATTTTCAAATCTGGAGATATGGTTGAGATCTGGGGGGTGGGGGTGGGATGCAAATGAGGGCGAAATAAAGGAAGTGATCATCGGAAGCATAAGCAGGCAGTGAGTGTGTCTGTCTCTGGGAAACAGTGGTGAGAGCTTGTTTAGGCAGTGGTTTAGGCCCTGGGCATGGGACTGATAGGTGCTTCAGAAAGATCGTATTCATCTGAATGTTCGTTTGTTGATTGGGAACTGAAGGCTTAAAAAAGTTAAGTCATTTGTTCGAATTCATTTAGAAAGTTGGAATTTGAATCCAGACATAGAACTTAGGCTCCATAGTAGTGGTTGAGAAGACAGGCTCTTAAGTTTCAAATTTGGAGGAGGTAATCATATTTATTTACAGTAGCAATATGAGAATGAAATACCATAATCCATATAAAGCACACTGGTTAGGACTCTGTAACTGATAAGTTATGTTACTACTTTCCTCATTACTAACACTTTAACCCCCCTTTTCACCTTTTGTGGCAAACACCATGCTGATTATGCTATAGACCCTTAAGCTTCACAGAGCGAATGAAAAGGCACATTTCCTAGGAAGGGCACTGTGGGAATTGTACACTTTAAAAGATATCTTGTTATTGTACAAGATACACAACACATTCATAACAAGACCTAGTGGGGGAGGCAAAAAACAGCGATGCCTTTTTAAATCAAGTAAGTGATCATTGTCGATTCATGTAGAAAACAAAACTTAGAGTCTTATGGAACAAATGTGACAAAATTCTCCACCTTGGGCCCTTTGTTTTAGACATTAATATGTCTTCTTAGGACAGTTTGGAATCACCATTAATAGACAGGGCTCCAGAATTACCCTACAAATATTAATGTCATTGGAAAAGGAATTGTGTGTGAAGTTTATGTTCAACTTTCTAAGTGAAAGCACAAGATACTTCATTTCTTCCCTCAGCACTCTCACTCACAATGTTAAATGAATGTAGCCCTCATCTCATGTAGGAGTTGAGTGAATTTAGCAGGGGCTGCTGCTAGGGGTAAGCACCACCATCTTCCATTTATTGAATACGTTTTAGTGTGACATAAAGATGAAACAAAGAGGTTAAATTTATTTTGATTTGTCTTCAACCTGATAAAAACATGCTTAGTAGTGTGTTTTTACATTTATTTCTAGAGCTAAAACTTGATTCCCTGTTGTTCTTTGGTAAAAGATAACGCGTTTTCTTTATCTTTTTTTTTTTTGGAAACCACACACAAATAACTTTTGAATGAGGCATGCTGTTTACTCTTTTTATGTATGTTCATACTAAGTGCTGGTACAATTCCATTATGTTTTGACTTGAACATTAAATATTACCTTGAATATACACTTCCCAGCAGTCGCATTCTGATAGTGACATATTGTACTGTTTGAAGGGTGTCATATGGTCATCTGTCAACCGAATGTGGTTCCATGGAAAGAATTTTATTCTTCAGATGTCATCGAGAATGCCTCATGTTAGAAAAAGAGAAATATCACAGTATTCACAGAATCTGGATGTACGAGGATATTTGTTGTTGGAAGTGCTGTCAAGTCGGTTCCGACACATAGCAACCCTGAATAGGGTTTCTGAGGAGCCACCATTGGGTTTGAACCACCAACCTTGTGGCTCAAACTGACCTTGCAGTCTTGCACATTATTTGGCAGCTCCTGAACTAAGATTAGCAGGAAGACATTACAAATACAACTGCTAGAAGATGATCAGTTTTGTTATTTTGACTACTTTTAATTTTGTATGATTGAAAAGAATTGGCTTGCTTGTAGGGTTATGGTACCCATTTCTCTGTGTCTTTTGCCATCTGGGCAAGGATGCAATCAGAATTCCTGGTAGCAAAGGGGTAGAAAGAATACTACCTCCTTACTAAAGATTTTGTTGTTAAGTGCTGTGGAGTTGATTCTGACTCATAGCTACTCCTTATTAAGAGTTTCTGAAATTGCTGGTGAGTTTGAACTGCCAGCCTTGTGAGTTTAAACCGACCTCATGGTCCAGTGTTTTATCCCACTGTACCACAAGATAATGGTTTACTGTACTAGGGTTTAGAGTGATAGAGAAAGGAACATGTTCTTGTTTCAGATTAGCTTAGCAGTCAATATTTCTATCAGCAATATTTCTTTCAGGAGGAATTAAGATGCTGGACCTTATCCAAAGACACCTCATCCCCCTATTACTGTATAGATCTTATCCAGCTCTGGCTGCTGCTATACAAAGAGATGAGGGCAGGTCTGCTAGTCAGTGTATAGGGTGTGCTGCACCAAGTACATAGACAATAGATGTTGCCCTCTGAATGCGTTTTCCTTCTGTTTAATCTTTGCCTTGAAAATGCCTAGACTTTTGTGGATGCTGTTGTGTTCCCATTTTTTAAATGGGGGGGGAGTCTATTTCTGTTTGCATGTTCCATTGCATCTTCAGCATTTGTGCTAAGATAAGGGTCGTGACCCGTTTTTCTTGCATCATCATGCTGAATTTTCTCAAAATTAAAATAATTGTGAATTTCCACCTCATTTTTGCTATATAATGAAAAGTTCTTCATCTTAAAACGATTATCTAAAAAGGTACTCTATATGCCCTTACTTTCTTTTACAAATATGCATCTTGAAACATTTGAAGATTTTGTTCTTCAGCTATCTTTACCATCTGTACTGAAGTCCCGGTGTGATGCTGTGGGATAATGCACTGAACCACAAGGTTGGTTTGAACCGCAAGGTCAGTGGTTTACCAGTCATTTCTAGGAAACCCCACATGGGGTCACTGTGAGTTGGAACCAACTCAATAGCACTTAATAACAAGATCAACTTTCTATGCTATGTGTTCCTTTGAACTACTTAATATCCACCAATGTAACAGTAAGGGAAATGTTATGGCATAGAAGTATCATAACATCATATATTACATATCATATAAATATCATAACAAAGCAAACATCAAATATTAAGAGACTACGGAGGACTAAGGTGTGCCTGACCCAAGCCATGGTATTTTCAATAACCTCATATGGATGCGAAAGCTGGACAGTGAATAAGGAAGATTGGAGAAGAATGGATGCCTTTGAGTTGTGGTGTTGGAGGAGAATACTGAAAGTGCCATAGACTACCAAAAGAACCAATAGATCTGTTTTGGAAGAAGTGCAACCAGAGTGCTCCTTGGAGGCCAAGATGGCTAAGCTTCGTCTCTCCTACTTTGGACGCATTGTCTGGAGAGAACAGTCGCTGGAGAAGGATGTCATGTTGGGTAAGGTGGAGAGTCAGAGAAAAAGAGGAAGACTCCCAACGAGATGGATCAGCCAGGTGACATCACTGATGGCGTCAAGTGTGGCGGCGGTAGTGAGGTTGTCCTAGGATCGGACATTGTTTCGTTCTGCTGTGCATGGGGTTGCTATGAGTCTGTTCCGACTCGATGGCACCTGACAACAACAGTAGACATTTAAGTACAGAGAAATGGAAGTCCTTGTTCTTTGACCCGCATCTTTATTCATTACCAACATTGCTAAATTTAATTCAGGTTCCTTCTGTGTCAAAAGACTCTTCTTAGTTTTGATTGAGTGATAGGGAAAGAGAGAGAAAAATGTGATATTTTTTCAGGTCTGAGAAGGCATTGTGTTGAAGTTTTTGGTCAGGTAGGGAAAGCAAAAAATGAAGCAGATGATAATAGCCTTGTAGTTAATCCTACAGGATGCCATTTAATCTGTTTGGCTGTTCCAAAACTTCAGAGAAATGTTTATTACTATTGCAGGCATTGATGGGAGCAAGAGTCTTGGATTAAGCTCTCAGATAGACTTTATCTCAAGAATACCACATATTATAAAAGGCTAATTGAATTTCAAATGAATAAGATAATAGTGGTACTGATGAAGGTGATCTCTTTATTGAATGAAAACATTTTCTAATAAATCAGCAACTGAAACAATTCTGGAGTTTGAGCTTCAGAGGAAGGTTGACATTTTCAGTTTAAGGAAGTCTACAAATTAAAAATGAGTAAAATTCTTATTTTATGAGTTTCTGAGATTATAACGGTTTTGTGAATGTTAGTTAGCGTGCTTGGATAGGATGATCTCACTTGTTAAAGAATATCCGGCAGCAATCCCCCTTGTTTCATATTCTATTTTGCACAAGCAGTAAAAAGCAAACTCTTTTTCTTTCTGCTCTGAAAATTGCCCTTGGATTACAATATACACTTATTAAACGAATACAAACCAAAGGGGGAAAGAAGGAATTAACATGTATTGAGCATTTATCAGATGATCTCTGAGTTCTTTATAGTCACAACCACCCAAAGAAATAACTGTTATTATTCCCATTTTATAGATAATAGAAATAGGGTCTAGGTCATGTATTAGTAAGTGATAAAGATAAGATCTCACCTAAATCTGTCAGATACCAGTCATTAGGCTTTGTTTTGGTAGAGAGATTTTAATATAATCAAAATAAGGCAATAATAATTTAACAATAAGTGGACTGAAGCTCAAAGTGGAGCTAGGATTTTATCCGCCTATAACCTGTATTAATATCATTTGTTCTTTTTTTAAACTGTTAGAACATTTTTCTCTATTTATTATGACTACTTCTGTTTCACAGGAGTCTGGAAGCCTGGAAAACCACTAGAGTCTAATAGATGAGATTATGTCTTTGCATTTTACATTTCCGTTTAACATTTTACTGCCTGTATAATCCTGCCCTCTACCTCATATCCAGTCTTCTGCCTGTTGAATTCTACCATCATCTAGCCCATGATTTTTTCGCTTTCTACTACACTGTGTCTTCTCAGATCATAAGATGTACACTTGAAATCCCTGAGGTAATAGCAGAAAGTGATCCTATAGGTCTCAAAGTCATGGTGGTGGGTTGTGATTTGCTAGGCATCTGTAAAAGCAATGTTTACTTGGATGAACTCTTGCCTTAGAGACACTGTGTACTCCCACTGAATATATTCTTTTGTGATATTGCTAAGAACTTTTTTGTTCTCACAAACATATAGATCACATATTTTCTCTAAGTAAATATATCCCTGGGGAACATGGTGGCTCTGTAGAATAATAATACGGTGATATTTTGTATGTGTTGAGAAAAGTGAAAGGTGGAGGAATAGTGGCTAATGTCTATCAGTTACCATCTCACTGGAGTGATAACCACAAGGTAGGAGGTTCAAATCCGCTAGCCATTTCTCTGCTCAGATACCCTGTCAGACGTGACCCCATGGCACTTATCAACAAACAAGAACATGTCAAGATGTTTTACTTAATTTGCAGCATTGTTGATTGATGACTTCCTTAACCCATCAAACCGGTGTCTGTTAAGCTTGAGTTGTTGTGTTTCTGATAAGGGAAAAAGAAGATGGGTGTTAAATGGGACTCCTTGTGAAGATAGTGAAATGAAGGATTAAAGATGTGCTGCTAAAATGCAAAGACAGATGTCACTAATTTGCTTTTCTAACAGTTGTTGTTGTTGTTGTTAAGTGCCGTCGAGTCGGTTCCGACCTATAGCGACCCCGTACAGGGTTTCCGAGAGTGTAAATCTTTCCGGGAGTAGAAAGCCTCATCTTTCTCCCGTGGAGCAACTGGTAGTTTCGAACCACTGACCTTAAGATTCGCAGCCTGATTCGTAACCACTACGCTACCAGAGCTCCTAAGAGTAGTATACATTAATGAGAGGACAGACATTGTCCATCAGTAAGTACCTAGTATGGAGTCCTTGGGTAGCATGTAGAGTTAAGCATTCAGCTATTAGCAAAATAGTTGGTGGTTCACACCCAACTAGAGGCACCTCAGAAGTTAGACCGGATAATCTGCTTCAGAAAGGTCACAGCCTTGAAAACGCTATGGAGCAGTTCTACTCTGTACATATAGTATTGCCATGAGGTGTAATTTACTCAGGGCAAATAACATGCGCTTGGTGGGCCATGAGAATTCAGCTGGAATGTTTTCTCCATTCTGAGGTCCAAGGTCTCTGTTACAAGTTTTTCCTCTTCTCTTAGTTACTACCAGTTACATATATTTTCAGTTTTCATATATTCTAAGTATCTCCTCTTTTTCTGTGCAAAAAGCAAGGCAGGGGGAAGGGGACCACTTTATTTACTCATCTAACAAACTGAAATAAAGTTAATTTTCAGGGTTGCAGCTGAATGATTAGAGATTACTGTGTTATAAATGGCAAAAGAAGGTTCCCTTGCCTGTGTGGTAATGCTGTCAGGGACCCGGCGGCTGTTGGCTCAGTTCATGATGTATTATACTGCTAGCATTTCAGCGCTCTCGAGGGATCTCTGGTCCAACCATAAGGTCAAGAGTTAACTACTTGTATTTTAGCTGTGTGCTGCTATCAATACTGCTCCTATGGAAACCTCACTTGACGTCATTTTTGAATCTTTGCGACTGTAGTCAAGCTTTAGTAAAAGTCAATAAGAACATTAGACTGTTGTCTATATTATTACTTGCCACTTCCTGCCAGCAATCTACCAATTCATTAGCAGAGAGTTTTGGAACTCTCGCTTGATTATTTATGCAGTCAATAGCGAGGCTTGTCTGCATTCATAATTGTTTGATTTTATGGCCTCTTCTTTAAACAAACATTGTCTATGGTAATGTGATGCCCTGATGGATGGGAAAGGTTTTGTCTGTGAATATCATTTAGATAATTAAAAATGACAGATGAAATCGCCCGCTGTCTTGACCTGTACTTTGTTCCCTCAGTGATGCTGAAGAGATGCTGATTGCTGTCAATCAAAACCCATTGGAGGTTTGTAAATTCTGGCTGCTGTGAACTCTGACCCCCACTGTTGATCTGAAATAGATAATAACCTTGAAATTCTATTAGAATTTAAAAACAGTTTTACTAAAGGGGCGTAGTATATATTTCTTTTCCTCCGGAACAGTCACTTAATGTCACTATTTGCAGTATCCAGAAATAAAGTAAAATACAGTGTTTAGTAATAGTGTAAAAAACAGTGTGGAGTAAAACTTAATGTAACATCACAAAATCAGAACCAAAATCTTACTGTATTATCCTAAATTCCTGCTTAGGTTTCCTATCTTCTAGCTTGTTCTCTTTAGCAACATTTACGTTTTTGCCTGTGCATGGTGATTAATGGTTTGAATTTCTTTTTGCTTATTTGTAATCGTTTTATTGTTAAAGGAATTATTTTCAAGCTAGCATGATTTTTGCTTTTCCATATTTATCCTATAATTTTTTTTAACTGTTATTTTTCGAAGCCAAAGAAAATAACACAACTAAACTTTCAAAGACAGAAAAGTCCTAAGGCCAGTGCTTATGCCCAAAGTTCTCAACCAACATCACCAAAACCTTAGGTCAAGAGATCAGCTTGATAAATACATTTGCCTTGCAAATTGTACTTTTTTTTTTTTTTAAATCATTAACAGATGCTGAAAATATATTCAGAAGCTTCCCTGGCATTTAAAATATCAATGTAGGTCAATGTGATTGAAGCACACCCATATTTATCAATATCAGAATCATCAAACTAGCCAGCAGGAAAAAATAATTGGCAAATTATAGGTGTTTTTACAAAATTATGTTAATTAGAATTAGACAGTTTTTAGTGTATTTTTTGTAGCAAAAATATACTACCAGAAGCAGTGCCATAAGACAATTGCAAATAGAGATCTCTCAAAAGGTAATTGAAGTAGTGTTGATTTTTCTATTAGAAAAACTTCTTCAGTGGGTTTAATGAATTTGTAAAGGGTCACATATTAAGAGTTACCATTATTTAGCGTTTTATACTCAGATGCTTTAAAATAATATTAGTCTGTCAGTACATCAGTGACAATGGAAAACAAATAATGTTTATAGTTAGTCATTGATGAAAGTATCAGAAGGATAACTGCTATCTCAATTTTGAAACTATTTACCTAGAATCAATTATTACATACACCAGACTTTGTTAAGTGTCATGAAGTCAATTCCAACTCATAGTGACCCTTTATAAGGTTTCCAGGGAGCAGCTAGTGAGTTTGAACCACCAACCTTGTGTTTCAAACTGACCTTGCAGTCCAGAGCATTAACCACAGTTCCACACAAGAACTCCACATAAGACTAATACTACTTTATTAGTCTTCGTGTCGTGCTGTAGGATAAACCCAGCAGTTGCTCCACATTTGCTATGAGTTGAGCCAACTCAGTAGCACTAAACAACAGCTACTTTATACTTAGTTGTCTTTGTTTTCAGGTGCTGTTATTCCTGGATGAGCATCTTTGTCTCTTTCAAGTATATTTGCCCCTGCAGGTACTCTAGAAAGGTGTGCAAATGAAGAGTGAGGAAGGGATAGTGAAGAGCCCATGAACTTCATTAAGACAAATTACTGGCAAATTACTTTGAATCCAGATTAGTGAGCTCTCTGACTGTGGTTATAATGAAGGTTGAGTTTTAGCTCATTGGACTTAGGACATCACTACCATCACTTGATCAAGAATAAGACAATTCAGTTCTCAGATTTGATTTTAAAGGCTTCTCCTTCAGTGTGCCTTGGACGTAGTCCCGTTTGATGTAAGGACAAGAGTGTAGTCTCAGTTTTCCTTGACCCTGAGTAGGGAGAGAGTAAAAAAGTGGGTGATGTCAGTTCAAAGAAAAATTCCTTTATTTTCTTATTTTGACCATATAACTATAAATAGAAGAGCTCTGGTAGCGTCGTGGTTACGAATTGGGCTGCGAACCTCAAGGTCAGCAGTTCTAAACTACCAGCTGCTCCATGGGAGAAAGATGAGGCTTTCTGCTTCCGTAAAGATTTACAGCCTCAGAAACCCTGTACAGGGTCGCTATGAGTAGGAATCGAGTCCACAGGCACTTTACCACCACCATGAGCTATAAATAGAGGGTCAATGAAAAGAGGAGGACCTTCCATGCAATGGATTGACACAGTTGGTTTAATGAGGGCTGAAATATAGCAATAGTTGTAAAGATGGTGCAAGGCCAGGGGCTGTTTTGTTCTGTTTCATAAGGTAATGGTGAGTTAGAACTGATTGGATGGCATCTAACAACAGGATTCTCTAGAATTCTTTGTTTGTTCCTATATCCATTATGCTGTATGTGGCAGAGCTATTCATTTCAGGATGAATTCACTCCACCTCTGCTAATATGCTAAGCCTGTTTAATAAGGAGATAAAATCATTTCACTTTTAGAACATTTTCACTTTTTTCTTGCCATTCTGTTTCTTCTTCTGTTCTCTGTGATACCACATTCACAAATCATTTACAATCTCCTAAATACTAAATTTCTTGGCAGGGGAATTTTGTGCACATTTTATCCAATTTCTTTTTGTACTTTTTATTGTGCTTAAGGCACAATTGAAAGGCTTTCACCTGAACTGATTACCTTATACTTGCTGTATGTGGGTATATGCATATATTCCATCTGTCCATAAAAACTGCCTCTAGTCAGATGTAGCAAGGGCAAATGCTTTATTTATGGAAGTTTTATAACATATAAATATTTCGCATTATCAGTTACTCCATAGTAACCTTATTTATATGCTTGAAATTTTCATTCTGTCATATGATGTGAATACAAATATCAAACTGATTTTTGATACTCAGATTTTTGATATTCAAGTTTTCAGATTACAAAGACAGTATCTATGAAATCAACAGAGAAGTGTGAAATTAGAAACTCAATTAGAATTATATATGAGGACAGTTTTAGCCAACTTCGTGCCAATTCAAACCCTGCTGCTAAAAGGCTTATGATTTCACCTTCTCAAAAAGATTCTGTTTCCATTGACATTGTTGAGCACTTACTAGGCCACAGTACAAGGCATTTTGAAATTAACATCTTCTCATTTTTTGTATGTAGAACACAGTTATTATTCGTATTACTTACTTGGGGAAACTGAAGTTCAGAGAACTAGCTCATTTCCCCAAATCACACAAGTGCCAAGCAGTGGAGCTGGAATTTTGTCTTTAATTTTCTGTTTCTAAACCCTATATTCTTGATGGTACACAACACACTGCTTCTCAGTGACTCCATTATATCAAAGTTATATTCTAATTACTCACTTGCAGGAGATTAATAGTACCTTATTGTGGCTAATTATTGTCATTCTGTGTGCCAAGTTTTGTGCTGTGTCTTATTTCAACTGGTTCTTCCAAGAAACATGAAAGACAGATATTGTTATCAAAATTGGGAGATGAGAAAGATTATGTAACTCATCCAAACTATGATGGGATCTAACCAGAATTCAAATCCAGCTTTGCATCTATCCAGAGCTCATACTTTTTGACATTCTGCTTCAAGCAGCAGGATGTATATAGCAGAGCAAACACTTAATCAGATCCTTTTTATACCAGTCTAAAGGATCCATTTCTATATTTAACTGAATTCAATCCATTTGGGGGGTAATTTTTGTTTGGCTTCATTTTACTAAGTTCAGCCAAACGGGTTTATATGAAGCCCCCAATTATCTTTAAAGAACGCCTATGCCAGAAATTTTGTTAGTGAAATGTTCTTTTCATTTCTCCCTCTCAGGGAGGGATGATTAAGAAAAATCAAGTTGTAGTGGCAGCTGTGTCTCAAAGAGAACATTTTTCCTACCTGATTATCCAGTTGTTTTGAGGATGGCAGTTCACACTACTAAGAGGAGCGTCTCATTTTCCAAAAATTAATAACATTAGAGAAAGTTAAATGAAGGAAACAGCATGCCAGTCTGTGCAGAGCCCCAGTCAAACCCCACTGCCTGATTCCCCTCTGTGACTGGGAAGATAATTACTGAACTTTTGTTTCTGAGAAGTAAATGAATGTTGAATGCTCTATTTAATGATCCAAGAGTACTGTTGTTGTTGTTTTAAGAAAATAAAAGAGAAAGGGAAAAAGAAAACAGTACAGGTAACCGCAATGATAAATTCTGAGCAATAATTACTTCCTCAAATCTCAGTACTATTTTAACTTGCACTAACTAATATGCTCTAAGAGTTATTTAGATTTATTAGCATACTTTTATAAGAGCTAGATCTTAACAAGGAAGTTTATATTGCCAATTCCTTCTGAATTAATGTTGACTTTCTATTTGTCTCTAAATGTACTGTGGCTTTTAAATAAGTTGGAATTTGTTAAGATTTGTGATGCTGGTCTAAAAGAGCAAATCTTTGAAATAGTACAAGTGCTTTGCCCATGAATAGGACCCATCTATTCTTTGGAAAAAAGATTTTTACTTCTTCTGTTGTCATTCCCAAATAGCTAGAAGGTGTTGTTCATTTTAACGATGCTCATAATTTAAAATTACTAAAAATTATTTAAAATGCACAAATGCAACATTTAAGGATAAAGTGATTTTTTTTTTTTTTTAATTCCATTGTGCTCTCAAGGTTGTATTTTGCTACCAGATGAAATTTAATTGTGACAATAAAGGCTATGATTACATGCCTTTCACATTGTCCCACTGTGACAATTAGCTCCCAGTTGTTAACCCATTTATTTATTAAATCATTCAAAGTTGGAATTGTCCTGACTTGTAACTGAAATTGAATTGTTATTGAGGTAGTTTATAAACCAAAAGGAAAACAATAAAGTGTTTTGTTGGTTAAAGATAACTGTACATACATTTCAAAATAATATAGTTGGGTCAACGCTAATAGATTTCAGGAACACTACTGCACACACAAAAAATCTCACAGGTGACTCTTCTCCAAACTGTCATACACTTAATATTCTTTTGTTAGCAAGACCTTTAAAATAAGCAGTATTGTTCATGGAGAGAGTCTGACATTGCAGCCAGCATGATCAAAGAGATCTGTTTTTTTTCTGTAGAAACATGGAAGACTTGCTTCTTCCAATAGAACAAGGTAAGACAACGTCCCAGAAAGTATGCAGGCTGTTTCCTAAAGAGCAACAAGGAGAATGAAGAAAAAGACTCCATTAAACTTTCAAAGAAGCATAGGTTTCAAACAGACTTGCTCAGCACTTACTTCTTCTGTAGCAGTGTAGTGGCTCAGTAGATGTCTCTTCATCTATGGCTGCAAAACCACTACAATCCACGAGGAAGAAGACATTACAAAAATAAATACTTCTAATAACTTCGTTCTAAAATTTGTTGTCATTGAAATGTAGGATTTTTTGTTCTCTTTATACCAGAGAAATAAGCTATTCCCTTTCTTTTCTTAGTTGTTATTTTTGTTGTTGTTGTTGTTGTTGTTAGCTAATTATATGTATCTCAGAAGTCTTGGCGTAGCGCTTAAGGGTAAGCTCTGGACTGCTAACACCAAGATCAGTGGCAGTTCTGACCCTACCACCCATTCCTTAGAAATGCTGTATGGACGGGGTCATTATGAGTTGTAACCGACTCAGCAGCATTTAACAGCAATCACATCTGTCGATTAAGAAGATTTTTTCACATTTGGTCTAAATGTATATTGAAAGGTACCATAAGGCAGTGGTTAGAGCCTGGATTCTAGACTCCTCAAGATTTCCTTTTGTTTGTACCAGGCTCAGTTGTTGATTACCCATGGTAGGTCTTGATCAAGTACCTTCAACATTCTGTACTTCAGTTTTCTCAACTGAAAAATGGAAACAGTACTGATACTTCAAGTCTAAAGGGAGAAGGCGCCCAGAATACCACCAGACACATCATCAGTGCTTTATGCATGCTAGCAGCTCTTGTTATGACTTTTTCATTACCCAGAATAATAATTACCATTTGAACCACAAGGTCAGCCCTCAGAAGCCCTATACAGGTTTGCTGTGAGTTGGAACTGACTTGATGACACTTAACAACAGCAAATATTTTTGAGGCTTACCACCACAAAATATATACACTTTTTCTGATACTTAAGTTGGTTAGTTACAACTTTATGCCTTATCTTAATGTTTTATAAGGTGCTTAAAAGCTATTAAAACTTATCAACCTCACTTGTGGTTAAAAGAGATGAATGAATTTATCCTACTGCGTCACACTTAGAGGAATTCTGGTGTGGCGCAGTAGGATAAATACAGGACTACTAACTACAAGGTCAGTGGTTCAGACCCATCAGCCACTCCTTTGAAACCCTGTACAGGTTCGCCAAGCTTTGAAAATCAACTAGACAGTGCTTAATAACAACAATATCAACAAAGCAGACAGAAGAAATACCAGAAATAATATTCTGATTCCAAGGACAGAATCCGTCTTAAGGAACATAATAGCAAATATGAGCATCTCACTCACACATCCTCCCCATGGAAAATCCATGTCAAGAGCTGACTTGTTAGATCTGTAGAGAAAAAGAGTACAGAAGACTTGCGGTGCTATGGAACTTTATTATAAATCTAAATTATCATAGCATTAAATAAGAGCTAAGACATATTGTCAGGAGGGACAAGTCACTGGAGAAGGTTATCATGTTTGGTAGGGTGGAGGGTCAGAGAAAAAGAGGAAGACCCCCAGTGAGATGGATTGGCAAAGTGGCAGCGTCAGTGGGCTCAAGCATGGCAACAATAGTGAGGTTGGCCCAGGATCGGGCAGTGTTTCGTTCTGCTGTGCATACAGTCTCTATGAGTCAGTACCGACTCGATGACACCTAACAAAACAACAAGACTTGGTGACTCATACACAATTAACAATATGGTCTTACTAGGAAAGCATTTTATCATAAAAACTAGCGAGCCTAATTAACAAAACTATGAATAGCTATAGGAATAATGCAGGTTAGTGTTTAGATTAACAACATAACCAGAGAATCCCTTAGTTCAACTAGAAGAAAGTTCAACTGTGAGTGTCACTTGATTGTGTTGCGCAGGTGACATTCAGTGGCATTCGGAAACCTTTAAAAACTACCTGTAATGAATGGAGGTTACTGTGTATGTCCATATTTACAAAAACAAAAAACAAAGTCACATCAGGCATTTTATGCCTACCTAGATTTCAGTCCTAATAAAATTGACCTGGGCTAGAAACCAACATGTGCGTTTTCTGCCCTTTCTCCTATAGTGTTTTTCTCTTCACTTGTAAAGGGATTCTCAAGTGGAAGGAAGTAGCCCCATCAGATTTCATACACGTTAGATATTGCAAAAGGCAAAGTTATAACAGGTCTTTTGTAATTTGTTAGTGAGTTAGCATACTAAGGCTGTTTTCAAGATGTTAGAAAATTGCCTTTTAGAAATCATTTCCCCTTCAGAGCCCTGTGAAGAACAGGCCTGTGATGTACCTTGTGATGCAGATTTAATTGCAGAAATATGGCAGGTCTGAAAATTGGATTTCCATCTGTAAGCATGGATAGTACAAGACCCCCACAGAGAGCGATGTTTGGGAAGTGGACTTTGTTCTCTTCACTGGGGTCACATTTACAATCACAGACTTTGGTTTCCCTAGGTAGCTCATAGGAGCTTGCATGTAGCCCCCTTAGGTCCAGGTAACAAAATTTTGAATTATTGGATAGGGAAGTGTTCAATAGGTGAAATGATAATTTTGGTGATCCTTCTCTTGAATTTTTGAGTGTGTTAGGAGTCCTGGTGTGGCTCTATCAGATAAGCAGTTGACATTAACCACAAGATTAGCTGTTCAAACCCACCAGTTCAGCCTTGGAAACCCTATCCAGGTTTACTATGCGTCAGAACTAACTTAATGGCACTTAGCAACAATGATAACAACAACATTAGGAAACATTTCATTAGTAATGTCATAATACCAGCAGTATGGACTGTGGAATTGGATTTACTTTTGGTCCCAGCTCTGTTGCATAGATTGGAATTAGTTTCATTCCTCATTGTAATAATTGGACCTCATGTGAGAGGAAAGTGGTAATCTTTTGTATTATTTAAAAATTGTATCTACTTTGTGGTGATTGCTGTTAAGGATATATGACAGGAAAAATGAAATGAAAGATAATGGAATGTTTTCACAGACTTTTTGAAGGTTCCCCTCCCCATTTACAGCAAAATATGCACCAAAAATCCAAGCATCCACATGTGCAATTCTTTCAGTTATGTAGCCATTCTCACCGTCTCTTCTTGATTCCTGTCTCCTGATTTCCTATCTAATGTTTTGAGTTACTGTTGTCAACTTGAGCCCATGTATCTTCTGGCATTGAGTAGATTCCCATTTAGAGTGACCTAGAATAGGGTTTCCAAGGCTGTAATTGAATGGAAAATAGTTAATCTTATGTCCTGGAAGAGTCCACCATGACAAGGCATAGGTGTTCGTCTGGAAAAGCCATTGTTTCTCTCATTTTGTTGTTGTTGTTGTTGTTAGGTGCCATCGAGTTGGTACTGAGCCAAAGTGACCTTATGCACAGCAGAATGAAACAATGCTTGATCCTGGGCCAACCTCACTACTGTTTGACACGCTTGAGTCCATCGATGCTGTTACTTGGCCAATCCATCTTGTTGGGGGTCTTCCTCTTTTTCTCTGACCCTCCAACTTACCAAACATGATATCCTTCTTCAGCGACTGGTCCCTCCTGACAGTATGTCCTAATTATGAGAGACGAAGTTTGGCCCTCTTAATCTCCAAGGAGTACTCTGGCTGCACTTCTTCCAACATAGATATGTTGGTTCTTTTGGCAGTCCATGGCACTTTCAATATTCTCCTCTAACACCATAACTCAAAAGCATCAATTCTTCTACGGTCTTACTTATTCACTGTCCAGCTTTCACATGCATATGAGGTTATTGAAAATACCATGCCTTGGGTCAGGCACACCTTAGTCCTCAAGCTGACATCTTTGCTCTTCAACACTTTAAAAAGGTCTTGTGCAGCAGATATGACTAATGCAATACATCATTTGATTTCTTAACTACTGCTTCTGTGAGAGTTTCTCTCATATCCAGTGGATATTCCAATTAGAAAGTCCTTTTGCATGCTTGACTTAAGTATCTCAGGACAACTAACTTTATTTTTGAATTCCACGTGTTTTGAAGTAGCTTTCAAAACCTAGTCTTTGGAGTCCTGGTGAGGCACTGTGGGTTAATGCTCTGGACTGCAAAGTTGGTTTGAACTACTAGGTCTGTTAAAGCTCACCAGCTCCTCCTTAGAAACCTATACAGGGTCACCATGTGTCAAAACCGACACGACAGCATTTAACAACAACAACCCAGTCTTTGCGCTAACAGAGGAATGATGTTTGTGTTCTCCAAATTCTTTACATACATTTTTTTCTTATTACTCTGGTCAACTCCATTTAAAGTTTAAGGCTAAATTGGTACTTCTTTTCTAATCTTCTTACCTTCAGACTGAGACTTTGTCATGAGACCACCAAAACATGACTTGGAAAAGTAATACCCGTTGAATCTGGACAAGCATCAGCCTTCCTTTTGGGAATTCCTTTTCTGATAGGACAAGTTGAGTGGAGTGAGCAACCCCCTCAGACCTGTACCTGACAGCCCTTCTGACCCAGCTGACAGACATACAGGACATCACTGATCTCTCTTTTGGGGCTGGGAAACCCTACTCATTGTTCATAGTTAGAGTCCTTCCTCAGACTTAGGGATCAGGGACTGAGAGTTTGTAAGAATCAACAAAATGGCCCTTGCTCTAGCCTCCCTCCAATGCCTCCACTCTCAGGAGGAACAGCCAGTTCTGTAGTTTCTGTTTTCTTTCATTTATTTATGCATTTCTTCAATGAAGATTGAGTATATTCTGTGTACATGGTGTGGTGCTGTGTGTTAATGCACTGGATTGCAAAGTTGATTTGAACCTCAGGTTGGCAGTTCAAGCTTACCAGCTGTTCCTCGGAAACCTTATACAGGGGCGCTGTGAATGGGAATCAACTTGACAACACTGAATAACAGCAACAACAACAGCTGCTGGTTGTAGAGTGCCTAGGTGCTGACCCAGACCCCCAGATTGGTCACCACACAGACACTCCTTTATTTGGCAAGGGGTTCGAAGTGATTTTTCATGTGTGCCAGCTCTGTGGTTGATCAGTTCCAAATAGCTGGAGACTCTTTCCCTCCTATTGTTATCAGTATTGGGAATAGGACTGAAGGATAGTGATGTCTATACCTTGGGAGTAGAAGCATTTATAGTATATGTAGAGCCCTGACATTAACTGGGGCTTAAGAATGTTTAGATCAAAGCGGAGAAAAGAACTGTGAACTAAAAGAAAGTCACCAGAAAACCCTTCAGTCTTAGTTTGTTCTTATCAGGCATTGTACTTCCCTACGGTCATAACACATTAAACATAATAATAATAATATTTCAAAGTCATACAACTTTGAAATATTAAAGAGATAAATGATATGGAACTTAGAAAGTTGATTTGCTTGCTCATAGGAAAATCGTGGATTTTTTTTTTTTTTTACTTTAACTTTCATATTAATGTAACAATAGTTTGTCAACTATAGTGGAATGCTTATTTGTTTGTTTTTGTAAACAGGCATTGAAAAAAACAGCATAGGAAATGTGTACCTCACTCTTTGATGCTTAGCAGGAGGTTTGTGATTTTTTTTTATAACTTAGGCCTAAGAAAATGCAATCGTACAATACATCACTGATGTAAGAGTCAGATTTATAAAATGTTTACTGAGTGTATTCTGCTTAGACCAGCAGGAACGCTTGCTTCTATTCTTCCATAACTGATAAAATGGTAAATAGCTTGTGTTAGTCATGCAGTTCGCGTAACGCCAAATAGTTTGGTCATTGGTAGGGAATTATACAGAGTTTGTGTTCAATCTCTTTGTTAAATGACTCAGTAAAATTATAGGGTCATAAATGGACAGTGACAACATTTTAATCTTTGCTCATTTTATCAACTCCACCCACTCCCTGCTTCTCCCGATTGTACCTCTTAAGTAGAAACTGGAAGATGTACCTTCAGGGATTTGCTGTTGTTGTGGTCCATGGCTAATGGTGGGCATCCAGATGGTCAGTCTGATGTCTTCTTTTCCCATTTAACCAGAGTAGTTTAATTTCTTTCTTGATCAATGAGAACTGTAACTTAAAATTTGACAGTCCCGCATCCTCCAACTAATGAATTTAATTAAACAGCAACCACCACTATTTGAGAAGGAAATATGCAGCCGTATTCATATGTCATAAAGATAATGTTATAAAACAGCTGTAATTATGATCTTCAGGGTTCCTTTGCTGATCAGGGAAGTAGGCAACACAGGGACAAAGGGAAATAGCAGGACACGTTTTTTGTATCCAAATGGTAGCATTCTCCCAGCTGAAAGGAGTGGCAGTTGCTTCCTCTAAGTCAAAGTAATACGTGACATTTTAGACAAAGGAGTTAAAACAAGTCTCGCATAAAGTGTGAAGTATACATATGTTGGTACACCACACATAACTGACATCTGCATTTACCAAGAGTCTATCAGGAAAAATAAAACACTCTAATTTTTGAGTCCTCGCCCTTTTACTTTGTTGGTTTATAGAAGGAGCCTGTTTTAACCATAGTGTTGTTGTTGTTATGTGCCGTGGATTAGGTTCCGACTCATAGCGACCCTGTACAGGGTTTCCGAGGCTGTAAATCTTTATAGAAGCAGAAAGCCTCATCTTTCTCCCATGGAATAGCTGGTAGTTTTGAACTGCTGACCATGAGATTAGCAGCCCGATTCATAACCACTATGCTACCAGAGCTCCTTGACCAAGATAGAACATGGGAAACTGACTAAGCAATGCACACCCATGCAGTAATCATCCTTGTAAGACATATTTTATAATGGGTATTGCTAGGGTTTTTTGGTCTTTCTTTTCTTTTGGTCTTATAAATACCATCTTTTTTAATTTTTGTCTGGAATATAACTATTCTTGAAGTCTTGGTGTGGCACTGTAGGATAAACACTTGACCACAAGATCGGTATGAACCATTAGGTCACCTTTTCAAATCCACCAGCCATTCCATGGAAACCATATACAGAATCAATCCACATGTCTGCATATAACAATGACTGAAACATGTCTAAAGTGTGGTTTTATGAAAATGACATAGTTTTATGAGGTTTAGTGAGAATGTTAACTTCTAGGCTTAGAAATGAGATTTAGATAGTTTATTCTGTGTCATTCAATAAAATCAGGCATAGGGTATATTCAATAGGGTCTGATAATCTAGTTCTCCTTTCTAGAAGTTGGCTAATGTCCTGTTCTGGTGTTTGTCTGTCTATCCCATTTTGCTGTTGTTTTGCTCTGTCAGTGTTGTAATGCCTGACTCTTTTCTCAGAATTTGTGTACTAAAGCCAGTGAATTTGTAGTCTTTGCTTTTTTTTTTTTTTTTACCTATTCCATGACTTGATCGGTTGATTTCTTCAGAAGGCTTTGCTCCCTGTATGCTTCGCACAATGTTGGCTGCCTGCTTCCTTCCCTCTGTGATGGGATTGGCTAGGAATGGCTGCATGTTGCTGCAGCTCCCTGTCTCAATCCCCTGGATGATACGGATTTGTGATCTTTTCCAGCTTCATCCTGTCTGCACTTCCAGCATTTAACATCTGCTGCAGCATGGAGGAGATGCTTTAAATCCTGTTAGGCAGTAAGAGGCCCTTCCTGTACAGTATTAAAGCTGACATTGGATTATGTACTGGACAGTCATAACACTGTTTGGGAAGGGCAATTTCTGCCCTCTTCAGAAGTAATTTATAGTGGGTAATTCAGAAGTGTTTGATCCTATACACTAAATAATATAAGTAATACATAAATAAAATGCAAATGAGCATGAATGAAATCCTGAAACTGACAGTTTCTTCATCTACTGACAAAGTCTAACCAGGCCAGTTCTTCACTATAGAAAGTTTTGTTCTCAAGAGAACTCTTAATGTATTTTACTAACCTTAACTTCTAGGCAAGTATGAGTTGTTCATATTAAATACTGGATATCTTGTTTTGTCTTAGGAACAGTATTTTATAAAGCCAAAAGCAAATCAATCTTTATAAACCTCACAGCATCTATATACATGTGATACACATTTGTTACCAGTTCCTCATTTTACAGCAACAGGTGATTGATTTGGAATCAATTAAAAACAACAACAACAACAACAACCAACAAACCTTTATCCTCACTACATCAGCATTCCATTTATCAGTTTTCTCTTGGATACCATTGAAATCGGTCAGTTTGAACTGCAAGGTTGGTGGTTCAAGCTCACCAGTCACTCCTTGGAAACACTCTAGAGGGTCGCTATAAGTCGGAACCGACTCGATGGTATTTAACAACAACAATTAATGAGTCTGAATGTGGTGCTGTAGGATAAGCCCTGGAGTGCTAACCACAAGGTCAGCACTTCAAACACAGCAATCCCTATACAAAGTCACTACGAGTCAGTTGGCACTTAACAACAACAATAACATTAGAATTAAAGAGTGCATCTGCACTTGTCTGATATTTTGTCATACTGTGGTGGCTTGCATGTCACTGTGATGCTGGAAGCTGTGCCACTGGTATTTTAAATACCAGCAGGGTCACCCATGGGGGACGGGTTTCAGCAGAGTTTCCAGAGTAAGACAGACTAGGAAGAAGGAGAAGAAACCTTCTCTGCTCTGAAAACTGTATGAATAATAGAACGTTGTCAGGTGTTATTCCTGAGAATTAGCCCATCAGGTTGGAAAAGGTGTCTCCTCAGAATCAAGTGAACCATAATTATTTGAATGAAACAAAGCTTTCAGTACCTGTATTTCTTAATGGGGTACAATTGAAAATGAGAAGAAACAGCTATAAACAACCATTAATAATCTGAACAAGTAATGTATAAAGTATGATTCTAGCAATATTGGCAGTTGTAAAAAATGAAATAGAATACATAAAGGTCAATATCCTAGGCACAAATGAACTGAAATGGACTGCATATTTACTATTATAAATTAGTATGGTTTATTATGCCTGGAAAGACAAATTGAAGAGGAATAACATTTCATTCACCATAAAAGAAGAACTATATTTAAGTATAATGCTGTCTGTGATAGAGTGATATCTATATATCTACAAGGAAGACCGATTAATATCACTGTTATTCAAATTTCTGCACCTTGTGGTGCTGTGGGTCTATGCGCTGTACTGCACAGTTGATTTGAATGGCAAGGTTGGTGGTTCAAACTCATCATATGTCATCCCTTGGAAACCCTATACAGGGTTGCTATGGGCTGGAACCAACTCGACGGCACTGAACAACAACAACCACTAAATCCAATGATGATAAAATTGAAAAATTCTACCAACTTCTTCAATCTGAAATTGATCAAACATGCCATCAAGATATGTTGATAATTACAGGTGATTGGAATGTGAAAGTTGGAAGCAAAGAGGCTGGATCTGTAATTGGAAAATATGACCTTGCTGACAGCAATGATGCTGGAGATCACATGATAGAATTTTGGAAGATCAATGATTTATTCACTTTTAAAAACATGAAAGGCTATTATACACATGGACCTCATCAGATTGAACACACAGAAATCAAAATGACTACATCTGTGGGAAGAAACAGAGAAGCTGGATTATATGAAGAATGTGGCATCAAGATTGAAGGAAGTCTAACAACTTTGGATATGCACGTGATACATCTTTGCTTGCTGGAAGCAAAGATGACTTAAAATACTTTTAAAGACCAAAGACTACAGTTTTTAGTGTGGATTGATATTCAACATAAACAAAACAAAAATCCTCACCACTGGACCAGTAAATAGCACCATGATAAATGGAGAAAAGTCTGAAGTTGTGAAAGACTTCATTTTGCTTGAATCCACAATCTACACTCTTGGAACAACAGTCAAGAAATCAAGCAACAGATTTCATTAGACAGACGTGTTGCAAAAGCCCTCTTTAAAGTGGTCAAGATCAAAAATATCAGTTTGAGGGCTAAGGTGGGTCTGACTCAAGCCATGTTTTTTTCAGTAGACTCATATGTGTGTGAAAGTCAAACAGTGAATGAGGAAAACCAGAGAAGAACTGGTGCATTTTAATTACGGTTTCGGGGAAGAATATTAGAAGTAGCATGGAATTCCAGAAGAAAAAACAAATCTGTCTTGGAAGAAGTCCATCCAAAATACTTTTTAGAAGCTAGGATGTCCAGACTTTATCTTTCATACTTTGAACACGTCAGGCAGGTTCAGTTCTTGAGAAGGACATCATACTTGGTAAAATGTTGAATCAATGAACAAAAGGAAGAACCCTAATGAGATGGATTGGCACAGTGGCCAAAGTGGGCTCAAAAGTAAAAACTATTGTAAGGATAGCACAAGACTGGGCAGTGTTTTGTTCTGTTGTGCATAGGATTACTTTGATTCAGAACTGACTTGATGGCACCTAACAACAACAACATTAGCAAGAGTGTCTTGTACTAGCATTATTTTTCAGAGAGCTATGTATAAGGAGGCTCCTTTACAGAAGAGGTACTCATTCATCCACAAATAAGAATAAAAGAAGTCAATGTGTTCATTGGAATCTGATTAGTAACCTGATCTGGTAGTCTGCTTGTTGAAATAAACATTTTACCCAAGAAATGCTAGAGATGAAGAGGAACAGCTTTCAAAATCTGTTTCAAACTAAAATCTATGAAGCCATGTGTCTTGATTAAAAATATGCATTTAAGATTAAGCCTGTTTCCTTGAAATATATGAATGTGAGTCAAAAATTATTCACACTCTAGCTGTAGGATTTATTTCAGTCAACTTTCATAAAAGATAAATACATCATTTTTTCAGCATGATCTCCTTGCTTTTCAATACACTTTTTCTTTCTGTCCACAAGTTTTCATATACCCTTATTAAAAAATGTTTTAGGCTGAGCTATAAGCTGTGAATACATCTCAGTTTTCACTTCCTCATCAGAGGTGAATCTTTGACCTCTAAGGGCTGTTTTCAGGAAACCAAACAGGTAAAAGTTCAATGGAGCAAGATCAGGACTATAGGGAAATTGCTTCAACACTTCAAAATGAAGTTTTGCAGAGTGTCAACAATGTGGACAGAGGTATGTGAATGCGGGTTGTCGTGCAAGATCACAAGGCCCTTAGATAGCAGTCCTCTGCATTTAATCTGAAGCTTAGGCTTCAGTTCTTCAGTGTGCATCTCACTGTAAGAAGCCCTGTTGGTTGCTGAAACTTTTTCCTGATAATGTTCTAATACTGGCCCTTGAGAATTCCAGAAAACTAACTGTAACTAATTTTCCAGCCGATGGTTGACTTTTGAACTGTTTCTTGGTTGGCAATTGAGGATATTTGCATTCCAGACTCATTGTGATGAATGCATGTCTCATCACCAATAACGAATGTTTGAAGAAACTTTTATCTTCTTCTGAGTATTGGTCAACGTTTTGTTTACTACTGTTCATACACTTCTGTTCATGGTCTTCCCTGAGTTGTTTCAGTACCTATCTTGCACAAACTTTTTGAAACCTGTCTGTCCTAAGTGATTTCATAGACAGAGCCATGGCTAATTTGGAAATGATTTTCCACATAATCCACTGTCACTCATATATTCATCAGAAACATTTCACATGTATGCTCAATGTTGTCATCAGCTAATAATATATCTGCAGTGCGGATGATTTTTGTCTCACTCTCTTAACTACTGTGGCAGAATCTACTACTTTTCTATTTATGATGAACTTATAACTCTTTGTCCGAATGACAGTATTTGTCTATGTCCTGCCTATCCCTCTCCCTAAGCCATATTGTAAATGAGGATGAGTACATGTAATGGGAGGCGCTCTGGTAGCATAGTAGTTATGAATCAGGCTGCTAACCTCAGGGTCAGCAGTTTGAAACTACCAGCTGTTCCATGAGAGAAAGATGAGACTTTCTGCTCCTGTAAAGGTTTACAGACTCGGAAACCCAAGGTCACTGTGAATCAGAACCGACTCCACGGCAACAACAACATGTAATGGGAAAGGAGTAGGGGACAAAAGGGAGGAAGAGTAAAGTAAAATGAAGACTAAGTAAGAGAAAATAAAGTAAGGGGAAGAAGATTGATCATGAAGAGCAAAAGAAGAACTTTCCTGCTTTATTAACAGTCCTTGGAAGATTCAGAGATCTCTTGACTATGAAAAAAGAGGCCTAATCTTGGTATATGTGACTCCAGCTTGTGCTTCTTTTCAAATTTTATATGGGCAACTTGGAGAAGAACAGGAAGAGGGAAGTGAGTACTCCTGGATCACCTTGATTCCTTTTGCCCTTGATGGCTGTCTTTTCATTTGGTCAGAAATATCAGTTATCAGAGTAAACTTACTAAACACTGCATTCCAAAATTCAAAATCAAAATGTAGCTTAAAGCTCACACAATGCCATTCTGGATACTTCTTAACCTAAATATCTATTTGGGTTGGGGAGAACAGTGAGGGCAGGTGTACTCACCTTCTAACTAGGTTTCTCTATTTCTCTCACTGGGCATCAGAATTTATGAGTATCTTTTGAGAGTGTACTTGAAGGGCAGACCCTTCTAATGATTTGTTAGCTTAACAATAAACCATTGAAGCTACTAATTTGCTTATAAACACATGATCCCACTGGAATTGCCCAACAGAGTACAGTTCAAAGGGTCTAATAATTGCCCTGTTCTTTTATATGGAAGGCTTTCAACCCCTGCTGAGGCTCAGCAGATTAAGAATGTAAAGGGAAGTAAAGCTTCATTCTCTGTAAACTTGGCTCAAGACCTACAAATTACCTGTGGTGGCTAATTGAACTATTTATTTCCCCTCACTGAAGCTCTTCAGTGGGTAATACACTCACATGGTTTTGTTTTCTTCTTTTCCTCCGGTTATCTGTTTCCCAGGCTATAGACACTGCTGTCCTGCCTACTCACAGTGCTTAGAAGGCTGTTGAAGTCACTCAGTGAGGGTTCTTATTAATTGTAGAACACCCAAGTCAGTTATCTTTTCTATACCCACCCCATCAGACCTAGAGGATTTCTGATATTCGTTACGCATGTCAGTATTTCTTACAAACAACAGGAAAAGTGCAGTCACCCCTTGTGACTTTGGAGGGGTAGTTGTTTTCCCTCCAAAGCATATCCTTTGACCTTCATGTGGAATTGAAGCAACTCATCAATTGCAATTTTAGCTAAATATCTTCTAGTTCTTGAAATGATAATGAAACCTATGAATTTACCGTTTTTTAGACCCAAACAGTCAAATGCTGGCAATTGGTGTAATATTGTACAAATGCAGACTGGTGGATTCTCAGTCATTCCTTTATGTAAGTACAAACTGAGAGATCACTGCTGATCCCCTTCTTATAAACTCTATAAATGTTTTGTTTCTTGGTGTGTGTTTTTTTCTTCTTCTTGATCTTTCTCTATTATGTTCTTTTCTTCCAATTTGTTTGGTACAGATGTGAGAGAAAGCCCTGGTACTGTAGTCAACAAGTACTTAGCTGCTAACTAAAAGACCGGCAGTTCAAACCAACCAGCTGCTCCATAGGGAACAGATGTATCACTTTGCTTCCATAAAGATTTACAGCTATCATATCCCTGATGATTGCTATGAGTTGGAATGAGTTGGTTGCTATGAGTTGGAATCTATCGAATGACAATGGGTTTGGTATTTTTATTTAGGTATGCATGTGAACACTAAGCACAAATCTCCCCAGGGAATGTGGCATCCTTGCCCATCTTTGTGAGAGAAGATTTGACTAACCCCAGATGAACACTTACTTGAAATTTCCTCTGTGTGTGTGTGTGTGTGTGTGTGTGTGTGTGTGAGGGCAGTTCAGAGCACAGTGCAGAAATACAGATAGATGGCTAGAGAGTATCACAGCCTTCAGTGATTCTCTCATGGCACAGCTAAAATGGAAATAAACTAAAAGCAACAACAACAAAAAATCTGAGCGGTAGACTAAGGTTGAGTATGTAAACACACAGCAAGTAGGAGATTTCACTGTGGAAGTTACTGGAATCTATTCCATATGCATATCATGCTCTTCTGTTCATCTTTGTGAAAACCCAATTCTTAACAGTTTGATAGAAATATACTCATGTAGAATGTTGTGAATGTATTTGTACATGACTTCTTTTAGTAAAAAACTCAAGAGACAAATATTCTTACCCAAAATTTACTCCTGAATTTCTAATACTAGATTTTCCATCTAACCATTAAAATGTATCTGGTTATCAGGAATGGTCTCTCCAGATCTTATATGGTTGTGCCTTTAATGTTCCCACTAGAGTTGAGTGATTTTCAGTCAGTTTGTCATTGGATAGGCATGATGTAAAAGCATCCCCAGGTCAAGTATTATATCACTGGCTGAATGTGCTTGGAGTCCTGGTATGGTGCTGTGGGTTAATACACCAGACTGCAAAGCCGTTTGAACTGCAAGGTTGGCAGTTCAAGCTCACCAGCTGTTCCTCGGAAACCCTAGGCAGGGTCGCTATGGGTCGGAACTGACTTGTTGGCACTTGACAACAACAAACCTGTGCTTGCTCCCTTACCATGCACATGGGAATGGGGGTAAAGAACTTGGCTCTTTTTTTTTTTTTTTTGGTCTGTTCTTTTTGGGAAACAGCCAAACATCCTTTCATAATCAAATGTCTGCATATCCAGAGGCCACTGGCTTCCTTCCAAACATTTATTGGTCATTGAACACCTTGCATGAGGTAATTTTCAATTATCTTATTAAACTGGAGCAGGGATCTGATTGTGTTTGCTTTGATTATGAAATGTAGCTCATGTTCTTATTACTGATAATAGCAGTGCTTGTGGGGTGCCAGCAGTTTTCTGAGCACTATCCCATAGAAATGCTGTCCTGTGTCCTTTAAAAATAAACGGAGAGGGGGACCACTCAGTGATTTATCTCAGGGGGTGGGGGACATCTGGGACAGCACACTTGTTAAATGCTGTTGAGTTGGTTCCAACTCATAGAGACCCTGTATATGGTTTCTGAGGAGCGGCTGATGGGTTTGAATTGCTGACCTTGTAGTTCAAACTGACCTTGTAGTCCAGTGCCACACCAGGACACCTATATGTGGTCAAATAGGATGGTGGTGTTCTATTGCATGACAGAAACTTTTGAGAATTCTGAGGCATGGTCCTCAGATTCAGTTAGAGAATATGGATATCATGAAGGAAAATATTACGTTTTGCATTCACAGCTTTGACTTTGTACACAAATACTTAAACCATGACAAAAGAATCTGACTAAGGGATGTTGAAATGTACAACCCTCTCCTTTCAGGTTTCAAAATTCTCCCTACTTATAAAATTGTTAAAGTATTTCCTGCTCTTTAATTAAATGTTTATGTTACTCTATATACCTAAGTCATTTCAAGACTAGATCTATATGATTAGCTCTAGATGACAATTAAAAATAATAGTTATTTATACACTTGTAGTGATGAGAAGGGACCTCTTTAAGTGACTCAGAGATGGGCTATCTTTCAGGATAATAGTAGGAGCAATAGTGTAAACATATAGGATTCTTAGAGTCTACAATGATCATTTATTGCAAGAAAACAAATTGCCCTCTGTATTAGAACACAAAAACAAAAACATCCAGTCCTATTTGAAATATAACAGTGGCACTGAAGGTTAATGTGTTGGACTGCAAAGACGGTTTGAATCGTAAGGTCGGCAGTTCAAACTCACCATCCACTCCTTGGAAACCCTATGCAGGGTCGCTATGGGTTGGAACAGATTCAGTGGCACTTAACAACAACAACAATAGATGCTAAAATACTTTTTTGAGTAGAAAGAGTATGGGGTTTGTTTCAGATTGATTTAGACTTTTAATTGTCATTGCTGTATTTTTATCACTGAAAAAGATGTCTACTTTTTGTAAATAAAGCAATAATTTAACAAGCAATACATAGTGAGACACATAATATAATTAAGCATTTTCCTCACTTGAAATGTGGGAATGCGGTTTATTCACTTCACCAGCTGAATTTGAAAGTAGAGAGTAAACTGCAGAAAGTTCAGTAAGGTATCTAAGATTCGTTGCCAGAGGAGGCTGTCCCAAGGGCCTTTATGCTTTATTGTAATTGAAAACTACCGGAAGGAGTAAGAATGTTGAGTATTAGACTATGAAATTTCATTGTCCCATACTCAAAATGAATTATACCAAAAGTACTACCACAACAAGAAATGTTGTTGTTGTTCAGTGTTGTTGAGTCAGTTTTACCTCATAGCTATCCTGTGTAGGGTTTCCAAGGAACGACTAGTGAGCTTGAAGTACCAATCTTGTGGTTCAGACCAACTTTGTAGTCCATCACATTAACCCACAGCACCACATCAGGATGTGGCAAGAAACTAGGGGGATTATAACTCCTAAGTCATCAGACACATTAAATATTTTTCAAGGAAATGATATGTTAATTAAAGAAAATATCAAGTTGTGAATGGGGTATTTTAATGCCCTTTTTGTAGCTCTCATGTCAGCAGTCCTGAACAGAGTTTGTTTTGTTTCCAAAATTACTGCATAAATGAAATCAATCTATAAATATTTATAAACTTATTTCATTAATCCTTTTCTGGTCGAGTGTCATGAAGCTGCATAAGTTCAAGAAATTAAAATTAATAAATAGAAGAAACTCTTCAAGGAGTCTTTCAATAGTATTAAAATTTACCAAATGTGACTGAGCTTTTAACAGCTTTTCTGACCATCATTAAATTGCAGTGACAGTTAAGTTTTCAGAGGCTGAGACTGAATATAATTCACTGAGTTGGCTTAGACTTTAGGTGCTACTCTTCACTTTTGACATGGTTCATCTGTCCTTTCTAAAACTGCCACCGTATTTCAGGCTCTTTTCCATACCCACACAATTGCTACCTACTCTTAAGTTGGGAGTCCTGGTGTGGTGCTATAGGATGAGCAAGGTTGGTGGTTCAAACCCTCAAGGTTGGTGGTTCAAACCCACCAGCCGCTCCTCAGAAACCCTGTACAGGGTCTCTCTGAATTGGAACAAACTTGACAACAACAACTGTTAGGTTGTACCCCGTCTGGTTGATTTAATCCATTCTCTGTACCATCATTTCCTTAGTAGAATATACTTGTTATTACTATCAATGTCCTGGTTTACAAAATAGAAAATTCTATTATCTTCTTTGTAGCCCGGAAGTCTATTACATATGTTCAAGGTTCTTTCTGTACAATCATCACAGAGGTGAACCCAAACCTGTTTTCTGTCTCTTATGGATTTCACTAATGCCTTCTTACCAGCCCAGACTTGGAATCAGTCCTCCCTAATACTCCTGGTCACCATTCAGTGTCAACTACAGTTGAAACATAACCTGAAATAAATTTTCTATGATCTAGCCCAGTGTTTTTCAACAAGGGGTGATTTTTGCAATGTCTGGGAATGTTTTCATTTGCCACAACTAGGAAGTTGCTACTGGTACTAGAAGATAGATCTCAGGGATTCCATTAAACTGTTCACAGGGCAACTCCCCATAGTAAAGATTGTTCAGTAGACTGAGGTTGCCATGTTGCTTGCTACCATTTATCTAAACCTCTCACCACCTCTTTAACATGGTTACCTGCCACTTCTTGAATGTGTATTTCTCCCTCCCTCCTTTATCCTTGCCTCTGCCATTTTTCTTCCTGAAATGTTTCCCCAACCGTTTCTAAGTACTTAATTTTAATCTGGAATCCTGATATGGTATTGTGGATGAATGCGCTGGACTGCAAGGTCTGCAGTTCAAACTTAGCAGCCGCTCCTTGGAAACCCTATACAGGGTCACTATGAATCAAAACCAACTTGATGACACTTAACAGTAACAACAACAATTTTAACCTATATCTTCAAACTTGGATTATTTGACATCTGCTTCACAAAAGCCTTCTCTGCCCGTTTTATTTGATAGTGAACAGTGAAGATTTTGTTGTTGTTGTTAGGTGTCATTGAGTCGATACTGACTCATAGCAACCCTATGTACAACAGAATGAAACACTGCCCAGTTTTACAGCCTTGGAAACCCTATACAGGGTCGCTATGAGTCAGAACTGACCCCACGGCACGTAATCACCACCACTACCACCACACTGTGTTCAGAGACCTGGTGTGGTGCTGTAGGGTTCAAACCAACCAGCTGGTCCTTGGAAACCCTATTTCAAGTGAAAACCTACTTGGCCGCTCTTAACAACAACATCCCTGTCTTTTGAATTTATTTTTTTCATATTTAGTCTGGTATTTTTATGACCAATAATAGTCTTCTACAGTAATTGTATCTTTTATTTCCCACCTACCTGTTTCTAGATACTTAGATATTGTAAACTTAGAGAATACAATGTAAAGACAAGCACCATGGAAGTCTAAAAACTTGACTCAGTATCTGCTTAGTTTTGTGTATTTTTTGTCATAACAGAAGCATGGGTTTGGATTTATCTTTTTTCATTTAACATTATAATTTACTTTTTTCATATTGTTACACATCTCCAACATAATTTTCAATAGCTATCTAATATTCTGTCAAGTTGATATTCTCTGACTTAATTATTACTTAGAAGTTAAGTTGCTGCTAATTTTTGATTAGATGAATAATACCATGTTAAATATCATGAATATCTTTAGTATTTAGTTTTATTTACTTTCAACTACAATATTTCTTTTGAACCAGTTCCAAGAAATAGCTCTCATAATGTGGCATGTTTGTATTGCTAGTGATATATAATACCATATTTTCCAGAGGGATTTACCCATTTAAATTGACAGTGACAATGTTTAAGAAAATCATTCAAGTGACAGCTTTGCTCATCTCTAATTTTATGGTCCTGGTGTGGCATTGTGGGATAAAGCATTGAACTGCAAGGTCTATTTGAACCACAAAGTCAGAGGGTCAAACTCACCAGCTAATCCTTGGAAACCCTTTAGAGGATCACTATGAGTCAGAACCTATTTGATGGCACTTACCAACAACAGACAAAATTACTTAATCTGTTTGGTTATATTTTCTTACCTGTAGAATGGGAATTACAGACCTATGTTATACAGCTATGAAAATAAAATCAAATATCATCTTTGGGTTTATATCATAACCATGAAATTGACAGTGTTCATTCAATTAATATTTATGTAAAGGCTACCATATGCCAGAGATTGTACTAAGAACTAGAAACACAAAAAGAGGAATATATACTTGGCTTCCAAAACTGTTAATTCTAGAGCTGTGTAATTTCTCACATATTATTGGCTTAATTATAAAATTGAGACATTACTTTTTTTTTAATGTTTTATTGTGAATTATGTGATAGTTTACATGGAAGAATATTAGTTTTACATTCATCCTATCATATATTGTTTCATTGCTATGGTTACAATCCCCTCCATGCATCATCAACCAACTAAAGGGTATACCCTCCAAGCCTGCCAACCCCCCCCCCCACCGGGTTATCAGCACACAGCCCCACTCCCTCTCTGTGTCTAAAGTCCCCAACTGCTCCATCTCTCCACGTAAACTGAGACATTACTTTTAAAAAGTACATACCCGCTCTAATTCACTGCCCTCTAGTCAATTCTGAATTGAATACTACAGGACAGAAGAGAACTTAGAATTTCTGAGACTATAAATCTTTTTGGAAACCAACTCCCTAATCTTACTGTTTCAGAGCAGCTGGTGAGTTTGAACTGCTGACCTTGTGGTTAGCAGCTCAACACTTAGCCCACTATAGCTCCTTTAAAAAGTACAAGGGATTGAAATCTAGGTAGTCCTTATCTCCCAGGAAATAAAAGCCTGCCACTTTGTTTGATTTTAATATAAAACAATGTT
>NW_006408535.1:14617995-14637479 GCF_000296735.1 Chrysochloris asiatica | reverse complement strand
GAGAGAGAGAGAGAATGAGTGGTGGTGGCTCTGTACAATCAGCCACAAGGTCAACAGTTTGAGCCCACCAGCCATTCTGCAGAAGAAAGATGAAACTTTCTGCTCATGGAAAGATTTATAGTCCTAGATATCCTATACAGGATCTCTATGAGTTGGAACTGACTCAAAGGCACTTAACAAGAACAACAAAAGAACTAAATTATATATGAGATTTGGCATATTACCTTTTACCTAAACCTGAACCACATTTCCCTGCTAAACCTGAACCGCACTTCCTAGCTGACATGTATTTTTGTAGTCCCACGTTCCCTTCATAAACTGTTCTGGTAGCATAGTGGTCACGAGTTGGGCTGCTGACCTCAGGGTAGGCAGTTTTAAACTACCAGTCGCTCCACAGGAGAAAGATGAGGCTTTTTGTTCTCGTAAAGATTTACAGCCTCGGAAACCCTACATAGGGTCACTATGAGTGGGAACTGACCCCACGGCACATCACTACCACCACCTTCCCTTCATATGCTGGTACCATGCTTTCCTTACTGCTGTACTGGGATGTGAATTCTTGTTTCTCATTTTTCTCTCCTAGGAAAATTCAAAGCACTTTAAAATAGTTTCATTCACCACTGATGTCAAGTTTCTTTATCCTTCTCTGAGCCACAGGTCTCTAGAAGCTGAATGAGGGCATGGCCCCACTTGTATTTGTTTTGTGATGCTCCCATCTAGACTGCTTGGCTTCAGAGTAACTGGGAGTATTTAGGAACTCCAGCATTCTTAGATCTATCTTTTGGAGATGGATATTGATTTTGCTGCCTTTGAATGTAAAGACTCTGAGTGAGCCCTTTAGCTCCTCATCTTTGAGCGTGCTGGCATCAGAAGCTTAGGATATGGAAGTAACTGCACTGCAGTGCATCAGAGCTGCCACTGTAAGGATTGAGGTGTGAGCAAACTGCAATAGCGGGTCTTGTCTAAGTATGTAAGTCACAAAAACAGATTGTTCATGGGTAGAGACAGCTTATATGGATGGAGATAATAATAATAATAAATGTTATCTCTTTATATGCTCCCCTGGGGAGAAAGCCTTCAGACTGTTAAAATACAAAGTTGTTTTTCTGCCTGATGTAAATTCTGCCCTCAGCGCCTTGATTGGCCTTAATCACATAGGATTTTAAGGGTCATAGAGAAAACGTCCCTCTTTCTTGATAGAGTTCTAGAGAATAAGGTCTATCACATGCCCACCTTTCCCCCTGGTATTTCTGCAAAATCATCCTAAAATTCTTTACTTTTCATATTAGTTCATAAATGAAAATTAACCTTCATTCTCTCTTCATCCTTTATCTTTCTTAGAAGCAAGTGAAAGAGATTATGTGATTATTTTGAGACTCCTGATATCTACGGTAAGAAGCCCTAAGTGTGCAGTTGTCTAAACACTGAGCCACTTACCAAAGGGTGAGTGGTTCAAACCCACCAGCTGCTCCGGGGAAGACAGATGAAGCCGTCTGCTTCCATAAAAACGTATAGCTTCAGAAGCATTATGGACCAACTCGGCTCTGTCATATAGGGTTCTGTGAGATGGAATTTACTAGACAGCAGTGGGCTTTATTTTTGATTTAGATATATAGGGTAGTTAGTTAGTGGGCTATGTGTTGGTCTACTAACCACAAGGTCAACAGTTCAAGGCCACCAGCTGCTCTGTGGGAGAAAGATGAGGTTTTCTAGTCCCATACCAATTTATACTACACAGCACAGAATCACCACCACCACCAGGAACTGGAATTGCTCAATAACAGCTTTTGGTTTGGGTTGGATATATGAATATTGCGGAGTTCTGGTGTGGCACTATGAGTTAATATGCTGGACTGCAAGTTCGTTAGAATGGCAACATGTGCGGTTCAAGCTCACCAGCTGTTCCTCGGAAACCCTATTATATAGGGTCGCTAGGGGTCGAAACTAGGAGCTCTGGTAGCATAGTGGTTACAAATTGGGCTGCCAATCTCACGGTCAGCAGTTCGAAACTACCAGCTGTTCTGCCAGAGAAAGATGAGGCTTTCTGCTTCCGTAAAGATTTACAGCCTCAGAAACCCTGTGCAGGGTCGATATGAGTCAGAACTGAGTCCACGGCACATAACCACCAACCACCGTAATGTCTTGGAGAAGCTTTTTAAAGATGACTTTTTATGAATTTAGTTACTGATTTCTGATAAGTCTTGGCCCTAAACAGCTAGCATTGCTACCTTCCAGTAATTTTGAGTGGAGGGAGTATAATTTGAAGGCGGGGAAGTTTGCTTCTGAGAATACTGGCCTAAAGAAACCCAGAAAACTATATAGTAAACGCAATTGCAGAGTTGATATTAGGGCATAAACGTTTGAAATTCTACTGTATAAATAGGCAAGAGATTTAAATAGTGGATTTACCTTCTTCCTTACACTATTTCTGTCCTTAAGACATAAACACACACACTCACATAATGTGTATGACTTACAAGTATGACTCCACTTCCCTAGGTTTCCATAAGATATGTTGAATACTTACATTTCATTTTCTGTTTTGCAACTAAGGGGCATATGACTGTACACACATGCCCTTAGGTATATTATTCTTACTGTTGATGAATAATCTCCATGAAGAATTTTAGATTTGTGTTTATGGTAATCCAACTGTCTTCCATATATTCCACTACTGAAAGTTTCTCTGAAATTTTTATCTACAAATCGAAGCTTTCTTGATCTTGCTGAGACAATTTGGTCTTCATGCAGTATGTGATTTTGACCTCATTATGAACTCCACAAATACCATATAAACCCAAGTAGGCAAGGGATAATAGGAAGAAGGAGACACTCTTACAAGTCATTTTTAGTTGGCATTTAACAAAAAACAGCAATTGTTTTTCCTCTCGGGAGAAAAAAGTTTCTGTGTGCATTTGTGTGTGACTGAATTGGATATTTGCTAGTCTTTCAGCCTAACTTGACCACATCCTGTTCTTTGATCATGTCTTTGATTTGTACAAATATTTTTTGTACTGTGTTATACAGTGTTCAAAGTCAATTTTGCCTTCCAGGAGATGTTTCTGATAATGTTTACTTCCTATTATTTTGAATACTTCATACAATTTTCTCCTAGTCATGTTCTGTGTGTAACTGGCCCTAATATAAATGCAGGTACACAGATACCATATATTGGATGACATAGAGTAGATCTCTTTCAGCATTTCATTGAGTGAGTAATCCCTAGCTGAAATGCTTCTTGCCTTCAGTGAGGTTTCTTAGTAACACACCTCTCTTGTATTTTCCATTGATGATCATCTTCATGGTCCTACATAGTCCTTCCAGTTGTATACTTTTGAATCTTCCTGTTTCCATTTCTCTCTCTTTGCCAACGTATATCTTTAGTATTCTTTAAGATGATGTTCCAAATTTACCTTGTTCTAAGAAAATTCCTCAATTAATCCTATCCCTAGGAGCCCTAGTGGCAGAGTAATTTAAGTGTTAGCTTGCTAACCAAAAGGTCAGCAGAAGAGAAATGAGGCAGGCCACTTCTGTAACAGCATTCTTGGTGTGGCACTATAGGACCAGCACTGGACTGCGAACCTCGAGGGCAGCTGTTCAGACTATCAGCTGCTCGTTGGAAACCGTATACAGGGTTGCCACGAGTCAGAACTAACCCTATGGCACTTAGCAACAACGACTTCTGTAAAGCTCTGCAGCCTTGGAATCCCTGAGAAGCAGCTCTGCTGTGTTCTACAGCATCGCTATGACTCAGAATCAACTTGATGGCAGTGGATTTTGGGAACCCTGAGTCTTAAGTCTTGTTGTTCTTGTTCATTTGGCTCCCTTCAGCACTTAGTTTTACTGTCTATAATATAAATTAGCTTGCATGGGTTGGAGTGCTACATTTGATTGCTCTTTCAGATTGTGCAATATCTATGCTTCCTTCCTCTTTCAAATTCCAGAATGCTCCCAGCTATATGGGAATACCGCTGTGGCAGAATTCTCTCATCTTTTTGTGTGTGTGTATTTTTAAATTAAGTTCTGCACACATCAAGCATACAATAAATGCTTATGAACCAACTCTGTCTCCACAGGTAGGGAGCTACAGAAGATGGCTTAAGCTTCAACTTGTACGATTTAGGTGAACATAAAGGACAAATTCCCTGATAATAAAATCGATTGAAGGTGAGAACAAGGTATTGAAGAACAAGGAATCTATTCCATGGATATTTCTAAAGGGAAAAATATAATTTATCTTAGATCGAGGCAGGGCACTAGACTAGAAGATGTACTGAGATTTTATCTGGCTCTAGGATTTTATTAAAATCCTCAATGATAACACTACTTTCATAACATGTTTCTGGTAAGAGGTTTTTGCTTTGCCTTGTCTTCATTTTTTTTTTTTACTCTTAAAAATTATAAGTAAAAATAACATAATAAAGTCTAAATGATTTTTGTAGTTAAAATTAGACTGAGTAATTAAAGCTTGAGAAAATACGTTTTTCTGATGATATATTTATCTAATATCTAATACTATTGTTTTGTTTGCTTGCTTTATAAATCTAAGGGGGGAGTGATTCAATATATCCTTTTTCTTGCCTATCAAATGATGGCAACTCTAACAGAGGTAAAGATTTACTGTTCTTACGCTATCACAAGAATTAAGCTTTCCATTTTATAGAACTTCCCAGAGAAGCTGAAAAGGAAATCCAACATTTTCTTTATGGAAGGTATACTTTCTAATTGTTTATGTTGGCATATATGCCTACTTGCATATTTCATCTGCTTTAGTTTTTTTCTTCTAATATATTTATTTTGGATTGTTTCAATATGATTTCCAGGTACAGAAATGTATGTAGATATTTGAGTGATAGTGGGATGAGAATTCTGACTTTTCTGTCCTGAGTAACTTTAATATGATTCTAGTTAGAGAAATGGTGCTGGAGTTGGTACTTTGTACTTTTAGGCAGGTGTGTACAAGATGATATAATCAAGAATCCTATCCAGACTAATTGATGGACTCATTTTAGAAATAAAAATTTGTAATGTGAATATGTTTTGTTTGATCAAAGACTATGGAACATTATCACTAGAAAGAAACTTAGAAATGCATATTCCTGGAGAATCCACAAAAAAAATCACTATTTATAAAATAAAAATGTTTAATTGATAGCCAGGAACATCCCTTGTATAATATGAATTGTCACCCTACTGGTAAAGATGTTGTTGTTGTTAAGTGCCTTTGAGTTGATTCCAACTCATGGCACCCTTGTGTGGGATTTCCAAAGAGTGATTGGTGGCTTTGAACAGTCAACCTTGTGGTTAACAATATGATGTATAGCATACAGCACCACACCAGGACTAAATCATGTCCCCTAAAATAAAACAACAATGAAGTAATATCCCAATCTAATGTGGACAGATATCTGTTTTTTCAATATTTGATGTTCATAGTGCATGGTGCACAGTGTGTTTGTGAATTTGCCATTCCACTCTGTGTGATTAGTTTGTAGGCATGGAAAGGGCTTGTTGTTGTTGTTTAATGCTGTGGAGTTGACTCCAGCTCTTAGTGACCCTGTATAGTTTCTGAGGAGCAGCTGGTGGGTTTGAAACACTGCCCTTGCAGTTAGCAGTCCAGTGCTTATCCAGGACTCGATGAGAAGGGATTGTTGTTGATGTTAAATGTTGTAGAGTTGGTTCTGACTCAGCGACCCTGTTTAGGGAAGAGGTTAGCAAGTCCAAAATAAAGTATATTATTTATGTGCACAATTTGGAAGTGCACATAATGTGCACATCATTCGAAGATTGGATTCCTACTGAACGTTCCCAGTTATTCAGAGAAACAAATCTAACAAGTCTTTTCTTTTGATATATGTTTCCTCCTTAGAATGTTACCTCTCCCCTCTGAAGTCCCACCAGGTTATTGACAATGTTATCCTTTCATCTGCTTTATTCGGTGTAACTTCTGTAAGTTATCAAGCCACTTGGTTAGTGTGGGTGCCTTTTAAAAAAAATGAGAGGGTTTGATTGAAGTAAAGGTGAGCAAAAAAAGTAGGAGGCAGTTACAGAATTTTCTTTTAATAATCTATTTGTATTTGGAGTCCTGTTGTGGTGCTGTAGAATAAGCATTGGACTGCTAACCACAAGGTCAGTGGTTCAAACCCACCAGCTGCTCCTTGGAAACTCTATACAGGGTCACTAGGAGTTGGAATTGGCTCGAAGGCACTTAACAACAGCAAAAGCAACAAAGTTGTATTTGGTAACATGACATGTTTTTGGTAATCAGTAGAATTATTTGGAAACATTTTATTGTCTGAGCTCTTCAGGTACCTTCCACAATGTATTTTCTTCTTACAGGTGGTTTTAGTTACCCTGTAATTCTTCACACAAGCTCATATACACACACACATTTGAAAAATGTGTCTAAGCAGTCCTGGGATAGCACTGTAGGCTAAGCACTGGACTACTCACGACAAGTTTGGTGATGCAAACCTACCAGCAGCTCCTTGGAAAGCCTATATAGGGTCGCTTTGAGTTGAAACTAGTGGGCACTTAACAACAACAACAAAGATTTGTAAGGACTTAGATTACTTAATATCAAAAGAATAATCAACAAAAGTAATATTAGATTGTTTATCGGAAGTCCCCTTCAAACTGTGCACATAAATCAGTTCAAGAGGCATTGGAGAAGCTGATATTTATCTAAAACTTCAAAGCTTATGTCTTCTAAGAGAATAGTCCAATCTACTGCTCCTCCTAATCATATTGCTAGGATCCCAAATAGCCTATCATGTAATTGATGAGTGTCCCCATTTACCTTGAATCTCTCAGGAAAGGGCTGATGAGCAATAAGTATATAAGCAAGCAAGAGGAAGAAGGACCAAAGAAAAACCAGCCCTCTACCTCCATACCTACTTGAGAAAGATCCAGAGTTTGCCGTAAATAATGAGACTATATGATAAAGGAAACCCCCAAGGTCTTTATGCTCCTGGTAATGGGCAGCATATTAAGAACTAAGCCTGAGACTTTCCACAGAGATATTTTCTGAGACACTGAAAATAAACTGCTTATTTTTAAGAGAGAGTCAAGATATTCAAATCAGTCACCTACATTTGCAAATAATTCCATAGATTCTTTACTTCCTCTTCTGTGTTGTTTTCTGTATTAAAGAGAAATCTATATTGAAGACTGTATTTCTATTTAAGATGTTCTCACTTTTTGAGGGTGGGGGGGTACGTGTGGGAGAGAAATGCTTAGGTCAAATCCTCTTGGAACTGAAGCATTTTCATTTGAATATTTCCATGTTCATTGATCTTACATACAGGGTTCCATTTATCACTCTAGACAGCCCTGCTCTTGGTTCTGTTTCTCAATACTTTACTAGAGGCTTGCCCTACTACATGCAAACCAGTTATTTTAGCATGAATTGTGCTTAGTTCCTTTGTTATCAGTTATTGATATATAAGCCAGGTGCTATGGATTACAAAAGAGTAAGATAAAATATCTTTACCCACAAGATGCTTACAGTCTATTTAGACAGATCGTCTTCTGATGAAATAATTAAAGTATGTTGTTGTTAAGTGCTGTTGAGTTGTTTCCAACTCACAGGGACCCTGCATAGGGTTTCTGAGGAGCAGCTGGTTTATTTAAACTGTCGAACTTGCAGTTCAAAGTGACCTTGCCTTCCAGTGCATTAACCTACAGCTCTACACCAGGACTCCAGTTAAACTATAGTGATATATTAAGGGGCTCTGGTAGCATAGTGGGTTATGTGTTGAGCTGCTAACTGCATGGCCAGCTGTTCCATGGGAACAAATTGAGGCTTTCTATTCCTGTAATGATTGGCAGTCTCAGAAACGCTATTCAGGGTCACTATAAGTCGAAAGCATCTCGACAGCCCACAATCACCTCCACCAAAATAGTGATCTATGAAGCACCAGCTCAAACTGGTATTAAAAGATAGACCATTACATTCTTTATAGGGTAATGTAATGAAGGCTTCATATCTGATCATGACAATCAGAGTTTCTAGAAGAAAGGAGCCCATGTGACTGAAAGGAATGACAAGGTTGAATCTAGGGAAGAGAAGTGACATGATTAAGTAGATAGAGTGTTTAGGAATAGCATGAGGGAAGGAACTAGGATAAGAAAGAAAAAGGAAATCCAAAGGTGTTATTTCGTTGTTCAGTTATTCAGTGTAAGATTAACCCATTGTTTTACACTATATGCCTGGTAATCGTGTGTGTTCTATGTAGTAGCTTACTTTGGTTATTTCAGAACCATGTAAGGTTTGATTTTATGCATGATGGGCAAAGAAAGCCTCAAAGGACAGATTTCTTGAAGACACTTTGATCAAATGAGGTTAGGAAAAGTAAATCCTTGCTTTTATTGTTAAAAGTTCTTGCTATAAAAACTTAAAAAACAAAACAAAACAAAAAAGCTTTTGGTGAAAAAGCATTGTTTAGTGACCATGAAAGACACTAAAGGGTAAGATGATGTTTTCAGATGGGAAAATGAGATAAAGATAAACTTGTTTTTAAAAGAATATTTTCATTTTTGGATAAAGTGTTTCACCATACTTATTCATCCTGGTAGCGTAGTGATTACGAATCGCGCTGTGAACTACAAGGTCAGCAATTCGAAACTACCAGCTGTTCCGTGGGAGAAAGATGAGGCTTTCTACTCCTGTAAAGATTTATAGATGCTGAAACCCTGTACAAGGTCGCAATGAGTCAGAACCGACTCCACGGCACATAACAACAACAACAACAACAACAATTCATCCTGTATGCTGAGCAAATAATCTGAGAAGCTTGGCATCAGGATTGGAGGAAGTCTCATTAACAACCTGTGATATGCAGATGATACAACCTTGCTTGCTGAAAGTGAAGAGGACTTGAAACATTTACTGATGAAGATCAAAGAGGACAGCCTTCAGTATGGATTACATCTCAATGTCAAGAAAACAAAAATCCTCACCACTGGACCAATAAACAACATTCTTATCAACAGAGAAAAGATTGAAGTTGTCAAGGACTTCATTCTTCTTGGATCAACTATCAACACTCATGTAAGCAGCAGTCAAGAGATCAGACGACGTATTGCATTAGGCAAATATGCTGCACAGGAACTTTGTAAAGTGTTGAAGAGCAAAGATAACAGCTTGAGGACTAAGGTGTGCCTGACCCAAGCCATGGTATTTTCAATAACCTCATATGGATGTGAAAGTTGGACAGAAGCCCGTAGAAGAATTGATGCTTTTGAGTTACGGTGTTGAAGGAGAATATTGAAAGTGCCATGGGCTTCCAAAAGAGCCAATAGATCCGTTTTGGAAGAAGTGCAGGCAGAGTGCTCTCTGGAGGCCGAGATGGCCAAACTTGGTCTCTCATACTTAGGATATATTGTCAGGAGGGACCAGTTACTGGAGAAGGACATCATGTTTGGTAAGGTGGAGGGTCAGAGACAAAGAGGAAGACCCCCAGCAAGATTAGTCAACTGGCAGCATTGATGGACTCAAGTGTGGCAACCGTACTGAAGTTGGCCCAGGATCTGGCAGTGTTTCGTTCTGCTGTGCATAGGGTCGCTATGTGTTGGTACTGACTCGACGGCACCTAACAACAACAAGGAGCTGAGTAGAGCAATTTCCGGATTTTAGGATAATCTGGTTTGGCTTATTTTAATATTTAAAAAAAAGTGAAATGTCTACTAAAATAGGGAGAAACTTCAATGGAAGGAACTGTCAAACCAGTTAGTATAGGAACAGTTGATACCCAAGTGGCATCTATTTATAATCGGAAAACATATCCAATGTTCGAAAGTGGTTTGCCTGGAAAATATACTTTGAAACTACTTTTTTTTGAACACTAAAAGTTTAACTTTAAAATGCAAGGTATTTGTCAACATTATCTGAAACACTGGACTGGAGGCAAATGTTCCAACATATTTGTTTTCTTGCAATTAAAGCTAAGCTGACATGTTAAAAAGATGGTCTCCAAAAATATTCGGAGGCTGCTAATTTTTTGTCAATAATTAGCCATTGCTTTACTTTATAGACAAGAAAGTCATATTTTTCTCTCTTCACATTTGCCAAGTAAGGATTTTCACTTTTAAATTTCCTCATCCTAGTGTTCGCATTTAAGCGTTTCAAGCAGTCTCTTCACCCTCAGCCACCATGTGTAGCATTGCATTTATGCATTCAACTTCTTACTCAAGTGATGCTATTTTTTTCTGCCTCAGCCTGACAGCCACTAATAATAACACATGAGGACAGTCAGACAAAATGAAGACAAATGCTGCTTGTCGCAGCAGAATCATAATGTCTCCAGACTCAGTAAAGACAGTCTAACTGTATGTGGATGCTCTTTATAGCTTATTTAGACCTGTGGTTTTTCCCTGTGGTTTTTTTTTGTTTTTTGTTTTTTTTTTTAAGCACAAACATTGTGCAGAAATACATTAAGGCAACATATGGGCCTGTTAGTTAGCCAAAACAATGAAGAACCATGGAGAATAGAGATTGCAACGCACAGATGGATACTGTAAAAAATTCATGAGTGGCATAACAGATCTAAAAGGTAAATTTTAGTCAAAATTCAAGTGGAAGGCGTAGGAAATACTTAAGAATTTGGCTTTATGAGGTTTTTCAAATCACACAAGATGAAACATTGTGAATATTCCACAGATTTGTTTATGCCATAATGTGAAAATCAGAGCTCATCATTCAACAATAATTATGTCTATATAGATTCATGCCATCAGAAGTAGATTGCTGATAAACAATAGTGCTTTGCTTCTATTTGATGTAAATGCTGCAGTATTAAATATCCATATTATTTCCAGCTCAATATTAGAAAGTGTCAGTCATTGTGACAAGCCGGGCAAGAGCAGCTCATTGAGCCGTCCCTCTGTGTAAGCCAAGTACTGTCAAATAACCAGGTTCTCGTGGTATGTGGTTGCTAGGTGCTGTGGACTCTGCTCGAACTGGTAGCAATCGTGCGTACATCAGAATAAAACTCGGTTCCATCCTGGAAATTGCTGCTGTGTTTCAGCTCGTTGTTGCATTTACTGTATCAATCTCTGTTGTTGGAGAATCTCCCTCTTTTTGCTGACCGTCTGCTTTACCAAACATGCTGTCCTTCTCTGAGGACTAGTCCGTTCTAATAACTTACCAAAGTTAAGTCTCACCATCCTCACTTCTAAGGAATTCCCTGATGTACTTCCTTCATGAAGCTCTGTTGGCATAGTGGTTATGAGTTGGGCTGGCAACCTCAAGGTCAGCAGTTCGAAACTACCAGTGGTTCCGCGGGAGAAAGATAAGGAAGGCTTTCTGCTCCTGTAAAGATTTTCAACCTCAGAAACCCTGTACAGGGTCACTATGAGTTGGAACCAACTCCACCTCCAGGGCACATAACAACAACAACTTCCTTCTTGAGAGATCATTTTGTTCTTCTGGCAGTCTACAATACACTGAATTTTCGTCACCAACACGACAATTCAAATGCATCAGTTCTTCCTCAGTCTTCCATATTCATTGTTCAGCTTTTGCATGTATATGAGGCAATTGAAAATACTGTGGTTTGGGTCTGTTGCACCTTAGTTTTCAATCTGGCATTTTTAGCTTGTTATATTTTATAGAGATATTTTGCTGCACATTAGCCCTATGCAATACATCATTTGATTTCTTGATTGCTGTTTCTTCCATGGGTGTTAACTGTGAAACCAAGTGAAATGAAATCCTTGACAGCTTCAGTATTTTCTCCCATTTATCATGATGTTGTTTATTGGTCCAGTTGTGAGGATTTTGTTTCTCCATGGTGATGTGAAATCCATATTGTAGTCTTTGCTCTTCATCAGTAAGTGCTTCAAGTATGCTTACCTTTCAGGAAGCAAAGTTGTCATCTGCTTATCAGAGGTTCATCCAATGCTATTGCTTCATTCTTCTTTATATAGTCCTGCTTCACAGAATATTTGACCAGTATACACATTGAATAAGTAGGGTAAAGGGATAAAACCCTAACATATCTTTCTGATTTTAAACCATGTAGTATCCCCTGATGTTGTTATTAAGTGCCATCAGGTTGGTACTGACTCATCCCAATCCTGTATAGAGTTTCTGAGGAACAGCTGATGAGCTTGAACAGCCAATCTTGTGTTTCATACTGACCTTGCAGCCCTACGCGTTAAACCACAGCACCACACCAGGACTCTTTACTGTCTTCTGTTGTTGTTGTTAAGTGGTGTCCAGTTGGTTCCAACCCATCACAACCCTTTATAGGGTTTCTGAGAAGAAGCTGGTGAGCTTGAACCACCAACTTTGCAGTTCAAAGGGCTTTGCAGTCTGGCGCATTAACCCACAGTGACACACCAGGACTCCTTACTGTCCCCTAGTTCTGTTAAAATGCAATACTGGTGTGGCATTGTGGGCTTATGCACTGGACTTCAAAGTCAGTTTGAACCTCCAGGTCAGAAGTTCAAGTTCACCAGCCACTTCTTGGTAACCCTATACAGGGCTGCTATGGGTCAAAACTGACTCAAAGTCACTTAACAACAACAGTGCTGTTAAAATAACTACCTCTTGGTCTTCATGTAGGTTGCGCGTGAGCACAGTTAAAAGTGTCTCGGGTTTCCCATTCTTTGCAATGCCATCCATAATTTGTTATGATCCACATATTTGAACGTATTTGCATAGTCAGTAGAACACAGATAAACATCTTTCTGGTATTGTCTGCTTTAGCCAGTCTGTATCTATCGGACATCAGTGATGATATCCCCTCATTCTATGTCATCTATTGAATCCAGCTAGAATTTCTGGTTTTGTATTCTCTAAAATAAAATTCTACTTGCTTGTGATATTAAAGATGCTGGGTTCACTTTCTGTTGGATCACCTTTCTGTAGAGTGAGCATGCCTTAATTATCTAGCAGTCTTATAACAGAAACACCGAGAGTTGATGGCTTTAACACAGAATTAATTATTCTCTCGCAGTTAGAGAAGGCTAGAGGTTCACATTCAAGGATCCATCTGTGGAGAAAGACTTTCTTTTTCTGTGTTGGCTCTGAGGAAGGGTTCTTGCCTCCTTTCAACATCTGTGGCACTGGTGTCTCTTGGAGAGTTTCATGTTTCTTGGTGTCTGTTTCCTGCTGGTTGTAGAAGGGATCTGGGGCCAATGGACACACTCCATTCCTAGCTGTTTTTTCCTGGTGGTAGTCAGTCTGCTCCTTCTCTGCTTACTCCTCTCTCCTGTCATCTCTTGTAACATTAGAAGTATCCTCCATGAGAATGTGACTTTAGTAAGGCAGTGAAAGATGATGACTTGAATATGGATGGTAAAGGTTGGTCACACATTACAGTACCCTTTAGTAAGACTGTTGTTGTTAAATGCCATTGAGTTGGTTCCAACCCATAGCAACCTTGTATAGGGTTTAAGAGGCGCAAATGGGGAGCTTGAACCACCCACCTTGTGGTTCAAACTGACCTTGCAGTCCATTGCAGTAGCCCACAGCACCACACCAGGGTCCTCTAGTAAGATTTAGTTGGTTGGTTATGTGCGATGGAGTCGGTTCCAATTTACAGCGACCCTGTATAGGGTTTCCAATCTTTGCGGAAACAGAAAGGCCCCATCTTTCTCCCACAGAACAGCTGGTAGTTTTGAAGTGCTGACCTTGAGGTTAGCATCCCAACTCATAACCAGTACGCTACCAGAGATAGTAACTCATTAATTCTTCCTCATTAACATAATAGACAACTGACTATTATGTACACAGGCATAGATGCTAGGCTTAATAACAAAAAGGTTAGGGATGTTAGATCACAAAATTGAGGATAATTGCTTAATACCGATAATCGTGGCCTAGCCAACTTGACAGATGTTTTGGGAGGACACAATTCAATCCAAAACAGGACACAAATATGTATGTCTTCTAGTTGGTTGGCCAGTTAGCTGTCTGTCTTCCAGATTTCTTGGTAGAGGTAAGTGGAGTGCTCCCAGTGTTGTGTTTGTTTGTTAAAGCATCTCAGTTGCTATCAAATCAGTTCTTAGAGCTTTGTTCTTCACCAGTGCCTTCAGTGAAACTTGGACCATGTGTTTGCTTTGGGGCAGTTCAGGACCAGGTGAGCTGTGTGTGGGGCATGCATTGATGTGTTATACCAGAACTTTTTTACTTAGTTTTATCATGTCTGCCTGTTAAATATGTGTGGGCATTACTTATGCAGGTGCGCTCATTATTAAAAAACAAAAACAAACGGTCTTTTGTTATTATTGAGTTATAAACAGTAAGTTGAAAATCATGTTCTCATCTTTTGCATTTGGTTCTTTTAACTGAAACTAAGGCATCAAGTAGACACTGGATTCTTACGCATATAATATCAAGGAATACCTTGTATTTTACAGAACACTTGTCTTTTGAAATTGCTGTGTCTCATCAGGTTTGTCCTGTTTTAAAACTGTTCTGTTCCGAGTCTCTGAGATGAGCCCAATAAAGGTGCAGCTTGTATTCTTACTTTAGCCAACCTTCTTCATGAGAGTTCCTTAAGAGCAAAACCTGAGCAAATGATTCATTTGGTTCCCACGTTTCCAGTAGGGTAGGGTGGGGTCGAAAGCGCAAAGACTCTTGGACTGTTCTTTACACCTGGCTGTCTGATTGCATTAAGGATACCCTTTTAAACAGTTTTAAAGGACTAATAAGTTCCAGGCATAAAAGCATTTCCCATTTTTTGTTTAAATGCCTAGTTGAGTGTGGTGCCTTGTGGAAATCAGGTATGTTTACTATTATGTTGCTTGAAAGAGAAAATAGTGAATTATTCTGGGTATAAAGGATTTGGGTCATATCGAAAGTGCTAGATACTGTAAAGGTAGTTTAAAATCTTAAGCACAGGGCAGGTAAATGGCTTTGGAGTTACTTTTTTTTTTTTTTTTTTTATAGTTACTGACACTGGTAATGAAGAGAATTACAAAGTCTTCTATTATGCCTTGAAAAGATTCTTTGTTGCTGTTAAGGGCTCTCAAGTCAGCTCTGACTCATAGCAACCGTGTTTAGGGTTTCCAAGGCATTAAATCTGATCATAAGTAGGAAGCTTTATCTTTCTCCTGTGGTGTGTCTGGTGGGCTTGAACTGCAGACCACATGGTTCACAGTCCAGTGCTTATCATATGGAGCTGCCACACTCCCTTTTAAAAAATTGTTGTAAAGTGTGTTTGAGTCAGTTCCAACTCATAGCAACCCTGTATGTGGTTTCGAAAGAGAAGCTGGTAAGTTTGACCCACAGCACCACACCGTAGTGTACATTATATACGTTATATAAACAGACAGAAAATTATTTTCTACTAAAAAGAAACGTAATCATTAAAATGAAAGTAGAAATTATTGATAGAGAGTAAATGAAGTTACTTCATTGAACTGGACTAATGAGTTTTTTTCCTATATGGAACACAAAATGGGGGCAAATTCTGTAGCCAACTTTTTATTCTTGGCACTAATGCCACTGTTGGGGCCTTGAGACAGCAAATTGAACTTTCTGATAGTTGTCCTAATAGCTCTTTCAGGCAGTTTTTGGTGTCCTTAGTGAATTAAAGTTTGCATTAGTGAACCCACTGAGCAGCGGCCAAGACTAATTCTCAGCTCTGTATGACATTTCACACATTGTCAGTTCTTAGTAAGTGTTATACGATAACATTTTGAGATCCTCATCTGAGAGTTGATGGGGAAATATCAAATGGTATATGTAAGGTTTGCCAACTAAGTTGAGCCCAATGCGAAAGTTTGGTGCAAGGAGTAGGAAAAGATGGTAGAATGTGTCTCCCTTAAATGGAGAATAGTTTTACTTTGAAAATTTTACAGTGAGTTCTGAAAAAGATGCCAGACCAGGAGAAAAGAGGTAGAGTGGGAAAAGGAAAAGGAAAAAGTTGCAGCCATAAAGATAAAGTATAGAACTATGTCCTTTCTTACTGATATGCTAAAAGTCCCTAGGCAGACTCTAGGAATATAAGCAAATATTAAAGACTATGGATAGAATCAGAAAGGGAAAGAATAGGATTATCACTGTTGTTAATAGCCTTCAGTGAGTTTCTAACTCATAACAACCCTATATAGGGTTTCTGAGAATCAGCTGGTGTATTGGAATTTGTATGTATCAGTCCGTTGCTTATTCTATAGTGATACACCAAGACTCCAAAAATAGGATTGATGTTGTTGTTGTTAAGTGCCATTCAGTCAATTCTGACTCAGGTTTGAACTGCTGACCTTGAGGCTCAAATTGACCTTGCAGTCCAGTGCTTATCTACAGTGCCAGTAATTAAGTAATTTAATCATTTAAATTACCTTTTTTCTTCCACAGCTGCTTTCTAATATGATGTTTTACCTACATAGTTTATTATAGGCTTCATCCCTTCATCCTTTTAAAATGTAAATTTTTTTTTTTTTTTTTTTATGTAACCTTTGCTGCAAATATGACCACGCATGTTGTAGAGGGGAGGGGACAAAGTTTATGAAAGCTTCTTAGACTTACAGACACTTGGAGGAAAGGAGTCATTGGGCCTGCGGCTCAAATCCTTTCTCTCAGGGTGCAACCAAGATAATTTGTCAGGCCATAACCTACAAAAACAGTGTTCTACGCCCTACTTTGGAGAGACGCAACTGGAAACTATTGGTCTCTATCCTGTCATGGTTTAAGAGAAGAATGATGAAAATCAAGGATAGATGGAAAGAGTCCAATCAGTCATCAGTCTCCGTGCCCCTAAATAAGACCAGAACTAGATGGTACCCAGTATCATTGCAAACTGCTTTGAAAAGAATCACATTAGAAGGTCGTGGATAAAGTGGCTGAAAATGTGGTATAAAACTCTCAATCATGGAAAAGATCAGACTTTCTGGTTGAACAGAGAATGCTGGACTCCTGAGCCTATGCCCCTAAGTCATTCTTTAGGTTTGGAAATGAACTTACTCCCATGACTTAATTTTCAGCCAAACCATAGACTGGTCTACAAGGGAAACCCTGGTGTTATTGTTTATTAAGCATTGGGCTGCTGACCACAAGGCCAGCAATTTAAAATCACCAGATTTTCTGTAGGAGATAGAAAAGGCTGGTTGGTCCCATAAAGAAAGATTTGTTGTTGGTGGTGGTAGGTGTCATTATTTTGGTTCCAACTTAGAGTGACTGTATGAACAACACAACAAAACACTGCCCGGTCCTGCAGCATTCTGTTTGACCACATTGCTGCTGCTGTTGTATTGGTTGATTTCACTTGGGGGACTGCCTCTTTTCTGCTGATCCTCCACTTTGCCAACCATAAGGTCCTTCTTCAGGGATTGGTCCCTCCTGATAACATATCTAAAATATAAGAGAAAAAGTCTTGCCATTCTTGCTTCTAAGAAGCATTCTGACTACACTTCTTCCAAGATAGGAAGATCCTAAAAGAATCAGCGCACTCAAATTATGGTGTTGGAGAAGTATATTGAAAGTACCATAGATTTTTCCTTACTCATTGTCCAACTTTCACAAGCATATGAGCCAATTGAAAATATCATGGCTTGGGTCGAGCCAATTGAAAATATCATGGCTTGGGTCAGGTGTACCTTAGTCTAAAACTTTTATCTTTGCCTTTGAAAACTGTGAAGATGTCTTTTAGCAACAGACGTGCCTAATGCAATATGTTGTTTGATTTCTTGAGCCCTGCTTCCAAGAGTGTTGATTGTGGATCCAAGGAAAATGAATTCTTCAACAACTTCAGTCTTTGCGCAGTAGTTAAGCATTTCAGATCAAAAGGGTAGAGGTTTTGAAGGGTTAGGAAAGGAGGAGGGATGGAACTAGGAAGCACAGGAAAGAAATGGGAAAAGTAATAATACATCATGGGAATTGCAATCAATGACATGAAAGGAGATGCAAATGAATTGTTGAATGGAAAACTGATTTGTTCTGTAAACCTTCACCCAATTCACAGTAAAAAGTTGTTTTTTAATGCAAATTTCATGAAGGAAGAATCTTGGTTTTATTTCTGTTATATCCTTATTGCCTAGAAGAGTATCTGCTACGTGGTAAACATCCAGTATATACTTGGTGTATTTGTTATCTCGTAAGAGTCAGTTTTTCAAATGATCTTTTTGTTATCTAAGGATTGATAGATCTGTTGGCGTCTCATGAAAAATGTTTGTTAGTAATGTTTAACATCTAAGATTGCTGCAGAGTAACACATTTTATATCAGAGAAGAGCTATTTATGAGAAGGGGAATGAGTGAAGACAAATGGAGAAAACACCTTCTCAAATTCAATAAAATGAATTTGGCTCTCCTCTGAAATGGAACTCACAATGGTCAAGTCACTTGGCTTATTTATTATGAAATATATGCTGGCATAAGAAAATTGCTCATCAATAAACAAATTTGTTAGAGGCATGCTTGAAGTTGTTGTAAGGTAACTAAAAGCATCTCATGGCATCCCCTGCCTCTAAGGATTAAATACATTGAAGTGCATTTTGAAAGCAGGTCAAGATTCAGCACGAGCAATTCAATGGCCATAGCAGTTCCATGAGGCTGTAGGAATGTCGTTTCTGACCTAGGTAACCAGACACAAGGAAGGGCCTATAAACACTTCATAGTTGGACAAGACATTTTGAGCTAATTCTTTCTGCTGTCCATTGAAAGCATTTATTTTTGCTTAACTTATGTGCTAGCAAGAGCTTCACTCCTATGAGATGTAATTGGTGGTGTCTGACTTTGTCTTCCAGCACAAAAATTTTGCCCCTCCCCCCAAAAAACCTGCTTAAAGTTATCAAAATCTGAATCTGTAATAGGAAATGTGTATTTTTATCTTGATTTTACCTTAACACAGTCAGAGAGGCATACTTAAGACATTGGGTTAATATGCATATTAATAGCTACTTCATTCATTATTACTAATTATATATATTCTTTTAAGGAAATATTAAAAAGGAGGTAAATGTACTTTATACAAATATATTTTGAGTGTGGCTCTGTGGGAAAATGTACTGGGCTTCAAAGTTGGTTTGAACTGCAAGGTTGGCAGTTCAAATTCACCAGCTGCTCCTCAGAAACCCTATATAGGGTCTCTATGTGTCAGAACTGACTCAAAGGCACTTAACAACAACAACAATAGTATGTTAGGGAGTACAGTGACTCCATAGGTTAAGTACTGGACTGTGAACCACAAGGTTGGCAGTTTAAGCCCACCAGCTGCTCTGCAGGAAAAAGATGAGACTTTGTTCTATAGATTTTGAGGGTAGGGTCGAGAGGGCTTGAAAAACCTTTATAGGTTGCTATGAGTCAGAACAGATTCAATGACACTTAACAACAACAACAACAACAACAACAGGAATGTTCAGCACTAAAATTCTGTGGAAGCGAAGAATTTAGCAAGTCAAGAGATCATGACGTGTAGGTAATTTGTTGAGTAGTCACTGAATGGTTTAAAATTAAGAAAGGTGTGTGACAGGGCTGTATTCTTTCCCCATACTTGTTCAAGTGTATGCTGAGCAAATAATCTGAGAAGCTGGGTT
>NW_006408535.1:14587231-14616990 GCF_000296735.1 Chrysochloris asiatica | reverse complement strand
AGTTGGTACCAACTCGATGGCACCTACCAACAACAACAACAACAAGAGGGGAGAGTGACTTAAAAAGAAACCAACATATCCACTTTCCTTCCTCCTTCTCTCCCTCCCTCCCTTCTTCCTTCCTATCATAATTGAATATTTAGCAAACACCAATGGAATATTAACCACATGTTAAGTAAAGTACTGAACTCTGGTGAGCAATAAACAAACATGGTACCCTTGAAGGAGACATAGCTTCATTAAACTGTCATGCATGAAAAATAAAATTGCAAATATGAGAAGTGTTTCTAAGAAGAAGCAAATGTTATCACATCAGCAGCAGTTGACTTGGTTTGGTTTGGAAGGTCAAGATTCCTTGGGAAACTTAGACTTAAGCTGAAATCTGAAGGATAAGTAAGAATTAACCAGGTGTCAATATCTGAGGCACAGAAGATAGCTGTGCAGGGACCTGGTGTTTGATGTGCAAATATGGTAAGTATGTTGTTGTGGTTGTTGTTAGGTGCCATCAAATTAGTTCCAACAAAAAGTAACCTTACGCACAGTAGAAGGAAACATTGCCCAGTCTTGCACCAATTGCAAGTATGAGAGGCTTGAAAAAGAGACAGAAGAACATAGGGGCTAAGATGAGCAGCTTAGTAGTAGGGCCATGTCCTAAGAGCCTTCAGGCCAGGTTCAGATTCTGAACTAAGAGCAAGGATGCCCTTGAAAGATTTTGACTAGAAGATGGTGTAATCAAATACAATAGCTCTGACTTCAGTCAGAGAAGGAATTGGCAAGGGCCAAGCCAGAGGGTAGGGAAGCTGGTGAGGTGGGGATGTGTAGTTATCCACATAAAACATGATAATAGCCTGAATTTGGAAATAGTGATGAAATAGGGATAGAGAACTGACTCAGAGATATTTAAGAAACAGAATTTTCTTACTGACTGGAGACAAGGGATAAAGGAAAAGGAGTCCTGGTGTGGCACTGTTGGACTTAACAGCCAGGTCAACAGTTTAAACTCGTCAGTCACTCCTTGGAAACCCTATACAGGGTCGCTGTGAGTGCCAACTCAGTGGCACTTAACAACAACAACAGCTGATTAGATAGAGACTGGAGGAACCTGAGACTAGGGTCATCGACCACTCTTCAGGTCTGGAAAGGAACTCACCCTTGTGGCCCAATTTTCAGTCAAGCAGTAGATAGTTCTATAGGGTGGACAACAGCACTAATAAGGTACACTCTCCTGGAATGGTTGGTCAGTCATTCAGAATCAAAAGGGCAGCATTTACCTAAGGACCAAGTTGAGAAGGAATGGGAAGGAGGATGGAATGGAAGTAGGAACCAATGTTGTTGCATGGAGGGGTTTGCAGTTACTGAGATGAAACTAATTATATGCTTTGTTGAATGAATGACTGGTGATCTTGTCTATAGCTCTTCACTCAATTCACAATAAAAAGTTTAAAGAAAAAATAATGAGTTCTCTAAGGTTCTACCTACCTAGAGGACTATGTGGAATTGGAAAAGGGATATTTTCAGATGGCCAGAAGTTGAAAGACTAGTTAGTTTCATTTGAATGCAAGTACTAGAATGCCAACTAATGTCATTTTTTTTAAACATGTTTGTAATTTTTTGCATAATGTGAATACTAGAGATATGTGTATTTGGGTTGGAGAAGTGGTTTTACAATATAATTAAGCCAGGTCATTCTTGTGTTTCTACTCACTTTCCAGGGTATCTTGGCATTGTGTCCTTGTGCTTTATACATACTGGACATGAGCTAACTTCTTCATCTACATAGGATCTCGTTCAGATGAAAAGCAGCTTGCTTTTTGTTCTCTATCTTTTCATTAAGGAACAAAGTTCTTTCCCACCTTTCTTCACCACTACTCCAGCTGATTAAATTTCTATATTTTGTGGCCAGAACTGGGTTATTTGCATATTTCTAAATGAACCACCAGCAAAGGGGAATGTAGTAATCAACCTAATTCAGATTATTGTTTTTGTTGTTGTTAAGTATCATCGACTCACTTCTGACTCCTAGTGACCATGCATAACAGGATTTCCAAGGAGCAGCTGATGGGTTTGAACCACTGACCTTGAGGTTCAAAGTCCAGTGCTGATCCTACAGCACCATTAGGCATTCCAAAAGGTAGTCTCTGGATTAGCAACATCAACATCCCATGGTAACTTGTTAGAAATGCAAATTTTGGGGTTCCATATCAAACCTACTAAATCAGAAACTCTTCTGTAGTTCCCCAAAGTCTGTTTTATTAATAAGCCTTTCAGACAAGTCTGATGCACTTTCCAGTTTATTGTTGTTAAGTGTGGTTAAGTCAGTTCCGCCTCAAAGCAACCCTGTATGGGGTTTCCAAGGAGAGGCTGGCTGCTGGACTTGAACCACCAACCTTGTTGCTAGAAGTCCAGTGCTTATCCAATAGCATTAGTGGTTTAGATTAATCAAGTCATCTTTTGGTTCTAGGGTGAGGCTGCATCTTCCCAGGAATTACTAATTTCTTAGGCAAAGCAGGAACATGGCTGTTAGTAGACAAAGAAAAATGCCTGCCTTCTGACATCATTGACTTTCTCCAATGTAGAGAAAGATGGAGATCAGAGAGGTGATAACTGAGAAAGATGAGGAGGTGGAAATTCCAGAACTGAGGTGGAGGGAATGGCCTTACCTAACTGGGGTCCTAGAGTGGCACTGTAAGAAAAGCACTGGACTGCTTATCACAGGTTTGGAGGTTCAACCTCACCAACCACTCCTCAGAAACCCTATACAGAGTTGACTGTGAGTCTCAGCTCACCAATGGCACTTGACATCAAGCAACAATAGAGGATCATGCCTTTGTGTTACACACCCAGAAGAAAAGAATGGATGGCATGCAGAAACAGATGGACTGTCAGTAGCAAGTCTGGAGTTTACCTTATGTAGGTTGCTTTGTGGGTGTAGAGGTAAGGTTACCTGCTGAGGAGTAAAGTTGGAAGGGAAATCTGAGGGAGTACAGAAGGTTTAAAATACTTATGGAGAGGGGAGAGCTGACTGGTCTGGAATCCTATTGTCATGCAGATAAGGTTGTGGATCTGTTTGAAGTTGGTAAGCCTAAATTCAGAGGCAGGATGTGTAATCTGATGAACACAGGATTGGAGTTCAAAGTTCGTTTGAATCTTCTAGGTTTGGGGTTTGGCCAGAGGGTGTAACAGAAGGTCACAGCAAGGGTATTTGGGATGTTGTTACTGACTGAGATTGAAGTGATAAAACAGTTTTGCTGCTCTAGGACAGGGTTGCTGAAGATGGAGTTTATGTGTGGAGGAATGGTGGAGGCTTGGTCCATGCCATGGTTCCCAAGTCAGAATGTGCCTTCATCTTTATGAACTCAATAAGAGCTGATATAAATAATATTTCTCCGTTGTTTATTAGGAAATGAGAAGTCTTGATTTGTATTGTATTCTCCTCTGTAATGTGGGAAGTTTGAGATTTGTTTAAAGGTGTCACAATAGGAGTGAGTTAGAGCAGATTTTTCCTTATCACTTAGTTGTAAGACATTGTGCAGGAAAACAAGTCAGCAACTTTCATTTGGCTTACCTTGACTGCTTTTTGAACTGTTCCATTTTTCTTTACTGATGGATACCACTTTTTAAAGGCCTGAATTTTTTAGATCCTGCACAAATCTTGGTTAGCCAGAATGCATACTAAAAGGCAGAAGCATGTTTTTTTTTTTTTTTTTAAAGATTTTATTGTGAATTGAGTGATAGCTTACATGGGAGAACATCAGTTTTACACTCATCCTATCATATTTCTTTTCATTGCAATGATTACAATCCCCTCAATGCATCATCATTCAACAATATTTGCTTCTATTCCCTCTTTTTTTGGGATGTATACCAAAACACTCAGGAATATACAATCATTCATACAACCAAAGGGCATACTCTGCAAGCCTACTCCCTGGCTGCCAGCATACAGCCCCTGTCCCTCCATAAGTCTAGAGTCCTCAGCTGCTCCATCTCTCCATGTCATCATCTCTTCCTCCATCTCTCGCATCATCGCCACTTTTGTGGATAGGGTCCCGCACTCCGCTCCCACCTTTCTCCCTTGAGGGTCCCAGGGTCCTCCATTCCTGGACTGTAATATCAACCACTCCCTCCTTTTTACTACAAAACTTCTACCTTTATAGAAGACTGTTTCTTACTCAGCTGGATTTATTATTTCCTTAGCCTAGTAGAAAGAGTTTTAATTTCCTAATGCACTTGGAAGCTTTAAAGATACTAGCATTTAATTTTTTTCTAAAAACCATCTCCTAAGAGGTAAGGAAGAGTCATTGTTTGGGAAAATGACACTCGGATTCTTTCTCTGAATGCAGACTAGACACTGTGCATCTCAGCGATGACCAGATTCTACCTTGACCCTGGTTCTTCCTAACATCTGACATGTTTCTTCCTAGTTTGTCTTCAAAAAGAATAAACCAACTGTAATAATATGCATTGAAAATAACTAAGCAAGCACATTCCCTGCTATAAACATCATAAAATGAATTTCACAAAGGTGTTATTCTTATCCTGTATTTTGTGTTGGAATGTCCATGCTGTCACCTTCGTTAATGCCTCCTACAATGTCGAATGCAGGTGTCTTATTACCCTCCCCATAAATGTGACTAATGGAAAGTCACTTGCCATTGTCTAAACATTCACAATGTGATTTGAGCGTAATGAGACACAGTACCTGTGGAACTTTGAATCTCCTTCCAAAGGTAGTTACAAGAGACAAGCCATAGGAACTTTGGAAGTCTACAAAATTGTTGGAATGAAAGTTCCATATGTACACGGGCTTTATTGATTTGCTCACTGCTGCATTCACAATACTCAGAACAGGGTCTGGTACATACAGGTGCTCAGTAAATATTTGCTGAAAAGTGGCTCTTTGACGATCAATGTTCTATGAATTCTGTTCATAAAATACCTCTTATTTCTTGTGTTAGTGGCAAATATCACCACATAGAATGGGGGAAAGAAGGCATAACACATTCTTCCTTTACTGTATGTGTAATTGTAATTATTTAAACGGTAGCATTGGTTGAACTAATTTTTCAGTTAGTTCAATTAATTGTGCATATTTGTATGTTGCTATAATTGTTTACACACAAATAAATATTATAATAAATGAAGTGATCTGGATATTTTATTATAGTGGTCTTTATGTGTCATGAATATGTTTAGAATCAACTTCAAGTCTTTCTGAGACTATGTATTCCATAGAATAAATAGCCTTTACTGTAGGATATTCAAGAAAAAAAAGTACCTTGTGCTGATCAAGTGCATCAGTGCTGATGTTTGTAGACCTCATTTTAATTCTTCCATTCCCTCACTTGTTTGCTGTGTGACTGTAGGCATGTTTGTTTGTTTAACTTTTCCAAATTTTTTTTATCTTTCTTCTGTAAAATGAGGACAGTAATGATGCCAGTCTCGTAAGGTACTATTCTGTTGTGATCCAAAGATGTCTCTTTGATGACTAAGGTGATCTGCCATGGTCTTTTCAGCTGTCTCATATGCATGCATAAGTTGCATAATGAAAAAGGAAGATAGCAGAAAAACTCATGTGTTAAAATTATGGTGTCAAGAAAGAATATTGAATATACTGTGGACTGCCAGAAAAGCAAACAGATCAGTTTTGAAGTAAATACAGCAAAAATGTTCTTTAGAAGTGAGGATGGCCAACATAGTTGGGATGCATCATCTAGAAAAACCAATCACTAGAAAATGACATCATGTTTGGTAAAGTAGAATGCCAACAAAAACAAGGCAATCCTTACAAGAAGTTTTGTTGTTGTTGTTATTAGATGCCATCGAGTCGGTTTAAACCAAGAAGCAAATAAATACCGGTGATGTGGGTTAATACACCAGACTACACAGCCATTTGAACTGCAAAGTCAGTGGTTCAAGCTCACTAGCTGCTCCTTGAAAACCCTATAAAGAGTCGCTATGGGTCGGAACCGACTCCACAGCACTTCACAACAACAACAATATATACTAATGCTAAATTCAAATAAAGAATGTAAATGACAAGATTGCTAATGTTGAAAATTAGTGTTCATTATAGATTAAAACGTGAAAATCTATACCTCTCCCCAGCAGCCAGTTGAATCACGAAAATGTTCCTTTATGAAATAAAAGATCCATTCACATTTTGAGAAAGTGCTTAGAGAGTCCTGTTATGGCACTGTAGGATAAGCAGTGGACTGGTAACCTTAAAGTCAGCAGTTCAAACCCACCAGTCACTCCTCAGAAATCCTATACAGGATCACTATGAGTCAGAAACCACTGGATGGCATTTGAAAAATAAAAGTGTTACACTGAATAAAAGTGCCCGTCAGACTAAGGGTGAACTTTTTTCAAGAGTGCAACCTTTTTAAGCATAAGCCATCCAAGCCACATGAAGAAATGGTGTATCTTTGAATCCCTGGAACCTGTGATCACCATTTTCTTTCACAGTCATCTCTGACAATCATCCTTAGCCTGTTGATTAAAAAGGGAACAGAAAGTATATGTAGTGGTCAGTACAAAACTCTTTCCTTTACTGAATAAGTAATATAAAAGATATTTCCTTTTCTCCATGGGTTAGTGATGTAAACTTGGTCTGCGGATGGCATAATGATTTAGGGTAAGTTCTGAAAAAGTGCTCAGTAGCATCATATTCATTGATATCCTACGCTCGCTGCACATGAACATGAACATTGTGGGAGTTCAAATATAATCCTTCTAAAGATTTGGAACTAAAAACAATTTATTAGAGTGGCAGTACTGGTGGTGAAGGTGGTCATGGTGGTGGTGGTGGCTGTGTGCCGTGGAGTCAACTCATAGCGACCCTGTACAGGGTTTCTGAGGCTGTAAATCTTTATGGGAGCAGAACGCCTCATCTTTCTTCTGTGGAACAACTGGTAGTTTCGAACTGCTGACCTTAAGCTTGGCAGCCCGATTCGTAACCACTACGCTACCAGAGCTCCTTGGTGGTAGTGGTAGTGATTATGATTTGTGTTTCTTGGCTCTCCCCTAATTCAAGGATTTTGGTCTTCTAAATAGTTCCTTTCTCTGTGCAAGGCTAAAACTCCTGTCATATCGCAAATACCTTTGGGACCTAAATTAAGCTTTGAGACCACAATGAATCTCCTGGTTCTCTGAAAAGAAATGACTCATATGATCAAGTCAATGGGGGTATAAGTCCTTGATTATTTAGAAGCAGGGATGTAAGTCCTTCTTTTATTAATGGTTTTCAGAATTGCAATTGTATGTGGGTGTTCTAGAAGTCTCACATTTAAAAATGCTAGGAAATGAGGCTTAATCAGGAAGCTCACCAGCCACTCCTTGGAAACCCTATACAGGGTCACTGTGAGTCAAAACCAATTCAAAGGCACTTAACAACAACAACACTCATGCTTGTGGAGTCCTGGTGTGACTTTGTAGGATAAGTACTGGACTGCTAACTGAAAGGTCAGTTGGCAGTTCAAACACAACTGCTCATTAAACACACTTTGCAGAGTTGTTATGAGTCAGAACTGACTTGACAGCTCTTAACAACAGCAACAACAACAACAACAACAACCACTGCTTCTGGGTGCTCCTGGGATAACTCGGGGCCAAATTCTTGTGTCATCAGATGGAAAGCAGACTCTATTGTTGCCTGTATTTCTCCCTCTCTCCCTTCCTTTTTTCTGTTTAGAAAGGAAAGGGAAAAATTATTTCCCAGGAGTAGAGAATTATCTAGTATGTATCTTGTCTGTAATGTGTTGGCAACCATAAAACTCTTGTTGTTGTTGTTGTTATTGTTAAGTGCCATTGAGTCATTTCCAACCCATAGAGACCCTGTGTAGGGTTTCCAAGGAGCAGCTGGTGAGCTTGAACCACCAACTTTGCAGTTCAAACTGACTTTGCAGTCTGGCACATTAACCCACAGCACCACACCAGAACTTACTGAGTCCTTATTCATCCAGTCTAGTCAAAGATTTGTTCATATTCCTTAGAATGTGAGAGATCTAAGAGAGCCCACGGTATAGCCTGGAGCCAAGAGTATTCTCTCTTCCCTCCTTTCCCACCTACATTTCTACACTGTGACAAGACAACCCCTCCTAGATCAGTAGCTTGAAAGCACTGATTCCCTGACACTTTGGTATTATTCTAGAGACATGAGTTGTTGTTGTTGTTAAGTGCTTTGGAATCAGTTCTGATTCATAGCAAACCTGTATAGGTTTCCAATGGGTGGCTGGTCCCTGACATTGAATGGCCAACCTTGCAGTTCACACTGGCTTAGCAGTCCAGTGCTTATCCTACAGCACCACACCTGGACATAAACATCCCTCCCCACACACCTAGTGGAACTGGCATTCGATTGCCTTAGATGCTAAAAAGTGAGCACTCAGGGAAGGCTGTGGACTTACATTTGACTTCCACATCCATCTTCTCCCTGCAAATTAAATTATTAATTTTCCCACAAGCCTTCTTGTTTAATGAGAAGAGTGGTGGCCTTTATCTGTGCATGTGTGCAAAGAAAACATCACAGCAGGAGCTTTGGAGCTACCTGGAAAGCTGAGGAGTTAAGCAGTCAGATGCTACTGTCTTGCTACTACCGTCTGTATCATTTACAAAATTGTGGCTAGCTGGTGGCATCATAAACGTGGAAGAGCACAGACTCCAATATTCCTCCCCCCACATATATCCAAAGATGAAAGCTCCTTTTACAAATACAAAGGAAAGATCAAAAGAGAGAAAAATAATGGCATTTAAAATGCACATGTGAAATGCAAAATTATATGATTATTTTTCCAGGTTCCATTAGAGTGGTGCTATTTTCTGAGATGATACAGCATTGGTTGATTACTTTCCAATGTTCGAGATAATAAATGCTCACATCGACATGATTTTGGATTTGTTGCTGCCTTAGAAGTTCTACCATATCTAGTTTCGTAGGTAGATACATTTTGACATATTACTAGTTAAATGGTAATGGTGGTGGTGGTGGTGGTGGTTATATGCCATGGAGACAGTTCTGACTCATAACGACCCTGTATAGGGTTTCTGAGGCTGTAAATATTTACAGCAGCAGAAAGCCTCATCTTTCTGCTGTGGAACAGCTGGTAGTTTTGAACTGCTGACCTTAAGGTTCACAGCCCAATTAGTAACCACTGCACTACCAGCGCTCCTTAAATAAGGGTGTTAATTTTTTCTGATCTTTAATATCCCTGGATGTCATTGTTGTTGTTAAGTGCAGTCGAGTCAGTTCTGAGTCATAATGACCCTGTATAGGGTTTCCAAGGAGCAGCTGGTGGGTTTGAACCACCTACCTTGCAGTTCAAACTGACCTCGGAGTCTAATGCCACACCAGGACTCTCGGATAGCAGTACTTAACTCTAATTTAAGGAAAGAAGTACCTATGTCTATGTAACGTGCTCATTACAAGAATTCTTTAAACATGGGCATTTTACAGGTTAGCATTTGTTTCCTAAAAGGCCACGGAATCAGTTTTATTTTATGCTACTGGAATATTGGTATTGCTGCCGACTCTAGAGCAATGTGATTTTTGTATTCTGAGTCTAAAGTGTCAGGTTTATGGTTGCATGACACACAACAAATTCTACCTTAGTGATTCAAAGGCTTTTAGATTATTATTTCAAAGACTTGTTCTTGCTTGTCTTTGTTTTATAATTGTCAATATCTTCTACGGGGAACTAAAGTTCACTTCTTCTCCACACGTGCCAACGACGTATGTTTTCATTAAAATTACACATAGACTTTAAAGTTGAACTGAATGAGGAGTTAATTTTGGTGAATCTTTGATACCTTAGAAGCCATTTATAACTCCCAGGTTAAGAATATGATTGTCTGTATGCATCCCTACCACATGCCCCTCAAACACCTATTAGTTATTCCAATGAAAAAAACAACAATTTTTTCCAAGCTGTTATACAGCCCAGTCTTCCCTCTTTTTAAACTGAAATCACTCAGCAATCCCTGTGAGAAGTATTGATTCCTCTGAGCACGACAATATTTTTATATCACTCACTCATGCATAAGATGATATATAAAATGTCATCCTATGTTTTGAGAATACATAAAGCTATTTCTTAAAAATGCTAAGAGAAATAAAAATCACTTAAAGAGAACATTACTTACCTTGCTTAAGTACATCTAAATCATTTATAAAAACCACACAACTCCTAGCATTGGCAGAGAGCGGGAACAATCTTTCAATTCCAACGAGTTTCTATGAAAAGGGGAAAAAGCTGTCAAAAGCTTGTGCAGTCTATTTTTATATTATATTCCTTTGAAATAAAATTGGTTCCCCTTTAATAAAATATATCTGTATCAATGTATAAACATAGATAAATGTACATTTATTTATACAATTGTGGGCTTTGCTTGTATTTTATTGAAGAATATCTGCCCATAGTCACTTTCAAAAATACTGTATTTTCATAAGACAAGGATCATGAAAATCCCATATTTATTCCCTTGTAAATGCATGAAATTACAATCTCTGGGATAATAGATTGTAAAACCATTGGCTGGTTTGGACCAAACCTTTGCTAAGCTTCAATATAGTTTATTAAAAGTACCATGTTGGCTCCACTTTGAAAGGCCGTTTCATTTTTCACGTTCTGTTTCAAAGGAGCCCTCTGCTGGACAGCTCTGCATGAGATCACATGCACACATATTTGTATATGATTTATAGGCTCTAGCTAATATACCCCAAAAGCCATTTGTGATTGAAACTCTATCGTTGCAAATTGAATGCATCACTGAAACCTGGTTTGTCATCATTTTTTCATATATAATGAACACGCAATTGTCTAAAAATAAAATGTTCATCCTTAAAGTTTACTGTAAAGCACTGTACATCAGCATATTCCCACACATGAGATAATCGTACTAAATTAACATTCATTACCAATAATTTTAGTAATGAATTATTCAGCTGATATGCAATTATCACATGCATTTCTAAAGCAATTACTTTATTGCATAGGTATTGCATGTCACTGATTTTGCTTCTCTGTATTGCATATGTAAATGGCAAGGATGTTTGCATTGACCACTCTCAAATGCAAAGGGATTGTTACAAATATCTATTTGTTCAGTGTACCAGGTTGTGGTGATATATGGCTATTATTAACTATATTTCAGTAAACTTGCAGATGCCTGAAAATTGCTTTAAGAAAATGAGACTAAAAGACAACAAAACTAGACCATGAAGTTAGAGGATGGGATGTTTTTCTAAGTAGTTCACCAGTAGGCTCATATCAGCGTCAGCTATATCCTGAAAGTTGCTGTTATTCAAGAAAATAATAAGCAGTGACTTGCAATTATAGTGCCTTCTGCAGTTAGCCTTAGACAGGAGATACTACAGGGAGAGACTACACAACATCTTGCCATACACTCATCCTTTGAAGTCAGAGAGACTGAATTCAAAGCTTGCTTCTCTGTCCCTGAGTTACCACCATAATTTGTTCAGCTATGGAAAGGGGACAATGAAACTATCTCAGAAGGTTGTGGTAAGGATTAATGCCATGATATAGACATGTACTAAGTGCCTAGCACTGTGCCAAACAAGCAGAAGACTTTGAAGCATGCTGCTGGAGTGGTTCTCCATACGTTTGGAAATAGTTACATTATTTTCTTATTGCTGTAGATCGTTAGCCTAAGTCTGATCTGACTCTAGGGGATGCCGTGTGTGCAGAGTAGAACTAAGCTATCGGGTTTTCAAGGTTATGACTATTCAGAAGCACATCATCAGGCTGGTCTTCCAGACACCTAGAAGTAGATTTGAACCACCGTTTGTCCTAGTAGTCGAACACTTAACCATTTGTGCCATCCAGTGATATTATTCCTTAGAGTAAGCGTGATGTTACTTTTGTTTGTGAGGAGCAACTTAGACAAGGCCCTATATTCTTAGAGTTCATTTATATGTACCATATTAATATAAAGACATAGAATTGATTACTACTATAATAGTTGTTTTAGGCAATATCTGAAGTTTCAGAAGTTGGCATTCAACCAAATTTCAAGTCAAAAGCCTAAAATCGGCCTTTTCTCTGTAACAACCTAACCACCATGAGCCATGAATGTGTTATTCAAAACAGACATATCATTTAAAATCTTTGTTCAAAGTGAAAAGAAAATGGTTGTTTCAGATTGATAGCACACAGTAAGCTCATTTCCATGGCTAAAAGTGAAATAGGAATGAGGAAAGGTATGAACTGAAAAAGTATTATTAGGTCACCCCGACTTGTTCCATTAGATTATTCATCCATTAAAATTCACATTGCACCCAGTTGATGTATTCTTCGAACACAGTTTGAGAAATTGGTATATATAGACTTGGAGTATATAAATGTATGTATATGTTTTTCATAGAACTGTAAACAAGTATCCAGAATGTAGTATGAATTGAATGAAATTTGTTTCATTGAATAAAAGAATGCATAAATGTTCGTTCTGATTGCAGCAGCATTTAAAACACTCTCCAGTAGATTATGAACAAAGTCAGACTCTCATCTCTCTGGAAGGAAAACTGTGGCAGTGTAGAGCCATTGATGCAAATCATTTGGTCACTTTTTTGTTTTGTTTTTTTTTGAGGTGAGGACTTAAGCTTCACTGGACTGTTAACCAAAAGGTTGCCAGTTAAAACCTACCAGATGCTTCTTCCCTATACAGGGTTGCTATGAGTCAGAACCTACCCAAAGGCACTTAACCACAACAACATACAATATATATGTTGTTGTGGTTAAGTGCCGTCGAGTCGATTCCATCCATAGTGATCCTGCATAGGGTTTCCGAGAAGCAGCTGATGAGCTTGAACCATCGACCTTGCAGTTCAAACATAAATATTGTTGTTGTTTGTTAAGTGCTGTTGAGTTGGTTCTGACTCATAGCGACCCTGAACAGGGCAGGGTTTTGAGGCTGTAAATCTTTACGGGAGCAGATAGCCTCATCTTTCTCCCGCGGAACCGCTGGTAGTTTTGAACTGCTGACCTTGTGGTTTGCAGCCTGATTCAAACAGGAGCCAAAATGTTTTCAAGGACAAAAAAAATATTCTGTGGAGTACACTCACCTAAGCTTTGACAATGTTTAATTCAGTGATCTACTATTGTAAGATTTGTAAAAGTTAGGAGTCCAGTATGAACAGAAACACATTTTTAATTTATTCAAAACACTTACAAGTATCTAATTATATATCTAGTGCTCTACTCTGAAGGAAACAATGAAGAATAAAGGCCTTGTTTGCCTTTAAGGAGCTTACAGTCCATTTGGGGGTAAATATAAATTACTGTGATTAATTGGTTTGAGATAGTTTGGGTCAGAGCATTGTGGGGTCGTTAGAAAGGGAGGTTCAAAGAAGTTGTAGATCGTTAATCAGACTTGGGAGCTGAATTGTTTGGAATTTAGATGAGCATATCATGTTCATAGCAACCAGTAACAACATTTATATTTACGAGTGGTTTTCGGGGAGGGATCTACATAAGTTTGTCCGTTGTAAAATCTATCAGTCATGACCCATCAGCCTTCATCAATGGATCAAGTGGCAACTTTGGGTCAAGATCAAAGATCAATGACCAAGTTAGGAGTCTAGCTCAAAGGCTGAAAAAAAAAAAAAAGCCTGTTCAGAACAGATTGGCTAAAAAGCTATAGTTTTGATGAATTTTTCCAGCCTTAGATTAGGTTTGGGGAGCTTTTTGTTAGCTTTTAAAATTTTAATAAAATAGTGTGTGAACAAAATAAAACAAGAAACCTAATAATCAGTTTAGTAGAACTCTAAAATGTTTTTGAGATCATCCTGTATATAAATCTAACTTTACAACTTAAAATTTTTTGAAGTTCTATATTTGATACTTCTCTTTATGAAGATTCATTTATTTCTTCACACATTTTAGTAAATGTTTACCCATGTATATTAAATTTTACCAGCATTTAAGGTTAACATCACACAAAATGATGCTTGAATTCTTTCAACACCCTCTGTATTAAATGACTATCAAATATTGACTAACAGAATCATGTAAGAACAAGTTTCTAACTTCCAGGCAAGGGAAAAGATACAATGAATTTCTTTACCCAAGGGTATATGAACATGGTTACAACATAGTGAGAGTGCTGTTACTGGCAGGTATGCTGAAAGTTGCACGCCCCACCTTCCAGTGTGTATAATATAACCACTAGTGTGTCCACTGTTATACTTACCAGGGTCATGATCATCTTCATTAATGCATTTCCCCTAGTAACACTTAGAGAACCTCCTCTATTTCCCATACAGCAATGCCCCTGAACCCTCACAGACATTGTAAGATGGCCCTAATAAGGAGCCATTGTGTCTCTGAGAGAAGGTCCGTCTGCCCCACTATAGTGAATCCACAACAGCATCAACCAGCCCAAGAAAAAGAGGCAGGTACATTCATCAGGTCCCAATATCTCTCATCTCATTTCCCTGTAGTTACCCAAATGTCAGTAAACCTAGAATTGAGTCTTCTTGGCCAGAGCATGGAAGAAGTGTAAAGAAAGCATGATGAATAGGTGAATTAGAGTGATCCCTCTGTAGTGTAGCGTTACATTCCCAAGTCCTATATTGACTTGTGTTGTTGTAGTTAAATGCCGTTGAGTCAGGTCTGACTCGTAGACACTTTGTATAGGGTTTCCAAGGAATGGCTGGTGAGTTTGAACTGCTCACCTTGTGGTTAGCAGTCTATTGCTGATCCTGCAGTGCCACACCAGGACTAGTTGTTGTTGTTGTTAAGTGCCATCAATCGATTCTGACCCATAGTGACCCTATGTAGGGTTTCCAAGGAGCCGATGGTGAGCTTGAACCACCAACCTTGCAGCTCAAACGACTTTGCAGTCTGGCGCATTAGCCCACAGCACCACATCTAGACTCCAGAACTAGTAGATAAGTGCAATTATTACCTTTTTATGTGCAACAAGGTAAGTAAGTTCATGAACTTCAAGAAGGGTCTCAACAGGTACATAGATTTTAAAACATTCAGAATAATTAATGGGAGGAATCCAGGTGGGTGTATATGGTATATTCCAAAATACTTTTAAGCCTTTTAAAATTAATATCCTGGAGATATTTTTTTGTTTGTTAAGTGTCTTTGAGTTGGTTCCAAGTCATAGCAGCCCTGTCTAGGGTTTCTGAGGCGTGGCTGGTTGGTTTGAACCTCTGACTTTTCAGTTAGCAGTCTAAGTAGCGATCCTACAGCGCCACACCAGAATTCCTGGAGATAGTAGTTGCTTGTTTGAAAACTCTGACTTGTGCACATGAATGTTTTAGATCATAGAAATACTCACTAAAAGCACAAAAAGTTTCTTCCTACGAATTCTGCCCAAATCGTTTGTCTAAATCTTCGTTCATTGTGTTGAACATCTTAGAAAAGAAACTGCTGTTTATAAAACAGTATCTCACGAGCTGCCTTCCATTCTACATCCATGTTCCTAAAAGGTCAGTGCATGTATTGAAATTTTTCTCTGAATATCCCAGCATTGCACCTTCTTTTCATTCAATATACAACCAATTTCATCAGTGTAAACAATTAACTTTGCTGAATAAATATGTCTGTTTGGTTCAGATATCCTTGAGGCTCTCAGGGCACAATTCAGATTCATCTATGGATACTGTCCTGCTAACATGCAACTAGTTAGAAATGTAATAACCAGGGACGTTGGCTTCTTTAATTAGGAAAAACATCTAGTCCTTATTAAAAATTCAGCTGTTGTGCCTTATTTTTTATTTCGTTTAGAGTGTAGCTTTGGTTCCATTTTTGCTTGGTGGTTAGCTTCACAAAGGCCTGTTTAAAGTCATTCAGTGAAAAGAATACATTTACCATGTCCCCAGTAACTGCCTCTAGTGGTTATCCTAGATCAGCTCCTTATGAGCCAGGAAGCTGGAGTCAGTGTGTGCACAAAGGAGGCGAAGGAGTTGGAGGGCTGATTCTACTAGTTATTATATCACTTACAGTACGCTAGAACATATGTATTTTTGTTCTGTTATATCTTATGATTATTTAATCTCATCAGCAGTCTAATGAGGTAATTGTTTTTAAAAATTCATAGATGTAGTGATCCCCAAAGTAGAGTAGAACCAATTTTGAACCAATTTTGCCAAGCATGCCTACTTGGGGATGGAAAACAGTGATGTATCTGTAACTATAGAGAAACTCAGATTAAGAAAAAGATGTGACTTACAGTTGAAACCCTGGATCCTTAAGCTCTTATCCACTTAATAGTATTCTACTTTCTAGACTTTATAGTATTCAAAGAATTCAGTGGACCTCCCTAAATATAGTGGTTTTTAATCTTCCTATGAGAGAGAGAGAGGGAGAAATAGACACTTAGGCTAACCCTTAGTGTACTGTAATAAATTGTCCTTCTTTTGAGAGGACAACCACTTTGAGAATGAGCTGGATTGAAGAATGGAAAAGAATGTGCCATAATTTGACTTTGACCTTAACCATTCAAAGATCCAAATATTTTACATACTGACAGTCGCACAGATGAAGTCAAATTGAACATTTAAGTCCCAGTACATTCATCCCAGTGACCTGGCCTTGCGGAACTAAGGGCTGTGGCCAGAAACTTCCATGTTTCTGTAGATGTAGGAGAGGGGAGTGTGTATTCAAAGGCCGGCACATCTTCCAGGCCCACTCAGTGTAGACTCCTGTACCCCTTCCCCTTATTTCCCAGTGTGTTTCTTTATAGTTGTTGCCAAGGTGTGGTCTCTTTTTGTAATAGTTGTCAAGGTGTGCAACATTTAAACTTGGCAGGAATTATATAATGAAGACATAAAGGGGGGGAGGAGGGTTTAAGCTAAAAGGCGTAGAAGTACTGGAAATAACACTATAGAACCTTTGGGAAGTGATATATGGATATAGGTTCAAATGAAGATAGAAATCATCATGTTATTTAAAAAAAACACACCACACAACTGATAAATATGATTTTGTGTGAAATTTCCTGATGGCTACTGAGCATAGGAAACATAAATGGTAATATGATTTCATGGGGAATTCTGAAGGTTCCTGAGCATGCATGCACTACAGTGAGGTGGATGAGTCTCACCCATGTTTATGTTTTAGTAAGCTAGAACTGTGTATGTAAGCATTTTCCCTCAGTTCAGAGGATGAGGACTTTACAGTGGCAGGGACGGGTATATGAAGGAGGAGCTACTGCTAAAGACATACCTTTCCTGGTAGAATGAGGGAATCAGATAAAGGGACAAATGCTTTGTATTCATACAGTAATATGTCAAAGTGGAGCTGAGTTATAAGGCTATACCAGGGAGTCCTGGTGCGGTGCTGTAGGATAAGCACTGGACCACAAGGCCAATTTGAACTGCAACGTTGGTAGGTCTAATCTACCAGTCACTCCTTGGAAACCCTATACAGTGTCACTGTAAGTCGGAAATGACTCAACAGCACTGAACAACAACAGCCAGGGATAGGATGGAGCCCTTGTAACGTAGTGGTCTGCTATTTACAAGGTCAACGGTTAGAAGCTACCAGTTGCTCCACGGGAGAAAGATGATGGTTTCTGCTCCTGTAAAGATTTACAGCTTCAGAAACCCTATATAAGGTTGCTGTGAGTTGGATAACAATTCAGTGGCACATAATCCTCACCACCATGTACAGCAGAAGGATTGAAGGGTTGATGAACAGTTGCTCAAAAAGGAAAGAAAATTCCCTTCCTTATGACTGGATATTTGACGATTTGGTTTCTTGTGTTTTCATGACTTAGCCGGGGGTGTTGTATTAGCAGTGATTTCTTCAGCTCAGGTGGGTATCTAGAATCCATGCTCAGAATTGCTAAGCCATCTTGCTTCCAACTCATGGTAATAAATATATGGTGTATTCTTTCATCATACACTTTATCATCAAGATAAAATTAAAAACAAAAACATTTCTAAGATACAAACATTTTGTATGTTATTAATAGCTGATAAAATGATAGGAATGGTCACATCTGAAACAAATGCATCTGTTTTGAAACCACCAGCAAGCAGTGGATATTAGTCTGTTGTTGGTGGTCAATATAGATGTGTGGTGTTAAGGTTGGACAAGGGAAATATACATAGTTAGTGCCATCGAGTTGGTTCCAACTCATAGCGTCTGTACAGAGCTTCTGAGGAACAGCTGGTGGGTTTGAACTGCCGACTTTGTAGTTTGTTGTTTAGTGCTAATCCTATAGCACCACACCAGGAGTATGTATGTGTGTATTCCGCACCCCCCCCTCCACCACCAGTTTTGTTTTGTTTTTATTTTAACCCAAATTTACAAAGCAATAAATAATAGTTTAGGAAAATAGCACCTTTTCTCCAAAGATATGAAAGCACTTCCCCAGAAGCAGATTATCCTAATCGATTTTTACTGACTGTCACCTATACTGCAACAATGGGCTCTAACATAGCAGTGATTGTCATGATAGCTCAGGACCAGCTCCTGTTTCACTCTGTTGTGCACAGGGTCTTCACGGATCAGAACTGACTCAACAGCACCTAACAACACATAACATCTCTGTAAATTAATAGGACATCTGTAGGCAATATTTGCCCTGTGTGGTAGATAAGAAAGCTACAATAAGAGACATCAGGAGTCCTGGTATAGCATTATAAGATAATCACTGAACTGTTAACTGTAAGGATCAAATGTTCAATCCCACCGGCTGCTCCTTGGAAACCCTATACAGGGTTGCTCTGAGTCAGAACTGACTTGATGTCATTTCACAACACCAACAACATAGAGACTATGTTGTAACTGTACCAACAACAGACGGAGAGGAGCTGTTGATTTTTATGTACATTGAAGTGTTCCAGACCTCTCACAGGGTGAAGACCTGTTTATTCTAGATAATAATAGACATTGCAGTAAACATTCAGAAAAAGGCTGGCCCACATTTTAATTCTCGGATCCAACTTCTTTTACTATGATGCTGTTGGGGGGCAGGAAGCTGACATGGGTTCCTCAAAGCTCCCATTCCTTGTCTTGTAGCTATAGCTGTATTATGCCCAACCAATAAATTGGAAGGCAGAGGCATGGTAATGAAAAATAAAAGTTCTAATTTAAACTTTTTAAAAAGTCCTTCAAATTATAAATTAGACATTTCTAAGAGACGGAGAAAGCAAATTGGCTAGATTCCCAGCAGTCAGTGACAGGAGGCAAGAGCTAGTCAGTCCTAATGGAAGTTAAATCCACTAGTTGTTCAACAGAGGTCAAAAGCAACCCAAGTGAAACATTTCTTCAATTTGGCTACTAGTTGGGAAAGAAGATAAAAATGGAATGGTTAATTTAGTGTTGTAATTAAGAATTCTTGAGCTGAAAGATCTTTTCACAGTTGAACTCCCTACACAGGCTCCCCAGGCCAGCGATTTGTAGAGGTGCTGACTGAGTCACACAGCTAGCTAGGGTGGATTTCCACACTAAAATGTTCTCAAGATGAAAAAAAAAAAAAAAATAGACCATGATGGCAGAGTTACTGAATGTTAAATCCAGACAGAACCTTTGAAGTTGTCCAATATTTCACATTACAACTATGAGAACACATCGAGACCCAAAGAAGTTAAGTGTCTTACCTAAGGTCTGGGGCTGCAAGAGGCCTAACCCTTCTGCAGGATCCTTGTCACTGTACCACAGTATCTTTCTTGCCAACACACAGAGGATGTGGACATACAGGAGCTACTCTGGGTCAGTTTAAGCTTGTCGTCAAGACCAGGAGTGAGGCGGTATGGGACACTCGAATGTGTTTTCTCTTCTGAAAGGGCAGACTACCTTCAACAGAGTCCCATGTTGTGTGATCAGCAGTTATGCTGAATGGTTTACTTTTCACCAGTCTGCAATAACTTAGTAAGTAGCTTCACATACTTATTTAATACTAATGTTTTGTCATTGTAATTTGTGGAATATTTTTGTGTGGATGTAAATTTTCTCTAAGGGATAAGGAATCAAAAAAATCCATTAAAAAAGCAGTAAGAGTTGTTTTTTCTAAAAATCATTATTTTTATGTTTACAAAAAGGGAGTCTTCCTAGTGTCCCTGTGTTGTAACTAATTGATCAAGTCATATAATCCCCAAAGTCCTCAGATTATTCATCAGTAAAATTATGGCATTGGAACAGAATGATTTCATTTCAGCTCTCTAGTTCTTTGACTATCCTATGCACCGAAAGATTGTGGGAGACTGCTTTACAGTTCCTCTGTTACTTAGATTTCTGTGTGTTTTACTAATGGCATTGTTAATTCCTTAAGAGAGAATTGTTGATGTGGTTAAGTGCTGTCAAGTCATTCCAACCCGTAGTGACCCTCTTTAGGGTTTCCTAGGAACCACTGGTGAACTTGAACCACCTACCTTGCAGTTCAACCCGACTTTGCAGTCCAGCGCATTAACCAACAGCACAACAGAACCAAGAGAGAATTAGACTAGAGTAAAAAATTATGTATCTTTTCTTTAAACTTTCTGTTGTATAAATGCATATTAGCATCATTAAATAGGTCACCTTATCTAATATGAAAATTCATGGGTAGATTTCTGAAGCATTATCAAACCAAATATTTTTGGACAGTGTTCACTGTATATTGTAATGTCAAAGCAGTAACTTAAAACAGGGAAAAGACATAGGAGCTTATAGTTCATCTAGTCAGCATTACTGGCCAATGAGAAAACGGTCCCAGAAATATCCTGACAGCTACCTCTCCTACTCCAACATTGGCACAGTGACATACTTCCAAGGCAGCTCATCCTCCTATTACACTATTCTTAGTTTTAGAAATGTCTTATTCATATATTTAAATTTTTAATCTTGGTTTTGCATTCTTATTCAACATAGACAAGCTCTTTTTTTTTTTTTTTTTTTTCATTGTTAAAATTCATTTGTGATTTTTCATGTGGCTTAATTTGCAGATTTCTAAATGCACTGTTTCATATTCTGAAACTTGACTCAAAATTCTTATGTGGTCTCAGTAGAGAAGAGACTAAGGGAGGGACTAAATCCCTTGGGCTGAAAATTACTATTCTAATGTGATTGAAACCCCTAGCTATCTATATCCATATCCATCTCCTTAGCATCTATTTCTTTGTAGATAGATATCTGCATATTGAAATGTCTTTAAGGAAGTCATTGACAAAAGTATTGAGTGATTCAGGGTAGTTAAAGATCCAAACAATAGATAGAAGGGAGACCTTGGAAGGATGACCTAGTACCATTAATTAACACTGAATTCAGTTGTTTAACTAGTCATGATTTCACTGCATGTTATTTACCTTGCCCTCCTAAAGTACAAGGTCATTACATACATTGCTTAAAACAATATTATGATCGCAAGAATTTTTTTTGGCTTCCAATATAGAAGATTTATTGTTAAAGGGAAAAAATATTAATTCACCAAGACTTATAAAAAACACTTGCTAGCTCTCAGCGATCACTGTTTTTTGCTTGTTTGTTTTTTTCTCTTTAGATGTTGATTATTTGTCTTGAATAAAATGTTTCTAAGATTGCCAACCATTTCACCTGATCATCAGTGCCTACATGATAGAACCTGAACATTTAAATTGGTAAATGGCTTAAAGAGGAAGCCCTCCAATGAAATGGACTGGCACAGTGAAAACAGCAATGTGCACAAGCATAACAATGATTGTTAGGTTGCCCAGGACCTGGCAGTGTTTCATTCTGTTGCGCATAGGGTCACTATGAGCCAGTACCAACTCAATGACACCTAATAACAACAACAGATGACTTATCAGTTTCCAGCCAAGTATATGAAATTTGGAGCCCTGGTGTAATGCTGTGGGATAAAGCACTGGACTGCAAGTTCAGTTTGAGCCATAAGGTTGGTGGTTCAAACTCAGCAGCTGCCCCTTGGAAACCCTATAAAGGGTCACTGGGAGGCGGAACCACCTGACAGAACTTAACAATAACAACAACCATATGAAATCTACATACTTATTTATACAAATGGGAACACAGTGGCTGAAAAATACAAGGTTGGCAGATTGAGCCCTCTAGCCACTCTTTGGTAAGGCAGAAAGATGAGGCTTTCTGCTCCCGCAAAGATAAGCAGCCTCAGACACCCTGTACGGTATCCTTGTGAGTCATAACCAGCTCGACATTTAACAACAATACCAACAGTCTTATTTAAATACTTGAAGTCCTGCTGTGGCACTGTAGGGTAAGCACTGGGCTACTTACTTCAGTGTTGGTGGTTCAAATCTACTAACTTCTCCTCAGAAACTATACAAAGGATCCTTATGAGTCAGAGCCGCCTTGACGTTGTTAAGTGCCGTCGAGTCGGTTCTGACACATAGTGACCCTATAGAAGGTTTTCAAGGAGTGACTGGTGAGTTTGAACCACCAACCTTGCAGTTCAAACCGACTTTGCAGTCTAGTGCATTAACGCACAGTGTCACACCAGGACTCCAGCAACATTTGTTGTCAAGAGCCTTCAAGTTGATTCTGACCCATAGTGACACTGTATAGGAATTCCAAGGAGCAGCTGGTGAACTTGAACCGCCGACCTTGAAGTTCAAACGGCTTTGCACTCTGGTGCATTGTGCCACAGTGCCACGCCAGGACTCCAACAACAACAGCAGTGGCTAATTAAGTGAACCTTGATGGCACTATGGATTAGGCATTGGAATACTAACTGCAAGATCTGCTGTTCAAACCCACCAGCTGCTCCTCAGAAACCGTATACAGTTGTCTTTATGGAACCAACTAGATAGCACTGAACAACAATTTAGTGTTGAGTATTTCTTCATATGTTTGTTGGTCATCTGACTTTTTATTTATTTATTTTTTTTAGTGAAGTGCATGTTTATGTTATTTGGCCATTTAAAAATTGGATTGTTTTGTCTTTTTTTTAGTTGAACTATGGAAGTTTTCCATACAGTTTAGAGATTAGACACTTGTCAGATATGTCATTGCCAAAAAATGTTCCCCACTCTATAGGTTCTTTTTTTTTTTTTAACTGTTCTGTTGAAGGCTTTTCATACACATAGTGTTTAAATTTTTAGGCAATCCTGGTCATCAAGTTGTAGGACAAAGATGAGGCTTTCCACTCCTGCAAAAACTTAAAGCCTCAGAAACCCTGTACAAGGTCACTGTGAGTCTGAACAGATTCCACTTAACAACAAAAAAAGCCATGAATGATACATCCAACAGATACCCTAACATCCTACTACCTAATTTCATAATGTCTTTTATGAAATCACCCCTTTTATCCCTCATCTGTCTTCTGTTATCTTCTCTCATAATGACCTTAGCTCATTCTTTCCATCATGTTCCTGTCTTCTAAGTTGGTGTTTTTCCTTCTCTGCAAATGCTTGCATATTTTTGTTTGTTGGTTCTAAACAAACGCTGTTGTTACATGCCATCAAATCGGTTCCACTTCATAACAACCCTGTATAGGTTTTCCATTTTTTCCATTCCATTCCTTCGGCCCCATTCTCCATTCAAGAGTCAACATTCTCACAAGTCCCAATATTACTGACATGCTGCCCACTTCTTTCTTTTAAAGTTTAGTTATGGTATCCTGATTGTGCTCTCATTTCAAGTTGATTTTTGTTTTATTATTTCTACTTCACCCATTGTATGTTTCTATTAGGAGTCCTGGTATGGTGCTGTAGGATAAGCACTGGACTGCAAGGTCGGTGGTTCAATCTCACCATCAGCTCCTTGGAAACCCTATACAAAATGGAATCAACAAAAATGTTTCCTTTAATATATGTACATATCTACATTAGTATATGTACAGATATAAACTATGTATGTTCGTGTTGTTGTTGTTAAGTGTTGTTGAGTAGGCTGCAACTCTAAGCAACCCTGTCTAGGGTTTCCAAGGAGCAACTAGAGTGTTTGAACTGCTGACCTTGAGGTTCAATCTGACCCTGCATTCCAGTGCATTGTCCTGCAGCGCCACCCTGGGACTCCAAAGAACTATATTTACTACATAATAATTTATTGCAAAAGTCTTCTGTTACTTTTCTGTCTTTGTAAATCATACAACAGTCTCTTGCAGTGTATTCTACCCAACTTCACTCCATGCCTCCAATTCCCCTTTAGATTATGTTGTTCTGCTGAACATAGTCTGCCTGATCTTTATGAAATTTCCTCCATTTTGAGCCAAAAGAATGGATTAGAACTCTGCTACAAAAATGTTTTAAATTTAGAAAACAGAAAAACTATTGACAGTGTTCTCCCAACTATCTCTCTCACACCGAGTCATAACCTCAAAGATGGAAATCCTGAAGACGTCTAGTTTCAGGCCCAAAACTTTAAAGGCCTAGAGGCAAATTGAAACATGCTCTCTAACTATCATTAGTCCTTATTTTAATTAGTAGTAGTAGGTTAGAGATTACAGATTCACTGGAATCTCCTTTTGAAAAATAATCAACTTTTTATTTTTCTGTAGAGACTCACCCAGTGACTCAGCAGATGCCCTGTTTCTCTGCCTGGGTTTCTGGCTGATGCATGTGTCTCTTCCTGGGTCAGTAGGTGCTGCACTTTCTTTAGAAGATCCAATTCACCTGCAGTGGGCAATACCATTTATAGAGGTTTTATGGCTTTAGTGGAATCTAGTTTTCTCTTGCCTTTCTCCTTGGTGATAACTTCAATTCTATAATCTTCTGATACTCCATTTGATTCCACATCAACCCCAAAGAAATCTTTTTCTTCCAGTTTTCTCGTGGATTATTTTTTTTCATCTTCTCTAGAAGTGCCTCATCCTTTTTAATAAGATAGAAGATACATAGATATTTCTCAAACTCTTTCACATTTTTGTTTTACTCCATAGCTTTGTTTCTGTATGCCTCATTCTTCCCTCTGCCAAGATGCAGAGAAGCTTGTTGCCATTCTCAGCAGGAAACTCTTTATTTGGCTCAGTGACCTTTATTACACCATCCTTGGTCTTTCTTTTCTTTTATTACTGGTGTAATCCCAATATATTGCTAATTTCTTGCAGGTTTTATTTTCTAAAATCTTTATAATATTCTATAAGCACAATCTTTTTTTCCTGTAACTGTAATTATTGCAGATAAAATGTTTGCTTACCTATATATGATTTGACCAATGAAAGAGAAACTAGTATTTTTCATACTATGTGTATTTGAATTAAAATGCTGTATTTCAATCTCATGGTAGGCTTATTATTAATATGGTTACATTTTCATATATCCATTCAGTCTGTAATACATCTTAAAAATATTTATCAAGTAGCAACATATACCAAATGGTATTCTGAATGGAGCATATGAGAAAAAACAATAACAACAACAGATATCTTTTCTACAAAAGCTCACGTTCTGTGTACAGGTAGATTTCTATAACAACACAGTATACTAACTACTGTCATATACAATGACTGTATTCAAAGTACATTTGAGACCCAAAGGACCATCTTAGCTTGGTTAGAGGTTTGGAGAGTCTTCATACAGAAGGGTACTTTTAAGAGACATTTTGAAGGATTGGTATGCTATCATATTAACAAGAAAATTCTAAACAGGCATGTGCAAAGGCACAGATACACAAATAAGCATAACATGTTATGGTGTTTGTGTGTGTGTGTGTTTGTAGAAAGTAGGAAGAAAACATGTTGGCATAGCATGAAATAATGTTGGCCTGATACAGCAAGCTAAAATGACTGAATATTTTATTCTAGGCAGTGACTTTTTTTTTGTTAGTTTTTATTGTGAATTGGGAGATAATTTACTTGGGAGAACGGCAATGACTTTTTAAATGTAGAAATGTGACTGCAATGTGAAGAAAGACTTGGAGACCACTTAGAAAATTGTGAGAACCTAAAGCTAAGGTAGAATTGATGAAAATCGAGGTGGAGTTAAGTATTTAAGAGCTATTTCCAATGTGGAATAAACTAGATTTGGAGAATGTGTATGTGTGCATATATGTATATAGCGGTAAGAACAAGCTGACTCCTGTCTCTCATCAGAATATTTGGATAGATGATGGTAAGAATTAATAAATATGAATCATGTTGGAGATGACTCAATTTGGGAAGAAATAGGAAGATGATTAATTCAATTGAAGAGATAAAAGTGTTTGAAATGTCTGTGAGACATACAATAAGGAAACATGCTAGTGTAGTGGCTTATAAGAGGGCTGGTAACTGCAAGGCTAGTAATTCGAATCTACCAGTTGCGTTGCTGAAGAAAGATGAGGTTTTCTGCTCCCATTAAGATTTACAGCCTCAGAAACCCTATACAGTGTCACTATGAGTTGGACTGACCTGATGGCACACAGCCACCACTAACACTACATAAGACATAGATAGGAGATATATTTAGTAGGCAGCTGATTAGGGCTTAAAACTTTCGAGGGAGGTAAGACTTCCAAATAGAGTTTTGGAAATCATTTAGGTATACAAGGAGGTTTCAAAGAGTCCGTGTAAAAATTCCGTTTACTTTTCATTCTATTTTTCCAGGAACTTTTTGAAGCCACCTCATATGTAGAGTGTAGTAAAAGCATCCAAGAAAAACATGTAAAGTTTGAAGGGGAAAAAAATCAGGAACTAAGAACCATAGGGAATTCCAAAATAGGTGTCATTTCTTCAGGAGACAGGCTAAGGATAGAAAATAAATGTGGCGCAGACTCTCCTGAAGAGAGAGGGGTGGTTTAGAATGCCCACTGGAAAGGAATCTCATTGTGATGCTGCGGGTTAATGCCTTGGACCGCAAGGTCAGTTTGAACCTCAGGATCTGTTGTTCAAGCTCACCAGCCACTCCTTAGAAACCCTATACAGGGTCGCTATGGGTTGGAACTTACTCGATGGTACATAACAACAACTACCAAAGAAGCTCATGAGAGACATGTGAAAGGATTGCTGAGTGATACTGGGAACTCAGCTAAGTTTGGATAGCATACATTTTGCATCTTACTTTATGCGATGGGCTGTTCTTCGTTCTGATATGCAATACCACAATTGTCTTTATAAATTTAATTATAGTTCTGACTACCATTGTTTTTATTGTCCAAAATAGTTTTCAATTCTGAGATGATCTCACAGGAGGGGATTTCATTTATACTTCGATTTGTGTGGCGCTGTAGGATAAGAGCTTGACCATAAGGTTGGTTTGAACCACACAGCTCGCAATTCAAACTCACCAGTGCTTCTTGGAGACACTATACAGGGTCGCTGTGAGTTGGAACCAAGTAGAGGGCACTTAACAACAACACCACAATCATAATGTGGAGGATCTTTCTGCCATCACCTGCATCTTTGATGAAAATGTCAAAGAGCCCCAGAGACAGGGATCAAATACTGCAAAAAAGGGCTTTCACACCTCCAAAGCCTCCACAGATGTGGTTGCGAAATAGCATCTAAGCCTCTTCTGGCCTGATTTGGTCAGCACAGCCTTAGTGTAAGCAGGCCAAAATAAGTCATCACCAGATGCCAGACAGGACCAAGAGATGCTTGAAATGATCTGATCAGAAATAGGAAACGGGCGTATTTGTGGCCAAAGTAATCCGCGGTATAAAGGCACATAGGCTAGGAGGAGGCTCAGGAAGGGGAGAGATGGGAAGAGAAGAATTAGAAGAAAGAGGAAGAGGGGGAAATGAAGAGAAAAGAAGAGGAAACTATTGAACAGAATGACTTTCTGGCAGCTCAGGGAGAATTAGCCTCACCAACCCGACCCAGGACTGACACAGCAAGTAGAGGTGATACTTTTGGTTCACAGGAAAAAGACTGCAGCAGGTCTGACCTGGGTGTAGACTCATCCAAAAATAAGGCTAAGTCTTTGGATGGCTATGTTGTTGCTAAGTGTCGTTAAGTTGGTTCCGGCCCATAGTGGCCCTGTGTAAGATTTCGAAGGAGTGGCTGATGAGTTTGAACCAGCAACCTTGTGGTTCAAATTGACTTTATAGTTCAGCACACTAGCCCACAGTGCCACACCAAGACTCCCTTTTGATGGCTAAGTATACTTAAAGCCCACATGTCCTCCTCAATGCTAGCTTGGCACCCATCACTCATGCTAATGTTGGGAGGCTTTCTGGGTAAATGACATGCCTGTATAATATACATAAGGGTGTTGTTGTTGTTAAGTACTGTGGAGTCAGTTCCGAACCATAGTTACAAGGTCTCCAAGGAGTGCCTGGTGAATGTGACTGCCAACCTTGCGGATCAAACTGACTTTGCAAGTTCAGCGCATTAACCCACAGCGTCACACCAGGATTCTGTATTTTAGGGTAGGGATTGGCAATCTAAATCCAGTCCATTTTCTGCTTTTGTAAATAAAGTTTTGTTGGAGCATGGCCAGTCAATTTATTTACATATTGTCATGGTTGCTTTTACACTATTATAACAGAATTGAGTAGTTGCAGCAATGAATGTATGGCCTGCAAAGACTAAAATGATTACACTCAGGCCATTTACAGAAAACATTAACCAACCTTTTTCTTAGTATGAAGACATTCTGGCTGTGTCTTAAATTCAGCTGTGCCCAAATCCATCTTATAGAATGCAATCAGTCTATAGTGTGTTTGTGCACACACACACACATAGGCAAAACCTGAGAATTAACTTGCTGGAAAATGCAATCTGTGTTCTAACTCTGAATTATATTTTTTAAAATGTTTTATAGACTTTGTTTTGATTATTCTCTTCCACCACCTCCCCAAGCTCCATCTTAATCTTCCCTAGTGAAATGTGTCCTTTGCTTCATGTTGTCTTGTAACCATATTTCAATAGCTCTTAATCAGTGATAAAACTGCTTTGATTTATTCCCAGCTGTGGATATTATTGTTGAAATCTGTGTAAGTGTTCCGACGTGTTATGATTGGAGCAATAGCATTTAAGAGTCCAGAGGCAAGTCAGAAAATTAACAACTGATGCCTAAATTAACTTCACAGACAGAGCTGAGTACAATGAGAAAGTTCTATAGAAACTTACTCTGCAGTATGTAAAGTGTCAAATGGCTCACCCACTAAAAGTATTACATCATGAGTGCAAGTTCTCATTGGTTGTGCTCCCCAAAGGCAGTTCCAGAATTTCTTATCAAGAACAGCTGGCTGCCCTTTTCTTCTGAGATGCTTTTCTTCATGCAAGGTATAGGTTGTTGTTGCTATGATATCTAGTATGACATTTCTCTATTCTGCAGCAAGATCAAGTCCCAATATAAGCTTTGTGATGGCCCTGCTGGTGCATCTGCAGTAATCATAAAAAAAAATAATAATAATAAAACAAAGCTTACATTTACAAAAGCAATGGATTTTTTTTGAAAAAAAAATTAAATGAGAAAAAAAACACAATAAAAAAACAAAACGACCTATAATGCTAACACCTGAAAATGTCAGCCTTTTCATTAGAATAATCATGCCTCCAATTTAAAATGTTAATGTTTTTAATTTTATTCCTTAAATGTTGTTTTTATTTTGCTGCCATAGCTCACGTTTTTTAGTTGGTTTATACTACAGGTTCCGCAGTTCCAGCCCACCAGCCACTCCCCGGGAGAATGATGCAGTTTCTGCTCCGACAACAATTTAAAGCTTCCGAAACTCTGTGCAGGGTTGCTGTGAGTTGGAATTGTCTCAGTGGCACTAAACAACAAAAAAACTATACATAAAAGTGGGAGCACAATGAGTCCATAGGATTAGCACTGAACTGTGAACCACAAGGTCAGTGGTTTGAAACCACTGGTTACTTAGTGGTAGAAAGATGAGGTTTTCCGCTCCTTCAAAAGATTTGCAACCTCAGAAACCCTATACAGGGTCACTGTGAGTTGAAATTGACTCCATGGCCCCTAATAACAA
>NW_006408535.1:14569065-14586851 GCF_000296735.1 Chrysochloris asiatica | reverse complement strand
TCGAACTGCTGACTGTGGGGTTAGCAGCCCGATTCATAAGCACTCTACTAAGGTGCTCCTTAGAAACCCTATGTATGAGTGGATAGCACTTAACGATAAAAACTGCAACAAAAGTTTTCCATAGTTTGTTGTTTTGTGATGTTAAAAAAATCTTAATGTGGCACATTGAAGGGGTTTTAAATGCATATTTTATTGTTATTGACTGGTTTTGCTGAGCTCTTTCTATCTGTTGTTAATAAATATTTCCACATAGGACTTGGTAGTGTTAGGTAGCAGTATTGATTACCAGGATTGTTAGGTATTTACTGGACTGGAATGCTTTATAGTATATATAAGCTTAAAATATTCCTTTTCACGAACAAACATCCTTTGAGTTCCATAGAAACTCTGTAATTGACATAAGTCTTTTTCCTTTAAAATAATTGATAATTTCCTAACAAGCTGAAAACTGCCACACCTTTTATGTTGTTTACTCTTGGCACATCCTTGGCATATAAAAAAATCAAATGCTTAATAGGAATTTATAAGATAATGGGGGAATGTCTTGTCAAGATCATCAGTTAATAAGGTCCAGTTCCAGAACCTGTATCTCTTAACTTGACCTGTGTTTCTGCTGATGTCCCCTGATGTTACTCAGTGGAGCCAAATGGTTAAGATCCTAGGTTCTCATGCTCAAGGTCTTTAGATTCAATACAGTTCAAATCTCACCTTCATATGTTTCTTAGTTATGTGATCTTGATGAAGCCTATGGATTACAACCCCTCATCTGTCAATTGATGACAATAGTAAAACCAACTGGATAGGAATGGTGTCCTAGTGTGGCGCTGGAGGATAATCATAAAGTCAGTGGTTCAAATCCACCAGCCTCTCCTCGGTAACCTTATATGGGGTTGCTGTGAGTTGGAACCAACTCAATGGCATGTAACAACAACAACTGCATAGTAAGATTGAAGAAGACATGAGATAATGAGCTTAAATATCTTACACACTCTAAGTGCTTAACAAATACTGCTTTAGCTTTTCTTTTCCCATCTCTCTTGGTTATTTGTACACATTGGGATAAGCTATAGTGTAATATGCTTTAACACCTTATATACTCTATAACACTTAAAAAGGAACTGCTGTTGTGGTACTGTAGTATCAGCGCTGGACTGAAACCACAAGGTTGACAGTTCAAACTCACCAGCTGCTCCTTGGAAACCCTGTACAGAGTCACTGTAAGTCGGAACCGACTTGACTGTGCCTAACAATGATAACACTTACAAGTGTTTTAACATGAGTAGATGAATGTTAAAAATAGCTATCGGCTGGCTGTAAAATAATGAGATTCATTATTTTGGTTTTGTTTAGATTATTTTCACATTTTCATTGTAGCTTTATAGGTACTTGAATAAAATAGCTTGAGTGAACCTGTTAGTTATTTACACATTACCTTGTCTCCATTTCATAGAAAGAGAAATGAAGGAATAAGCCAAGAATGCAAGTCTCCTTAAAATGAATGAAAATTATAAACATTAAGAAACCAAAAGCTCCATTACAACGTTGTGTAACTTTTGTGTAAAATCTTTCATGTTAGCATGTTTTCAGAATACACCTTGCTGTTCTGAAGTACCCACCCAAATATTACTTCTGGGCATCTTCCTATATTTCCTGAAATCGTGTGACAGCCTCTGTACTAAACTCAGAGTATGGTTAAATCTACTGTTCTTAGAAAAAGAGTGGAGAATGTGTTATAAAAGTCCTTTATCTGATCATGTTAATGTTGATGTCCTCTTACCCTGGAACTTGGCTGACACTAGCCAAAATCTATATTGGTTTAATTTTAAGTGGCCTTGTGAACTAGTGCACACAAACGGTGGCAGAATTGAAAGGTACGTAGCATGCCCGAGCTTCTGTTTGTATACTTTCTGGTGGGCCTAAAGGCTGTCGTCACAGCTGAACCTACATGTGCCATTTGTTTTTATTGCAACCAGGGTGGCAAACTGGATTCATTAATGAATATAATAGGACTGGTGGTGGTGTTGTTAAGTGCCTTCAAGTCTGTTCTCACTCACAGTGCCCCTTTATACGGTTTCCAAGCATGTGCATCTTTGCGGGAGCAGGAAGCCTCATCTTTCTCCCACAGAGCAGCTGGTGGGCTTGAACCACCGACCATGTGGTTCGCAGTCCAGTGTTTATCACATGCAGAGTCACTGGACTCAGATAATAGGATTAGATATGGAAGGGAAAAGTAGTTTCAAATATTGTAATCTAATTAGAAAGGAAACCCTCAGAAAGCTGTCAAATGCTTTTCTTGTGCAATCTTTTTGAAGAAACAACATAGAGGGATTGTTGGCTAAGATAAATAAGTCAAGCTATATTGTACAGCCTGAAGCTCTTTTGGACCACCAGTAGCAAGTAGCATTAGTTTAAAAAAGAATAATAAAATAAGTGCCTGTATTCTACTTGTTGTTTAAACTCCCTCTCTGCTTCTTATTATATTCCTGCTGCTTATTTTGTTCTGTTAAGTATGGCTCCTTATTGTAAGGGGAAAATAATGTCTAAGGATGACTTTGTCCCTTGTTGGAGAATTCCAAATAAATGAAATGATCATCAGTGACAGTGACTGCTGATTCTCTTACAGACATGTCTGTGGACCAGGTTCATTATGTATAAGCCAGGCAAACTCCTAGCTCCACCTCCAAGTGCCCCATCCTCAGCCAGGTGTGCCTGCCTCTCTCAGCCCCTGCTGCTAGGTGAGGTGAAGAGTGCTTGATCTCTTCCACAGTTGTCTCAGCCAGGGGTCTATTGTTAAGACCTGCCTGAAAGCTGGCAAAATGACATTCCCTGGTGTGATTGAGTTTTAATGTAAGATTACAACCATAGATCAAAGAGAGGAGGACATTTGGGCAGAGGCTCTTAAGAATTTTAGAGCCAGGGCATAAAGAAGATAATTGGACTGTATGATTTAGAGTTGCCTATGTACATGCCACTCATAAGTGAGGCTTGTCCTCTAGTTTATAAAGGCCTTTACTATCCCTCCGCCCAATATTTTTTCACTATTTAGCATCTAGAAGATCCTTTAAAGACTGTGATTAAAGAAACCAGACTTATTCTATAAATGTCCTTTCCTAGAAATGAAGAAATCTGCCCTTTATAAAGAAAGGATATTGTGGATTTGTCCCGATATTGTGAATTCAGGAACAAAACCAAAAAGGGTGGAGTGGGGGTACAAAATGGAGCCAGCAACATGATAATGTCAAGTCCTTTTGTTCTCATTTCACCAATTCAGATTTTATGATAATTCTACCCCAGCTGGGCTTAGAGTTTGCCTTTGCATTGTTGACCTATTTTTAAAAAAGTGTTAGGATAACAAAATCATGTTCTTTATCTAGAGACTCATATGGAAATTCCTCTTCAGTTTTAGAGCTTAGGAAAAGTTGAGCCTTCCTAATGATCTCATATGTTCTTCTCCTTAACTAAGTGGGGCTCTGTAACTCCTCAGGTCTTCCTTTTGAGACTCAGTTCCAGTTAAAATTGTTTCCTTCAGCATAGGTTTCTGGAAAATGCACCTATTTTAATAATTGACTGGCTTTTACCCATATAATAAAGAGTATATAATTCTATGTTTTCAGTATTTACCGGGCCAGTGAGTTTGGTTGGTGGCGTTTGTGTGCTGTCGAGTCAGTTCCAACTTACTCGTACCCTCTGTAGGGTTTCCACTGCTGTAAATGTTTATTGTTGTTAGGCACAGTTGAGCTGGTTCTGAAATATAACAACAGAATGAAACACCATCCAGTCTCATGCCAGCCTCACAATCGTAGTTATGCGTGAGCCTTTTGCTGCCGCCACTGCATCAATTTGTCATGTTTGGGGTTCCTCTTTTTTGTTGACCTTCCACTTAACCAAGCATGATATCCTCTCCAGAGTCTGGTCCCTCCTGATAATATGTGTGAAGTATGAGAGATGAAGCGATGCCGTCCTGGCTAAGGAGCATAATGCTAAGGAGCATTCTGGGTACACTACTTCCAACACAGACTGCTTTGTTCTCTGGCAGTCCACACTACTTTCAGTATTCTTAAATATTATCACTCAAATGCATTCACTTCTTCTAGGTCTTCTTTATTTATTGTCCAACTTTCACATGACTATGAGGCGACTGAAAATACCATGGCTTTGGTCAGGCACGCCTTAGTCTTGAAGCTGGTATCTTTACTCTTGTACAGCTTAAAGAGGTTTTGTGTGGCAGATTTGCCTAATGCAATACCTTATTTGATTTCTTGACTGTTCACGATTTTGATGTTGATGGTGGAATCAACAATGCCAAGTCTTTGACAACTTTAATCTTTTCTCCATTTTTATGGATGTTATTTATTGGTCCATTGCTGAGGATTTTTGTTTTCTTTACATTGAGATGCAACCCATAATGAAAGCTTTGGTGTATGATCTTCATCAGTAAGTATTTTAAGTCCTCTTTGTTTTCAGTAATCAACGCAGTATCATCTGCATTTCTCAGGTTGCTAATGACTCTTCCTCCAGTGCTGATGCCGTGTTCTTCGTCATATAATCCAGTTTCTCAGATTATTTACTCATCATACAATTTAATTAAGTATGGTGAAAGAATACTACCCTGGTGCACACTGGCCCTTTGTCTATTCAGATGACTCCTGTATATCTTTACAGGAGCTGAAAGCCTCATTGTATTCATGTGGAGAGACTGGTAGATTTGAACTGTCGACCTTGAATGTAGCAGCCCAACTCATAACCCACTTCACTACTAGGGCTCCTTGCCAATGAGTATATGTTGTCTCAAATCCTCTTTACAAAATTGGTTTTTAAACTCTAAACATTTTTGTCATGCAAGAAATATATGGCTATTATTTAAAAACTCAAAAACCAGAAAATGTAGAAAAGCCAAAAGAAAAAATCATTCCTAATTTAACCAATTAGGAAATATTTTACTTTTAACATTGTGATTACTTAGACTTCTGTGACTGAACCATAAAACAGGGATAATAAAGAGACCCTACAGGTAATTCCCAGACTCACCACTCAGTCGGTTGCATTGTGCTAGCTTGTATGTTACGATAGTGCTGGAAGTATTTCAAATTCTGGTAGACTCATCTGGACTAAGACTTACTAGGAAAGTTTGCCAGTCTGCTAATTCACTACTTCGAGAATTAGCCAATGAACACCTAATGGATTACAACAGAACAACAGAGTCCTATTCACGTACTTCAGCATGTCTTCAGGAGGCATGAATCTCTGGAGGAAAATGTGGAGGAAAACATTGTGTTTGGTGAACAAGATGGATTGGCGCCATAGCCTCATTGATGGACTTGAATATGTTGTCATTGTGAAGATGATTCAGGGCCTTTGGTTTTATATAAAGTTAGCATGCGTTGATGACTATATGGCAGCTAACAACAATCAACTAAAGAAGATACGGTCATTGACTCAGTGCTGACTTCCAGTGACAGTGTAGACCTGCTTCTTAGGGTTTCTGAGTCTGTAACTCCTCACAGCATCAGACTACCTCATCTTTTTCCCTTGGAGCAACTGGTGTGTTTAAACCCCTGACTTTCAGTTAGCAGCCCAAGGCTTAATTAACCCACTGTGAGGCCAAGTATCCTTGTTAGCAGCGATCCATGACCTCACTAGGGTTTCTGTGAGTATAAAATGTGCTGTCTATGAACTGTGTTTGGAAAGATACCAAAGGTAGGGTAAGTGCTTGATGACACTTAATGGTCATTGTTATTAGTGTTGCGTATTTTATCCTAGATTTCTTTTCTCAGCTAAGCATATGTCAAATCATTTTGATAAATAAGTAAGGGCATGAATTTCGTGGAATTTGAAAACTGTGAGGTGCTTTTGAGTATTTCATCTTAGTTTCTCTACCACAGGGGACATGGAAATCACCTTGGGATTTCTTGCATCCCTCCTATTCCCAGATCCTGCCCAATGACCTACTGAGTAACAAACTGAGAACTTTGGAGGGGAAAATGAGGTGATTTTGATGGATGTAGCTGTTGAGGAAACTCCCTGGTCTGCTTGCAGCTTCACTTTCTTTAGTAGGTGAGGAAGGAAGCTCCCCATTGGCTAAATGAGTGTTCTCAGGATCACACAGGTGGCCATTTAAGGTGTAAGCAGAGCTTGGGGTCTACACAAGGGCTGCTTATATAGCAAACAAGGCCACCAGGCATGTGTGGCTTGTTTTAAAGAGAGAAACATTTTGTAAGGATGTGTCGTTGTGAACTGTCATCAGCCCTGACTCATGGCAGCCTCATACACAACCAGACAGAACTCTGCCTGGTCTTATGTCTGATTAGTTGTCATGGTTGCAGATGCAACCCAGGATTTTCAGTGACTGATTTTATAAAGTAGATGACCAGGACTTTCTTCCTAGTTTGTGTTCTTCTGAACCTCTTCTGAAACCTTTTCATCATCATAGCAACATGCAAGTCACACAGATGAGCAGTAGCTGTGTATCAGGTGTGTTGGCCAGGAATGAAACTCATTGTGTCCGCCACATGAATGGTGAGAATTGTCCTACTGAACCATCCCTGCTCCTTGTATGACTTTATTAGCACAGTCATGTTAAATGTAGACAGAAGCAGAAAATAGTATTTAATGTTAAGATAGACCATAATGTTTTCTAGCAGTTAATTCAGGTTACTGAATATGCAATTGTTGAAACTTAAAAGGGGAACAAACCCCAAAACACACTTGTTTATATGTTGAAGCATTTTTGTATCATTAATTCAGTCTGGTCTTCACTCATCCATCTGGATTAGTGGAATGTTGCTGATTTCAACTCCTAGGACTTTAGATGGTTTGGAGGGTGGGTGGAAGAGGGAATAGTAATGGATTTTAATCTTTTCTCTGAGAGCCTGCCAGTGAAACTCTCTGGGCCCTTGATATAGAGCATTCACATCTGAGAGTTGTTGTTGTTGTTAAGTGCCGTCAAGTCGATTCCGACCCATAGCAACCCTGTATAGGGTTTCCAAGGACCAGCTGGTGAGCTTGAACCACCGACCTTGCAGGTCAAATGACTTTGCAATCTGACACATTAGCCCACAGCACCACACCAGGACACATCTGAGAGTTGTTGTTGTTAAGTGCTGTCAAGTCATTTCTGACCCATAGCGACCCTGTATTGGGTTTCCAAGGAGCAGCTGGTGAGCTTGAACCACCAACATTGTGGCTCAAATGGCTTTGCAGTCCAGTGCATTAGCCCACAGCGCTACACCAGGACATCTGAGATTAGGCAGTGGAAATTACATGAAGTTCAGTTCCTCCCATCAAAAGGTAGAAAACCTGTGTTGTAAGTTGCTCTGTGTTTATCAAAGTCCTGGAAGAAAAAGTCAACCTGCTTGAAGGCTGCATGAACTAAGCCTGGAATGAAGTGATTTGTAATGTTTCTAAATATTACAGGTGTCGCTACTGTCTTGTATAATGCTGACCTCGCCACTGCACATGACTGATTCTGTGAAGATCTACATGTAGGTGTTTAGATGTTTCACCGTCTGCCTGACATAAACTAATGATGTACACTACTAAACATGGTGACATGATTAAACAGGGATGTTAATTAGTGGCCCCTCCATGAGTCTTGAGCCTTCTTTTTAACAGCCTTTGTTATGCATGTAGGAAAGTTAAAGAGACAGGAATGGCTGTTCCTTTTATAGTATCTGCTAATGGCAGTAGAGTCCAAGAAAAAGCCATTAAAACTACCTAGCCAGACAGAGCAGGTCTATATCCTTGCCCTAGGGGTTGTCCGAAACCATGCCTTTGTAGGAAGGAATTCAGCAATTTTCCTGCAGGCAGTAATCATTTGTACTATTACTTAGTTGTCATGTATTGATGATCCCCTTTCAATCAAACATACCTCATTCAGAGAGCTTTTGATGGGAGGAATTTTTGGAAGGGTTTAGGAAGGTTAAATCTGTGAGACATGGCTTCCATCTGGAATGCATTAGCTACAAAGATTTATTACTCAGAGTGCCTCTGCATAATGTTCCATGGAAAGCCGGCCCTGCATCTAATTTCCAGTGTGATGTCTATATGAGGAGCGATCTTTGAAATATCATAGGTGACAATCAAGTTTGTTATAAAAATAGTAAATGCCCAGGATTTTCATGGCGGCTATTTTAAATCCCTCATGAGGGCTGCTAAGCAGATAGTTGATTTGTTGACAAATGATAAAATTGCAAGAATAGCAACATGCGTGAAATTTTAAAATAAGGTGGTTCTTTTAAGCAAAATCATAGCTGTTCTGGGTCACATAGCAGCCGGAATCAACCTGATGGCCTTGGGTTTGTGTATGGGTGTGTGTTTAAGCACAAACAGACTACTAGGGAAAGGATGAGCATTTAGTGTTTGTTTTTTTCCATTTCTCTGGACAAGTTAGCGTTAGAAAATAACAAGAGCGGTACTCAACTACCTAGAATCGTGCATCTTTCATCTGATTAAAATAGGTTTTGAGAGCTAACATTGTTGCTGAATAAGTGTGGCAGAGGAAACTCTATAACATCTGTTACATTAGGCAGCCAGTGACTCTGCTGTTCTGAGCTGTAATGTGATTGGTATAAATTAAAAATTATGTGGGTACTAGGGTTTACAACTCTATCATGTGAAACTAAGGCAGAGGTGGTATGTGGCTCACACTTACCTATGCTATCTTTTAAGAAACAACACACATAATGGCACAAATGGAGGTAAGGTTGAGTTTGGGCTGAATAAATCAGAAGCCAGTAGCCTCCTCAGCTTCTGATAAAAAGTTACTTTGACCACTGGGGAAGGACTCCCTCCTTCTCGATGGCCTGTTATCAGTTGTGAATGTTGAGGTAACATAATAAGGACCTATCCAGATCTATGAGCACTTTTCATACCAGCAAAGAGAAATAATGGATTAATGTGCCACCTCGAAGTAGATGATATCTTCTTGAATATGAAGGACAAAGAGTAATGCCATTGAAAGGGCTAGTCATCCAAATATTTATCTGTGAATTTAGGTCACACCACAATGCTCAATTGTGTCATTCCCTCTCAACTTAGGAGAAAGTGTTCTGTATCCTGGATACAAATTCAGGACTAAATTGTTCTCTCAGGATTACAAGGGAAATGCTGGAGCTCAGCAATTTTCTTTTACCCTTATGTTGCGCTCTGTGCCAGACAAGAGAATAGAGAGTGAGGAAGTGCTAGCCATAAAACTCCGGGGATGAAAAGAGGTTTTACCACAAGATCTCAAGTAGCAGGTCTTGAGTTTTTCACCTTCCTGGTAAACATTTTTAAGTTCTAGGCTTAAAATGCTAATTTCTTTTCTATGTTAACTGCACATACCTAGAAAGGACAAGCCCAGAGCTTTGTCTCCACCAGATACAGGATTCTCATTCCTTCTTCCCTTTGAAACACAATATTATAGGGAGTCTTCACGTACTCCATGTTCCAGACATACTTTCCTACTTCTAATGACTTTGGTTCCTTCAATGCACCCTTGCTCTCCTCCCTGAGAGGTTAAAGTTTGCTCTCTGGCATTGCCTTGAACAGATCTATGGGATTGTACCAGAGCTCCACCCCAGCTGATGGTGCTAAGACAGAATAGCACCATGGCTAATTCCCTCTAACCCTCATTTGCAAGAACCTTACGTTGATGAAGGTCTCACTATATCCTGATATCTTTGCATATAAACTCAAATGAATTAAAACCACAATGGAAACTATGACAAGTTCCCATGGTGACTTTGGTTGAGCCATTTTTTCATAGAAATACTTTCAAGGACAAGCTATTGTGGAAGTACTCATCTAAGAAGTTTGAGTATTGTAGTCAAACTATTCCCAGCCTGCCCTGTTGTCCAAATTACTTCAATGTTCTTTGATGATACTTGTGTGAATTTCATCCTCCAATTTCTCCCCTAACATTAACAATTTGTTTTCATTCATTATTCATTTACTTTTAGGAAAATAAAGTCCTGGACAATTTTCACATGTACTAAAGAAACTCTCCTCCTTTTGATTCAAGTAATATTTCATTTTTTAAAACTTCAAGTGGCTTAGAATTAAATTAATTGCTTAATGTAGACTTGAATGCATATAAATATCCTGGAGAAAAGTCCAAAAACATTTTGATGAGAAATAATCAGTCTTTCTTTCATGTCATAATCTAGACCGTTTCTGGTATTTTGAATCGCTTGAAATTTTCTCCATATTGATAGTAATTAGTAAATTGGCACAGATTTATTCTTCCATATACGTCTGAGATTAAGAACGTCTTTTAAATTACACAGAGGAAAAAAAATACCATGAAGTTCTGTGAACAAAGATTTATGAATAAAAGTTAATTTCACTAAATCCAGGAAAAAATGATTTCTTCAGAGTTGATGTTGTTGTCAGGTGCCATCGAGTCGGAACCTACTCATAGCGACCCCATGCACAGCAGAACGAAACAATGTCCGATCCTGGACCAACCTCACTACCACCACCACACTTGATGCCATCAATGACGTCACCTGGCTGATCCATCTCGTTGGGGGTCTTCCTCTTTTTCTCTGACCCTCCACCTTACCCAGCATGACATCCTTTTCCAGCGACTATTCTCTCCGGACAATGTGTCCAAAGTATGATAGACGAAGCCTAGCCATCTTGGCCTCCAAGGAGCACTCTGGTTGCACTGCTTCCAAAACAGATATATTGGTTCTTTTGGTAGTCCATGGCACTTTCAGTATTCTCCTCCAACACCACAATTCAAGGTTAGACTGTTGAAAAAGTTTAACAGCTTTGAAATGAGGTTTGATTTTAAAAAGCAATTGTAATCCTCCTCTTAACCTATTCCAGTGCAAAAGTGTAACCACATGCTCTGAAATATATAAAACAAAAACTTCTACCCATCATTTCAGTCAATTCAGTAATGAAGTGGCAGGGGAAAACAAAGAAACAAAAAGCTAACCTGGCTAGTTGATGAAATTGACTAGGTATATGATGTTTCCATATATAAGAAAAGGCTAAAAAAAACTATACTGTATTATAAAAACGTAAAGAGTTACCTTGATCCCATTCACTGATGAGAAAGCCTACAAATACAGCTGTTTGAGTACTAATCATCCTGGAGATTTCCAGTGGAGATCACCAAGACACTTTGACAAGTACAATCATCATTATCTCCAAGTCAAGGCCTACACAGAATCTAAATTTCATCTAGTTTAGCAATTTGAGGCAGGTCAGTTCATCTAATTCATCTGTAAAATGGGATTAATAATTTCATCTCATAGTGTTGCTAAAAAGATGAAAGGAATGATTTGTCACCATGATGTACCAAAGTTCATTATTTTCTACTCTGTAAACTTTATCCACCCTCTTACAGCAGTATATCAGATCTTGAAGGAAAATGTTACACAGTCCTCACCTTAAGTATGAATTTCATTTATCTTTATTCAGTGGGCCAGCTTCCTTTTTTACCATGAGTAACCAAGAACCGTCTTTCCTCCACATACCAGGGAATTAAAAAGTTCATTATGTCTCTTGACATAATGGAAAATTCCATTATGTCTTATTTCCATTTTCTCATGAACTTTTTGAAGGCCCCTTATATAATTTCATGATAATGGTTTATTCACTTTCTGTCATCCACTCCAGATAGAATTTTTAAGGTTAGAAATTATGTTTGCCAGAGCTCTGGTAGCATAGTGATTATAAGTCAGGCTGCTGACCTCAAGGTCAGCAGTTCGAAACTACCAGCAGTTCCGCGGGAGAAAGATGAGGTGTTCTGCTCCCATAAAGATTTATAGCCTTGGAAACCCTGTGCAGGGTCACTATGAGTCGGAACCGATTCCACGGTACCTACCAACAACAAGTATGGCTCTAGGGGGTAAAGCACTGGACCGCAAGGTCAGTTGGAACCACAAGCTCAGCATTTCAAACTCACCAGCTGCTCCTTGGAAGCCTTATATAGAGTTGCTATGAGTCTGAACAACTTGATATTACTTAACAAGTGTTCAACATGGGGAGCGCTGTAGCTATAGAGGATAAGTACTGGACAGTGAACCACAATGTTTGTGGTTCAAGTTTATGAGCTGCTCCATGGGAGAAGAATGAGGCCCTGCAAAGATTTATTGCCTCAGAAATCCTATGCAGGGTCACTATGAGTCAGAACTGACTTGACGGCATCTTAACAGCAACAACCGTGCTGAAAATAGGAGCTAAGTTGGGTTAAGTTGTGGGCTACTAACCAAAAGTTTGGTGATTCAAACCCACCATGACCCACCAAAAATGTTTGTAGTTAAGCTTTCTGGGAATCCTAGTCTGCCCTGTTAGGTGCCATGGAGTCGACTAAGAGTCACAGCACCCCTATGCACTACTGAACAAAACCCTATCCAGTCACACACCATCCGCATAGTTGCTGGTGCTCTTGAGCCGGTTGCTGCTGCCACTGGTCCATCTCATTGAGGGTCTTCCTCTGTTTCACTGACCCTCCATTTTACTATGCATGGCATCCTTCTCTAGAGATTGGTCCCCTCCTGATAACATGTCCAAAGTATGAGAGATGAAGTCTCACCATCTTGGCTTCTAAACAGCATTCTAGGTTCACGTCTTTCAAGACAAATTTGTTTGTCCTTCTAGCAATCCATGGTACTTGGATTATTCTCCAATACCGTGTTCTTCTCCAGTACTATAACTCAAATTCTCGTTGATTCTTCTAGAGTTCAACTTTCTCATATATATATCAGGCAATTGGAAGCATGCTGGCCTGGGTCAAGCACACCTTAATCCTCAAACTAGTTTGTATCTTTGGTGTTTAACAGTTTAATGAGGCCTTTTTGCAGCAGATTTCATCTTTCCTGTGACATACTAAATTTTTATAAACTATATAGTAATCTTGTCTATTTTAAGTGGTTCCTGCTGTTTCCCAACCTCCTATTTCTAACCCTGTTCACTAATATTGCTTCTTCTCCTACAACAGGTTCTGTTTGCTTGTTTGCTTTTGTCTACCAGACTCTATTGAGATAGTTAAAGAATATTTTTAAAAATCAGCGAACATGTGAACACACCTACCAGCCTCAAGCCAGATACATAAGTAATGATAAAGTAGTGAACTTACGAGGTGAGGACTTTAAAAATGTGTTGAGTTATGATGAATTTGTGAAGGGAGGTGGGTAACGAAATTGGCCCACAACTTTTTCTAAACAGTCCTCTATGAGTTTTGTAAATAGCATTATTCCTTGATATACCAAGCATAAAGGGAAAAATTTTTGAGTTTGGTATATCAAAGACTTCCAAGGATAGCTTTCATTGTCAATAAAAACTTGCAGTGCTAATATTAGTAATTAAATATTTTAAAGACTTCTCCATTTCATTCGGAGATCATGGTGTGGCAGTGTAGGATACGCACTGGACTGCTAACTAGTTGGTGATTCAAACCCACCTTGGAAACTGTGTACAGCTATGAGTGGGAACTGACTTAATAGTCCTGAACAGCAACAACATTTCATTCATTCACTAAAAACCTTTCATCAAAATGTTCTCCTGGTGATGCAGTGTAGGATAAACTCTCAACCACAGGGTTGATTTGAACCACTTGGTTGGAGGTTCAGGCTCACCAGCTGTTGTTCGGAAACCCTGTACAGGAACCAACTTGAAGGCCCTTCACGGCAGCAACAAAGTGGATCTATGAAACCATCTCAAATAGGCTTCTGGTCTCTTCCCCTGCCTTCAGGAATTTCTGTGGTGTTCTAGACAAAACAGATCAATGTCTGTGTGATTTGAAGTGCCTTTCAAGATCTCGGAGATTAGACTAAACAGCCCGTTTTGGTGTTGCACAGAATAATTTCTGTCAAAATTATTTCTGTAACAGTTCTGTGTATTTCTAAAACGAAGTTACCTTTGCTAATGTTAAGTGTTGTCAAGTTGGTGGGTGAAGTTAACATTTCAAATCCCGAGTGCATGCTTAGAACCATTAGGTTAGATTTAAACATGCACTTCTCCAGAAGTTGGTCCTGGTGCCTTAACCTGGCAACAGACCTCCATGTGAGCTCATTTCTTATAATGATGATTTCCAGGCTGTCTAGTGCTTGGCCATGAAAAGAGCAGAGCTGAGACGCACTAAGTGAAAGTCACCATGACTTATAACAGAAAGGCAGAAAGAGTGTTCTCAGAATAGCCTTTTTCTTAGTATTGGAACACATTCACAACCTTTGAATTCCACTGAAATCATTGCTATCCCAACTATCTCAAGAACTTGAATTATTTTTCCCCCATTATACAGATGATAATGCTGAGTGTCAGACAGGTCAATTCATCTTCATCCAAAAGGAAACAGCTGAGTATGGGTTTGACTCAGGGGCTCTGGTCTAAGCCTGTATTGTTGTTGTTAAGTGCCATCGAGTCAGTTCCAACCCATAACGACCCTGTATAGGGTTCCAAAGAGCAGCTGGTGAGCTTGAACCGCCAACTTTGCAATTCAAATGGGTTTGCAGTCTGGCTCGTTAACCCACAGCATCACAGCAGAACTCCTAAGCCTGTATGTTGTTGTTGTTAAGTGCCGTCAAGTCGATTCTGACCCATAGTGACGTTGTATAGGGTTTCCAAGGAGCAGCTGGTGAGCATGAACCACTGAACTTACAGTTCAAACAACTTTTCAGTCTGATGCATCAGCCCACAGCACCACACCAGGACTCCTAAGCCTGTAAGCATAAGCCTGTATGCTTCCTTCTAAACAAAACAAAACAAAACCTAACTCACTGTCACCAAGTGGATTCTGACTTACGGAAACCCCATGATGTTAACAGAGTACAACTATTTCATAGGACTTTCTTGTATGGCTATTTTACTCTTTCACTCTCCCCCATGTCTGTCTTGGTCTCCATCATTTTTTGCTAGCCTCCCTCCTATTGTATAGTGCCTTTACCTTGACCTAAGTTAATGCATGTCCCAGTGACTTTTCCTCCTTGATCCTCTTACCCTGGTAACCCTGACATTTTATAGACCACCACGCCTTTTAGTGTCACTAGATGGGTTCGAACCACCAGTCTTTAGATGAGTAGCTGAGCACAAACCATGAGGTTGCTAAAGGCGCATCATCCGGCTCCTACAAAGTCATCACTGGTTACTCAGAGCAAGTTATAATTTCAACTGGGAACCTGCTTTTATAAGTAAGTACAAACATGGCAACTGCACTGCTTAAGGGTAAAAGTCACACAGGGAAAATAAATCCTAACAAATGTTCCTCCTACATGATACCTTTACTAAACTTGTTACTCCTTTCATGAACATATTTAAGATGTTTGACCCATACGGTCTCTACAGGTATAAGTTATTACTGTCTTTCAATGGTAATCCTGTGGAATGCCAAACATGAAAGATGTTTAAAAACTAAAAACATTAGGGTAAAATTTAGGAGAAAAGTGTGGCTCTGTAGGATAAGTACTAGAATGGGAACCACAGGTGCTCCACAGGCAAAGGATGAGGCTTTCTGCTCTTGCAAAGATATACAGCCTTGGGAACCCTATACAGGGTCACTATGCGTCAGAACTAACTTGACAGCACTTAACGACATCAGCAAAGGTAAAACTGGTTTAGAAATATGCAGAACTGTTACAGAAATAATTTTGACAGATATTATTCTGTGCAACCCCAAAATGGGCTGTTTAGTTAAATCTCTGAGGCCCTGAACTGCATTTCAAATCAAATAGACATTCATCTGTTTGGGCTAGATCAACAGAGAAATTCCTGAAGGCGGGGAAAGAGACCAGAAGCCTGTTTGAGATGATTTCATAGCTCCATTTCGTTGTTGTTGTGAAGTGACTTGAAGTTGGTTCCGACTCAAAGCGTCCCTGTATAGGGTTTCCGAGGAACGGCTGTTGAGTCTGAACCTCCAGTCTTGTGGTTCAAATCGACCTTGCAGTTGACTAAACACTTGTTATTGTTGGTAGGTGCCTTCAAGTTGATTCCAACTCTTAGCAATATCACGAGACAGAGTAGAACCGCCCAGATGAGTTTTCTCTGTTATCTTCTTTATAGAGTTACAACACCAGGTCTTCCTCGGAGCCTCTGAGAGGGTTTGAATCTGCAACCTTTGAGTTAGCAGTTGAGCACTTAATTGGTGGGCCACCTGGACTCCTTGCTAGTTGCTTAGTCTCCTTGTATTTCCATTTCCTTTTATGTGAAATGGAGATAATACTCTAGGTTGTTCTATGGAACCTGCTGTTAGGATTACATAAAATTTTGCTGGTAAGACCTTTGAGAAAATGCCTGCTCCTAAGTAGGATATATATGTATGTCATAAATGGTAATTGATAGTATTATTCTAATTTGAACATTTTGTGAGTGCATAATTTCGTCATCTTTTTGTTGTGCCAGCGGATGCAGACTGAGGACATTTATAGGAAACAGGGCAATGAGCACTGGCGTAGGCTGAAGATAAAGGGACTCTACTTGGCCACTCTGAGTTTAGCAGCTGCTAATGGGAATCCGCGGCGTCTCCATTAGTGCAACATCATTCTATATTAGAAAGCCTGCTTTCAGAAATAGGAATCAAATTCACTGAACAAATCTAAAGTCATTCTAAGTAGTCTTACTTTCTTACAAAAATAGGAGGTATTTATTTTCCTACAACAACTTGTTTGGAAAAAGAGATTTTATGTTGGTTTAACCTTGGATCTTGCATTTTTATGTCATACTTTGTGTCTTTAAAGCTCTCAAACAAGTGTTAAATTGATTATACAATAAAGGCTATAGCTCATTTGGAATATTTACAAGGAAACCCCCATAGAATGAGCATAATGAGAAAAATAATGAAGCAGTAATTATAATTCTCAAGGCTAATAATTTTAATAATAATTTATACTTAAACAGCTCTACATGTAAGGAGATTTCAGAGGTCTATAAATATTAAGTAAGCTCCATGTGCACCACAGTTCCTAAAACAATGCCTTGAACTTAACATTTGTGAGGCAGCCGTACACCGTAGGGCGTAGAAATCATACTTTTCAAATGGAGAAACTGAGGCAAAGAAAATAACCGCAGCAGTCACATCTTTGACAGTAAACTCTCGTCTCACATCCTTGAACCCACAGCCCCTTTAGAACTTCAAAATGGAATGATTTGTGTTTCATCTTGCAAGGAGTTTCATTGCAATTCAGTAACTGGTCCATGGGATGTGGCCTATGGCTTTTATTTAGAATTATGAAATCTATGCAAAAACATTTGTAATCAAGATATGATGAGTGTTTGCAGCATGTGGCCTGCCCTCCGTTGAAGTGCAAGGGAAGTTGCATGTGGGATTTCTGGCAGGACATGCCCAGAATGTGTACCTCAGCCAAAGAATCACTGACAAACACACAAGACGGTAGATATTTGTTCCTTTTCACTAGGTGAACCAGACCCATAAGAAACTGGCCCTGCTTCCTTTATAGCTTGTGTAAGCCTTTCTTTTTTCTTTCTATTGTGCTCATTCACACTTGATATCCCAAAACAGTTAAATAAAATGAGGGATATTATATCTGTCACACATGAACAAACTGCAGTTATGGATTTGCTTAATGCATTCATTGCTTTCTGGACTCTGGAGTCCCCTGAGCCGTGCCACAAATCTACATGTTGGTCCCCAGTTCCATATTTGGGTGGGCCTCTTCACTGAAGCCAGAATGTGTATCTAAGGTTCATTATCATCATTATTGTTTATATATATATATCTCAAATAGATTGGCCTTAGTTCATAGTAGTAGTTAAGGCTGTGCTGTCCAAGTACATTACAATAACCTATTGTTGAAATAAGGAGCTCTGGTAGCGTAGTGGTTGCAAATTGGGCTGTGAAC
>NW_006408535.1:14563535-14568745 GCF_000296735.1 Chrysochloris asiatica | reverse complement strand
GTTGAAATAGCTTGCTTCCAGCGATACTCTATGAGTCATGGTCTTGCTTTCTGAATTAATGCCAAATTATTGGTGATGTACGAGGGACTGAGCAGAGAGAGCACAAAGCCACTGCTTCTCTGTGAAGTTTTTGAGATCTGCCCCTCTTCATTTTTCTAAAGTCAGTTTAAGATACATCCTTTTGATTCCTGTAGCATAATTAGAGGTTGAAACTGGTAATCATTTGTTTCTGCAAATGCTTGCTGTCTCTGGACACAGCTGTGATGGCATTCCTGCAGAGCACACTGCCCCACACTGATTACACACGCGGATGGCTCTTTGGGCTCTTTTGGGAGAAGATCTGGAAGTTGTTCCTGTGGGAGGGATACAAGCCTTTGTTCAGAGAATGGCCTGGTCTCATTGGCAGGGGCCTAAACTTTTCTGATAGTTTCTGGGGTTACCTGGCCCTCACACCTGTGACCTGTAGGGCCTAGCTCATAGAAGGAGCTCAGTGAATGTTAACTATGATCATTCTTATTATCTAAATCAGTTCCATCCTCCTCCTCCTCATGGTATTATTACTATCACCCTTCCATGCACGATAGAAGCAGTAAATAGTCATCTAGCTGTGGAGTGCCGAATGTGTATATGTGTTGCCTTCAGTTACACACTACTAACCTATCAAGAGAATCTCTTCATTTAAATGATGAGTTATTAAATTACCTGCTTCTATCTCTATTTGTACTTGTATTTATGATCCAAGTAGCAGAGGCTACCGGGTTTGGTTTTCTGATGGAAAGCTTTTCTGCTTTGTACATAGTACATGCTCAGTCAGTATTGAAAAGTGAATAAATAAATGAAATCCTTTAACTCTGTCAGTCTAATAAACTATACAATTTGACCTTGCTTAGGTTTTAAATGCCCACTATGTACTCCTGAGAGGTGCACGTGGTTTGTAATCAGCTGCTAACCTTACAGTCCAGTGTTTTTCCTTACAGCCCTACACCATGGCTCCCTCTAAATACGGTTGCTGCTGCTGTTACTGAGTGCCGTCGAGTCTTTTCTGACTCATAGCAACCCTGGATAGAGTTTCCTAGGGGCAGCGGGTTGAACTGTTGACCTTACGGTTCACACCAGGAGTCCTGGTGCTCCCCATATAGGACCCTGTTGTTGCTGTTATTTTTAAGTGCCGTCAAGTCATTTCGGACTCATTTCAAGGAGCAACTGGTGGGTCTGAACCACCGACCTTGAAGTTAGCAGTATGGAGCTTATCCTACAGTGCCACACTGTGACCCCATATAAGTCCCTTGTTGTTAAGTGCTGTTGAATCGAGTCCTACTCATAGCGACCCTATATATGGTTTCCAAGGAGCGACTAGTGAGTTTGAACCAATGACCTTGTGGTTCAAACTGACCTTGCAGTCCAGTGTATTATCCTGCAGTGCTACAGTACCAGTACTCCATATAAGCCCCTGTTGTTGTTGTTGTTAAGTGCCATCGAGTCGGTTCCGACCCATAGCGACCCTGTATAGGGTTTCCGAGGGTGTAAATCTTTACGGGAGCAGAAAGCCTCATCTTTCTCCCGCGGAGCAGCTGGTAGTTTCGAACTGCTGACCTTAAGGTTCGCAGCCCGATTCGTAACCACTACGCTATATAAGCCCCTAGGAAAGGAAAATGAAACTTTCCTGAAGGGGGCACTGTGTGGGAGAGATTGTAGAGCTGTATATCTCTCCTTAACAATTCCAAAGCCAGGATCATTCCACTGTGCATTCCCACCTTCATAAATACAAGTCACAGTTCTGGAGTTTAGAATTTAAAAACACAAACACTAGAAAAGACAAATGATGATCTTAGTTGCCATTGACTCATGGTTATCTGTGTGTGTCAGAGTAGGACTAAGCCTCATAGATTTTCAGTGACTGTGATCTTTCAGAAGTCGATCAGAAGACCTTTTTTCCAGGATACCTCTCACTGAGGAGTTGTTATTAAGTGCTGTTGTGTTGGTTCCAGCTAATAGTGACCCAGTATAGGGTTTCCGAGGAGCAGCTGGTGGGTTTGAACTGCTGACCTTGGGGTTTGTAGTCTAGTGATGATCCTATAGTACCACACTGCCAGTTATTGGGTAAATATTGTTAACATTACATTACTGATGTTCATCTGGCAATTGTATATCTTTAGCAGTTCAATGGCTAATGAGTTTATTTTTCTTGAGGGAGTGCATAAAAGAAAGAGCAAGTTTCAGGTAAGTAATATATATTGTAATGGAGGTGGTTATAATGTGCTGTCGAGTCGGTACAGATTTATAGTGACCCTGCATAGGGATTCTGGGCTATACATCTTTAAGGAAGCACAAAGCCTCATCTGTCTCCCATGGAGTGGCTGGTAGATTCAAACTGCTGACCTTGAGGTTAGTAGCCCAACTCTCAGGATCCTTGTAACATATATGGTGGGTGGTGGTGTGCTGTGTTCTGACACAGAGCGATCCTGTGTAGGATTTCTGAGGCTATACATCTTTATAGGAGCAGGAAGTCTCATCTTCTTCCTGTGGAACGGCTGTCAGTTTCAAACTGCTGACTTTGAGGTTAGCAGACTGCCTCGTAACCGCTACGCTGCCAGAGCTACTTTGTAAAATACATACGTGTGTAACTGGAATTCTTGCTTATCAGTTCTTTCTTACTAAATGTGAGTTGAGGTAATCCTATTGCGTATATGAAGTTGCTACTTGGCTTGGAACTGAGCCTCAAATCCAAGATCGTTATAGTTAGTGGAAGCTTGGGCTGCCCAGTGGGCATAGGCGCTTTCTCTGTGTACATACTTGGAAGCCATGTCTCCTAAAATGTAGCTTAAGGAAAAAAGACTTATGGATTTTAAAGCTCCATGAAATTTTGCATTTGAACTCAACACATACAGCATGTCAGATATCTCTTTGAATTTTTTATATGTATGTACAGAAGTCTTCACTATAATAGTGTGTAAATTGACAAAAGAGCTAACCTTCTCTCTATGGGAGAAAGTAGATAGAAAACAATCTAGTTTTAATTAGAATTGAGAACCTGCTGGTAATCATTTAAAGGTTAAACTAGGAGACACTGGAGGAAGAAAGCATGTGGTTCATTTTTCATTCAAGCTATTCTAGAACTCACTTAAGACATCAAGCAAGTTCTATTTGGCTAGAGCCACTGAAGAAAAAGAGAAGCATTTTTTTGTCTCTGGTATTTCATTGTTTTGTACTTAGGTGGACAACATACCCGGAGATGGACCTGGAACTTCACACCGTCAGACATTTTTAGCATCATCTAGCCAGAGCCCCCGAGTCCTTAGTAGGTGACATCAGTGACTGGCATGAAATAAGCAGTTGTAACACACATATGCTATGTGGTAAGGCCTCAGAATCAATAAAGAGACTTTAGATTTAAAGCTAAGGATTTTTTTGTTCAGCAAAAGTCAGAATCTCTCCAAGTTGCAATTGTTGGCTCTGATTTCTCCCTGAAGAGAAACAGAAGGTGTGGTAATTCATCATGTTTGAGACACCAATAAAATGTGCATCTAAAGAGCCTTGAAGTAGACAAGAAATGGATAATCTGAGTCTTAAACATCTTAATTATTTTTGTCTCAAATTGAGCAAAACTCCCAAAGTAGAATGGTTGGAGCAGTGATTATAACAGCAGTAGACAAGCCATCTGGTCAGGTCTCCCCATTACCTCAGAGAGTAAGTGTGACCCATCCTCGAATGTGAGTGTGATGGCTTCCTTGCAGCAGCATTATGAGCAGTTGAATGGATGACGTCAAATGCTCTTGAATGTATCTGTGAACTGCTGTTGAATGTACATAAAATTTCACCAGAGTTTCTGATTTAAAGCCCCAGAGAAGGCTGCAAGGCTTGTATGGAAATTAGCTAAACATAATTTATTCATGAAAGGCAGAAAAAGCTGAATTAATAAATACATGAGTATGTAAACTTATAACTGCATAAAGGTCTGTAGAAAACAGGAGAACCAAGTAATGTTTAATAAGAGAAACCTTTAAGGTGTGGTCATTTGGTCCTTTCGTGCACACAGTTTTCTGTCTTCTGTTTTGAAAGTCAAAGTAGAAATAAGTAATAACTAAATAAGTACCTTTATTTTTTTTTGTAAGCACTCTCTCTTTTCTCTAAAAGATATGGTACTGCCTTGTGGATGGTGCTCTATGAGAGTCAGTCTAAGAGAATTTTATTTTTTTAAATATTAATGAATGCACTAATTCCAGAGATTCAGAAAACAGTGTCTCAGCAGGTTTAATGCATACTCTCTCTGTGTAGCCCTAATCTGTGAGAATTTTTGCAAAATCTTCTCACAGACACAAAGCCTAACCTTACTATAGGATTGGTCATCATTTGTTTTCCTCCAGCCTTCTCCTCATCATGTTATAATTTGCATCAACATTAGCTGCTCTGTCAAGCATCAATTTAGCAGTGCAGTTTTTATCAAGTAGGAGTCGGAACTAAAGATACACTGCCACACTATAAAAAATTCTTTTAAGGCAATCTTGCCTTGTATTGCATACATTATTTGGGCTGATGTTTTCATTTTGGTTGAATTTTTTGGCCCCTTGGCCATGTTGAGACCAAATTGGAATTTGGAAAGTCAGATATACAAAGAGTTGAAATTGTTACTGTAAGATTTGATAGCCATCTACAAAAAAATCTTCTTTTCTGCAAGTCTTATAAGTTGGTAAGATCATTCCAAGAGAATCATAGTGTTGTCATCCATCTTCATTACTAGTGATTTCCTTTTCCTAATTAAAAACATTTTCTGAAGGTCTGTTTGGGACAAACATCAATCCATCTCAAACTTTGCTATTATTCCAGGAATAAAACAAGCAAATGTAAAAACCTTTAAAAATTAATCTTAACTCAGAATTATAATATATACAGGATAAAAGTGAATCAACAGATGTTTTTCTATGCAAAGCCATGATCAATAGAGAAGAAATTTATCATTACCTTTTAAGTATTTTGGTCATTTTGCACTCTTCACCGTGCTTTATAAATAGTTAACTCATTTAATTCACATGGCATGGTATTACAGTAGTTGCAATTATATTCTTTTGTAGTGATGCAAGAAGTGGGATATGTAACTTACACAGGATTTTATAGCTAGTGTAGAAATGCTGGAAATGAATCCTAAAATTATGGATAGACATAGAAAGCAAATACCCAGTCCTCATGTCTTTCTGCTCCCGTAAAGATATATA
>NW_006408535.1:14546117-14563257 GCF_000296735.1 Chrysochloris asiatica | reverse complement strand
TGTGGGTCACTCAAGTTTTTTCAGGGCTGAAAATTTATACAAAAGACTGTTTTTTACCCTTGATGCAGTGCTTCCGTTCCTGCTCTGGAAATTCTCCTTTCACTAAGCTGTTTCTGGTTGTTGTTGTTGTTAAGTGCCATTGAGTTGGTTCTGACCCATAGCGACCCTGAACATGGTTTCCGAGGCTATAAGTCTTTACAGGAGCAGAAAGTCTCATCTTTCTCCCGTGGAGCAGCTGGTAGTTTCGAACTGTTGACCTTGTGGTTCGCAGCCCGATTCGTAACCACTATGCTACCAGAGCTGCTTTCCAGTCTTTAAACTTGTAGCTCACCACTAAAAAATGCGACTGTAGGAAGATTATCTTTTCCAGCATTTAAATACAAAAACACAAACTCCAGATCTCAGTGGTTTCAAACAGTGATCATTGATTTTGGTTATACATCTATAAAATAGGCAGATTCTTGGACATCACTTGTCTTGCTGTACTTGGATCCACTTGGGGCTGCTCAGAGTCTTGGGTTATAGAATCACTCACAGTTCTGCTGGCTGATGTTGCCTGTCTCAGCCATTGTGGAAAAAACACCTTGTCATCACTTTTCCACGTGACTACATACATGGCTTTTCTAGAACATGGTGGCTAAACTCCTAGTTGAGGGTCCCAAGAGAAAGAGAGGCAGGGGAATAACCTATTTTAGAAGTACATAGTTTCGCTCCCACTATATTCTTCTGGTTGAGGTTGTCACGAAGGTCAAGGAGAAAGGAACGTTGACCCTACCTCATGATAGAAAAGTATCAGCATCAGTTGTAAGAACAGCATGTGGGATAGATAAAATGGTACCTTTGGAAAATACAGCCTGTCATAATTGGTAATTTATTACGCATTTAAGACTGTCTATAGGAAAGAGGTGTTTTGCTTGAACAAAGTCCCTTGCTGTAGGAACTGTAACTTTGTTGAACCATGGTGGTGGGGGTTATGTGCCATGGAGTTGGTTCCTACTCACAGCGAACCTGTACAGGGTTTCTGAAGCTGTCAATCTTTATGGGAGCAGAAAGCCTCATCTTTCTCCCATGGAACAGCTGGTGGTTTCAAACTGCTGTCCCTGAGGATGGCAGCCTGATTTGTAAACACTATGCTACCAGAGCTCCTTTGTTGAACTGTAAGCATGACTAAAATAACTATTCAAAGAATCAAGTTTTTCCAAGAAACCAACTCTTAGATAAATATACCCAAGAAAGAGGTGAAAAAAGTCTTCTAAAGTTAATTCTTGCCTTTGCTTACTTCATAGAGCAATCTTTAGAGGTAAAAATTCCCCAAACATATGTAAGGTGGTTCATTTAGGCTGATCACATCTTTAACAAGTTGCCAGAGGATCTTCTACCAGATGTTAACATTCTAGTTTCTATCAAAGAGCTATGTTGGGTTTTTTTCATTATATGAACAATGAAAGTGAACTTTTTAAGAAGTTTCTTCCCTATGGACTCTAAGTTAGGCAGACATGCTTTAAGAAAAATGACAACCGTTTTAGAGATTTTTTTTTATTATTTATTGAATACCCAGTCAGTATAAAATACACTCCATCCATGAGAAACTTACAAGCTAAGGTAGAATTTGAAGAACATATGAAGAAATTAGAACATTGTTCTCTTCATGTAAGGGAGTACTAACAGTTTACCACATGACTTGGAGCAGTTTCTCCAGTTCTGTGGTCAGTCTGCACTTAGCCAATTATAGCATCTCCTGGAGTCTCTTTCACAACAAAAACACTGTGCCTATCAAACAGCTGTTCGGTGTTAATAACAAACCATACATTTGTACACTGCTTTATGAATTCCAAAATCTAAGATCATATTTGATGCTTACAGCAAATCTTGAAGCTTGATAGAATTGCTGTTATTTCCATTTTTCAGATAGGGACCTGTAAGACTAGCTGGTGATTTTAAGTGCTTTATCAAACTAGCTGATCAATGCATAGGTTGAAAGCAAGATGTCACTTGTTTCTGACCATAGCAAACTGTAAATCTACAACTCTGCTTATGACAAAGATTGCACTGGATGGGCATAATCCGTGTGGTAAAGAAGAGAAGGTGTTAACAGTGAGAGTTGAGAGCCATGGATTCTTACTCTGCCTCTCCTATTTCATGGCTACATGAAGGTGATGGGCTAGATTAAGATCACTTTCAACTGTAAATTCTATGATGCCATGTTACAGAAATGAGAAATAGAGTAGTTGATACTGACATCATTAGAAGAAATGAAATAAGTAGGTAGGAATGGATTCATAACCTGTTTTGGTTTATTAGTTTTGTTTATTCGTATTGGAATTCCAAGGGGAAATTGAGTAAGGCTGTAAGACAGAAATTTGAGAGGAAAATGTATAGAGAGAGCTGTTTACTTACACATTCGACAGATATTTACTGTGTTTCAGCAACAGAGGGCATAAACGGATTTGTCCTTCTGAAGCTTACATTCTAGTGGAAAGAATCAACAAACAAGTTATAATTCCATTCATGTGTGTGTGTGTAAAAGGATTAGAAATGCTATGAAGGACTGGGGGCAGATGGTTTGGGACTCAGGTGATCAGTGATAGGTGACATTTGAGCAAAGGTCTAATGAAGGAGAGTAACTAATCATGCAGACATCTGGGAGAAGAGATGTCCATCCAAAGGACTGAGGCTGGGAGGACCAAGCCACAGAAAGAGAAGAGATCAGAGAGCTAGCAAAATGTGCAGAATGTTTGGGCCTTGGAGAGTGTTAGGAAGAGGTCTGTTCTGTTCTTCATGAGTAACTCTATTGAGGAGCGTAGAACTGAGGAATGACATGCTCCGACATGGGTTTTATGAGAACCTCTAATACGAATTATATCTCCCCAAAGTCCTGGTGTGGTGCTGGCGGATAAGCACTGGATTGCCAACTGAAAGGTCAGAGGTTCAAACCCACTAGCTGCTCTTTGGAAACCCGACGCAGAGTTCCTATGAGTTAGAGCTGTCTCACAGGAACTTAATGACAACAACAACAACAAAGATGTTACTTAATTAGAAAAAGAAGAATACCTCTAACTGGCCTTTTTCTAATTTATTCTTGGAAATAGGTTGGAAACAGATAGACCAGGAAGCTACTGTCATCTTCTAGGCTAGGAATCAGGCAGTGTTTCTTTCTGATGTACATAGGGTCACTATTAGCCAGAGCCAATTCCATGGCATCTAAAAACAACCTAACAAGGTTAGGGACAGCGGTTACCTGGTCCAAGTGGTAGCCGTGGAGGTAAAGAGAAACAATTAGCTTCTAGACAAATGAAAAACAAGTCCATGGCATTTTCTGACTGGTCATAAGGATGACATAAGCAGATTTGGCTCTGTGTGTGTGTGTGTGTGTGTGTGTGTGTGTGTGTCAGAGGGATGGCAATCCGGGGGTAGGAGGCATGAATAAGATGTCAAAGAATATGTCCAAAGGCAAAACAGATAAAGGCATTTATTATTAATATGACTGTTATCTTACTCTCCAAGAGAATTTGAAAAATCTTATATGTACTGATAGAATAAAGATGGAAGCCATTCATTAAGAGTATAAGGTATAAAACAAATAAAGACGTGCTGGCTCTAAAACGGAAGTTCCCTGCAGGTAACACTAAGTGTGCTTGTCTGATCTTTGTGGAATATCTGTGGCCAAGAATGAAGAATGAGGGTGAGGTGGAGGTAAAGAGACTTAACAAGTCACTCAGAGGAATCATGCAAAAATCCTAAAGATTCCTGACAGGTTGCAGGTATTTAAGAATGGCTGTTTTTCCTGTGGGCATGAAGAGCATTGGACTGGGGAAGACCAACAGGATGCTTAGAAGATCCAGATGTCAGGAGGCACTGATCTGGCTTACTGTGTTGGCAAGGTAGACTGGGGGGAGACTGGTTGATGCAAATGAGGAAATTGGAAATGAGGAAACATCACACACTTAGGTTGTTGTGAAGTGCAGCTGAATCGATTCCGACCATAGTGACTCTGTATGGGGTTTCTGAATTGCTGCTGGTGCGCTTAAACCACAGACCTTGCGTTTCAAACTGATTTTGCAGTTCGGCACATTAACCCACAGTGCCACACCAGGACTGTACTATAGAAGCTATTTATCTAATATGTTAAGCCCCAAATAAGTGAAAAGAAGAAAAGAGAAGGCCTCAGATTGAAATTTGGAGAATGTGCATAGTTAATAGATGTTAAAATCTACAAAAGTTAGGGAAATAATAATGTAAAATATAAAAGACCTTCCCCTTAATTATATTTTAAATTTGGCATGCTTTTTGACACAGTGACTAATGCACATTAACAAAGAAGAATTTGAGTAAAATAAATGTGATACAATTTTTTCTTTGCAGACTTTTTTAAAGGTTTAGGGATATCATAGGTTTAAGTTTTTAGTTTACCTCCTTGAGCATCACTAGACATCTCACAATATGAGTCTTGACATCATGTTTGAACCTACTTTAACTTTTTATGTGTCTAAAATTCCAGTTGGGTGAGGAAGAACTGAGTCCCTAAAGACACTTCATTTTCTTTTAGCAGGTATTATTAGCTGAGGAAAAATCCAGAGTTGTTATGTATCTTTGTTTTTCCACAGAATCATTGCTGCCTGTTTTGTTGTAAGAACTCTTTTGTTAAAGAAATTATTCTTAGTTCTGTTTAGGAGTGTTTGGGTTAAAGGCACATTGAACTGGCAGAGGAAATGCATTGGGTCTTTGTGAAGGGAGAGAAAATGACGTACCTCCCACTGAGAGGGAAGCAATTTCTCTCTGTGTCATTTCACCCTGGCATTCAGCCACCAGAGGGGGCATGGACCAGAGTGAAATAAATTCTGCCAGCTGCCTAGCTGGCTTCGCTGCCCTCCAGAGAAGGACTGTGGCCACCCTCACTCTGAGGCGGCAGCATAGCTTCACTGCCCATTTGATAAGCAACTAAATGGTTTGCTAGTAGTCGTGCTTATATTTGCCCTCATGAAACCTAAGCTATCCCTTAGAGGCTTTCAGAAAGGTGCAGAGGTATATACTGTGAAAATTGACTTTAAAAAGTGTTTACTTTACTTTACATACCAGAAAGATATGTTGCTGGTTTTTATCCAAATGCAGATAGGAGCTTTCAGAAAGGAAAATCCAACTGCTGAGATTGGCCATTCAACATAAAGTTTGTACATTGCTTAAAAATGTGTTTTTGACACAGTAAAATACATTCCTTTTATGTTCATTGTAATTCATTTTATAGTGACTTGCTTAATGGCATAACATAGATCATTTATACTGCTATCCTTCATGCTTTTAAACCATGATATCCTTTCCTCAATGACTACTTGTCAATTTCACTGATCTAGATTTGATTTCATAAATTAACTAGGCCAATTAAGTAGAGAGTTATCATTAGAATAAGAAGTGGAAGCAAATAAATATTAATCTTCCATCTCTAAATGTCTGTATTCCAACACATCTTTGATCATACTTGAACACTACTTAGTGAAAAACTATAAATCCTGCTATTGTCGGTTTAGTATAACCCAATTTAAACATTTATGATTGTTTTTTTTCTTTCTTTCTTTCTTTCATTTTCTCACTCTATCTTTTGGGCAGGTATGTCTCTATTTCATCAATACAAAATGTGGGTAATAAGCAAATTCTGGAAATGAATCATGTAAGGGTTCTGATCTGGTCAGTATGCTTGATTTTTCAACCTGGCCTTTTTAGCTGTTGGGTGTGAACACTACATCATGTATATAGTACAGTGGTTTGGCTGCTGTGTATTTCTTCATATGGTTTTAGTTAATTTCATCTTAGGCAAAGGAGACCTGGTGGCACTAATTTCAAGACCCGCAATTCAAGGGAGCAAGATGAGGCTATCTGTACCTGTAAAGATTTGTTTTTGTTGTTATTAAAGTGCCGTCGAGTCGATTCCGACCCATAGCGACCCTGGATAGGGTTTCTGAGGAGCAGCTGGTGAGCTTGAACCACGGACCTTGCAGTTCAAATGGCTTTGCAGTCTGGCGCATTAACCTTCAGTGGCCGCAGCTTCATGAACCCTGTAGAGACAGTTCTATGCCGTTCTGTATGGTCACTTTGAGACAGAATTTACAGCAATGGGCTTGCTTGGCTTTTATTTGTTTATTTATTTGGCAAAGGATTTTTGTCTCGCAGAGTTTTGGAAACTGTTTGAAGGTAAAATGCTTGACAGAGTTGTTGTTGCTTTTAAGCAATATCGAATTGGTTCTGATTTATAGAGATCCTGTATAGGGTTTCTGAGTCTGTAAATCTTTGTGGGATCAGAAAACCTCATCTTTCTCTCATGGAGTGGCTGATGGGCTAGAACTGCTGACCTTCTGGTTCACAGTCAAGCGTTTATCGTATCGAGGAACCATGCTCCCCACTTGACAAAGAGTGGCATTAAAATTTTAAAGAGTGTCTGTTTTGAAAAACTCACTGTTGGGATCTCCTCTTAATCGCTCACATACATGATTGTTTTAAAGAATATTAACATGAATTTTGCTTTGTCTTCTTGGGATATGGAAACAAGTTTGTCAATAATCTTTTATTTTTTAAATACACTGAAGCTTGTGAGAGCCCGATATCAACAGGACTTCCACACTTTTCTAGGTCTTGAAAATGTCCCACTTTTCTTTGGCTCATTTTGGAATTCTTTATTTTTCCTTCTGTGACAGGTTCCCATCTCTCTAGGTTCTGGCCTTCACAGTTTTTTCAAGAAACATTCCATATACATGAAGATAATTATGAAATCACCCTCTTACTTTTGTTATTTTGCGTTTAGTAGCATCCACTGTTTGATTTCTTTATTTTTCCCCTAGATTGCGTCATAACCTATTTGCTCTTTGGAGGTGGGTGGCCTTTCTTCGTATTCTTTCAAATTTTTCCTCTTAAATTATAGAAAATTAGATTGCTGTTATCCTGATCAGGAGCCCCTGGTGGCTAACCCTAACCCTAACCCACCCACCACTCAGTGAAAGGTTTAGCAGTGGACTTCCATACACCTTACTGTAGCATTAGGAACTCCATGGGGAAGTTCTGCTCTGTCCTTCAGGATGGCTCAGAGTCAAATTCCACTTGATGGCAATGAATGATAAGATTTACTTTCATATATGAGAACATCCTCAAAGAGGATATAACGCAGAGGTCTATGGAAAAAAATTAACTTGAGAATCCTCTGTTTCCATGATAACTATACTCCTGTGGTTCATCCGTATCCATGACTCTGAACGAAGGTAACCTATCTTATCTCTCTCCGGCTCCCCATCCCACCTCACCTACACATACATAACCTCTCTCTGTCTCTCTCTTACTCATCCACTTATTCATTCAGTCCCATCAGTAGCTTGCAGAGCAGTTTGGAGAGGATAAAACTGGACTTGCATTTTCCTGCTTGTTCTGATTAAACAATTTGCATCTAGAGATGGGCCAAATCAGAGCTACTTACTGTCTCCAAATTCGCTTGCCCCTAGCAGCCCTTCAAGCCTCAGTAGTTTTACCATAGAAATAAATTTTCATGGAGAATTTTAAACAAGGCTTGGCCATTGGATATCCTTTGAAATAGTTAGCTTTGCTTCACTATTTTTTGTAACTTGCCAAAATCACAAATAAAAGGGTCTATGTCCTCTAATACTTCTTCTCTGGTCATTATCTTGGAAAATATGCAGAGTCTAGTCCAAGTAGAGTGCTCCCCAAACCTTGCTGTTACTTTGAGAATAGTTTTAATGAGGCTTGCAGCTGAGCCAAGCTCTCCTGTTGTGTTATTATTTGGGCCTGTGGAAACCCTAGTGATTGATCTGTGTGGGGGAACTGGCAACACTCGCATGCCCTCTGGGTAGAGGCAGAGCCTCCAGCAGGAAAAATTAGGGAAAGAGGGAAAAAAAGGAGAGGAAATGTTTATCACTCATCTCCTAACATTTTATGGCAGTGTTATGGTGAACTGGGAGATGGATGTGTATATTCATGGATTTTGCACCACTTTAAGCACTAATAACATTAAATCAACCTTAATACTTCATGCCAAATGTGTTCTAAAACAGGGAATAATGGGGATTTTTGTTGACTTTACTGAAGCATCAAAAGTTACACTGGAAACACATAAAATGCTACAATGCATAGGTCACAATTATGCTAATACCATGATAATATAAAATATTAACTCACCAAAATGACAGGATTTACAACCAACCTTAGAGACAGGCTCACGGTAAACACAGTAACCAATCCTCCCAAGGAGTCTGATTACATATTTAAATATGTGTATGATTAGACCTCTGCCAGTCTCCCACCTGAGAGACAGATGCAGTACAATTTGATTTATATCATACCTGGGAATGATTTGTCTGGGGTTCACTTTAGTTTTATAGGACAGCTTCCAGGTCTGATGAATTTTTTGTGTTTAGCAAGTTGCTTTTGGAAAAAAGTGGGGACTGCTAGTAATGATCTTGAATAGCCCTGTAATTTCATGAATTAAGACTTTAACAGTGATGCATAACAGTCAAATATTTGGAAATGGGATAGTGGCTAATCAAAATTTATCAGTGGCATAGTTACCAGTGAAGTTAGAAACATCATGACTCTGCCACTTTCCTAGTTATTGTCAACTTTGTCCTAAAAAAATGCTTTCATTTAATGTAACTAATGGTATCATGGCAATTCAAGGCAAAGGAAAGTAAACTTGTAATCACGGTACAACCTTACTATATAAACCAATGCTCTGTAATATTTCATTTTGCTGAGGTCTTTGTTCTAGCTAATTTTGTTATACCAACTAAGGTCAGCAAATACAAGGGGGCTTCAAAAAGTTCATGGGTAAATAGAATTAAAATATAATGAAATTTTTAGCAAACTGTTTGAAGCCTCCTCATATGCATTGGCAAGGGGTGGGCTTTTCCTTTTCACTGCTAAATGCATGTAGGCTGTCTGCATCTGTGCTTATAGTTCACTCTGGCTAGGGTAATAAGTATACGCATGCTTACTGCCATGTATACTCGTATTCTGTGGTCGCTTCAGCAACAGTTCCAGAGTAAGACAGACTAAAATAGCCTGCCAATGTACTTCCTAAAACCAGCCAGTGGACAACACCATGCATCGTAACAGACAGATCTATCCGCAGTCATGGGGATGGCACAGGACTTTTGTTCTGTTATGCACTGGGGCATCATGAGTTGGAGTTGAATCTACAGCAGCCAAGACCACCAGTAATCTCTGGTGTTGGTGCCACCACCACTCATTCCTCACAGGGTGTGAACTAGCCTTCCCCTCACACTCTGAGGCTTCCAACAGGAATAGAATGCCATGTTCACATAAACACTTACCTTCCTTACCACTTAACCTACCTGTCACATCATTAATGCTAATGTTCCCAATGACAAAATAAGCAAGTTGCCTGCAAAGGAATTCCTATCCCTGTGCTGTTAAGAAGCCCTCTAAAGCCATGTTTTGTTTTGTTTTTTAAGTTCAGATTGAAACCCCTAAAGGTAACAACAGAGTTCTTATAGGAGTTGACAGTGTCAAAAGAACACTCAAAACTCTACGGGCTCTGTTCCTCTGTCAATCCCTCCATTTTAGCAAGGGCCAATCAATATTTCTTGATCTCCAATTTTGTGCAAAACTGCTTGTGCTTAGCCCTTCTAGCAATCACCCTCTCTGCCAGCTCCCTCTTTCTGGGACAAAAAAAGAGAGTGTGTTTCCTTTTAACAGCATATAGCCATCAACTACATTTACTTTTCTTTAATTCACAAAGAACTGGTTGGGGTTTGAGTATTTCTACAACTCTCACATGATTTAGAAGATAAAATAAGTCTGAGGAAGGCATTTCCAATATTATCAAAATTAAATAAATGGGGTTGTTTTCTCGTTTTTTTTTGTTTTTTTTTCCAGGAGTCTTAAGTTGGCTCTCTTCCCAGTGCACCCTTTTGGATAATAAATTCCTTTTGAAAAGTAGCATGGGGCCCTTTTGAAGTTATAAATAGGAGATGTAGTAGAAAGGAAAGGATCATGTAATTGCAACATAAAGCCTGAGAGATGGTTTCTGGGATAAACTGGGTCTTATTCTTCACTCAACAGTTAGTAGCCTATCATGACTTTATATTAAGAAGATATATCTTTAATAAGCATTTTAATAAGCATGGAAAGTTTTCCTACCTATCTTGTTTGCCTTTAATACAGCATGAGTGATTCACTGTATATAGATACACATCTACCAATACCTTTCAACAAGAAATTCAGGATGGTTTCAGTGTTTCACTGCTAGCTGGGGCCTTTAGGCGGTAGTCTTACTTTACAAAGTTACAATCTGGGATTCATTCTGAAAGGCAAAAGATTTAACTGCTCCATGTAATTCCTTAAGAAAAGAACTCTTGGAGTCAGTCTGTCCTGACTTCCAAAGCAGTTTAATCTTTTTCTCTCTCTCCCGCTCTTTTTCTCTGTCTCTCTCTCTCCTGTTCTTTTTTTTTTTTTTTTTCTCTCTCTCTCTCTCCCCTACACACATAGAAACCCATATCTTTAGAATCTTACTTATCAGTAGGAGAAGTAAGAGTTTATTGTCCTTCTCACCATGACCATCTTCCCCCCAAGTCCATACTGTGTTCTGGGCATTTTAAAACCCTGAAGACATAAACTTCACTTTGTCAGTGTGTCAGTGAAGCCAACACATCAGTAAATGTCACAGACATGTCAACCCTTTACATCATAACTGTAGTTCATTTCTCTACATTGACAGTGATGCTTATATGGGGTAAGGATTAGAATGGGCATATTTCCAGATCTTAATTACATCAGGCATAAGGATGAGGAACAGAACTGGGGTGGGGTGGCAGAGTGTGTATTGGAAAGGGAGGAGGGAGACAGAATAGGGAAAGTAATGCTGAGTTTGACCATCTACAACTTCATGTGTCCCGTTTATCAGGAGATAATAGGATTAAGCTAAGCTATGGGACTTCCCTGGTTAATGCTGCCTTCAGCAGGGGTCTAATAAGGATAGATATAATTGGGTAAATGGCGAATAAGAATGAAAAAAGCACAGAGTATAAGCACTGTGCTTAAGAATAAATAATGACAAATTGGATTTTGTCCAATCTATGCAGACTTAGTTAAAATCTGGCATCCCACACTGAATTATAAGGGCTAACATACATCTTTCTTTTTGCCTAACTTGTCTCCGTTCATTGCAGATGTCAGGAAGTGTTCTCTCAAGTTTAACTGGGGTCTACTAGTACTGCTCATTTGAAATCAAGCTGGAACTACAAAGGAACATTTAAATAGTTGGTTGTTTTTTTTTAAACAAACAACAACAACAAAAACCAAGAGTAAATTAAGTGTCTGAAAACAAATGTGACACAAATTAGAGTTTGTTTCTTTTGACCCTTATCCATTTACAGAATTTACCCCATTAACAGCTGGAAATTTATTTTCACTTTCTTCACCTCTCTAAGAGGAAAGCAAACATATAACATTGCCCCAAAGGAGTAATTAATTAGATCATTTACTGACATGGATTTGAATAGTTTATTTAAATACAATTCTGTTATTTATTTATTTTACAACATTATGCATGAGGTCGGAACTCCTGTTCTAATTTGCACTTAGCAAGGATCTCTGAAAAAATATCACAGTGAAGGAAATAAACAAAGAACCAGTGATCAAAGGGCCATATTCACAAATGCATAAAAAGAATTTTGCTAGAATGAGTATTTCAGTGATAAAGAGTAAGGGTTGAGTTTGGAAAGGGGGCAAGGAGGCTAGCTTTCTGTTTGTTTTGTTGTCCCTGGGAGTATATTTTAAACAGCCTAATGAAGTTCATTGATAAAATGCTACAAACCAACTGTATGCGAAGAAGAGTTTTAAGTATAGACGGTCTGTCATTGTGGGTAAGAAAGATACAATGAGTATGCAGATTATCACAACAGCATGAAGACTGTTTTTAAAAATAGACAGTGGGAAATTCATGAACATAGAAGCAAATCAACAGAAAGGAGATAACTCTGTAATATCAAAAATGATAAAAATTAAGCTTTAAATTCTTCCTAGAAAATAAAAGGTTCTTAAAGTATATTTTCAAAAGGTAGAAGTGAAAGTAGAAAATTAATTTTCCCAAGATTATTAAGACTATTCTAGAAGTAAGTAGTTGTAATCTATTTTAGTAAAAAATAAATTATGAGATGCTAGGAGAGATGTTCATGTCCAATACCTTTAGATGAGTCAGTGTAATTGCTTGTCTACATCATTTAAAATTATTTCATTCATTGAGCTTTTAGAGGCATCTTTTACTAAATGGCCGTATACATCTCTCAGCTTTACTCCTTCCAGTCTGTGAAGTTATCATACTTGGGTCACTCTAACTGTAGAACACAGACACATTTCTCTCCAGTGCTGTTATCCCATAGAGAGTTTAAAGATGAGAGCAGTTAAAGAACTGTGAAGGGAGTGAAATGGCATTTCAAAAAGGGAGTTGATAATAGATAGATAACACTCTAAAGCCCTTAACTTAAGAGAACTGAGGAGCAGAGTACACTCCACCTAACTCTCACCTCCAAGCCTCCCAGGCCTGTCTTCCCTACTTCATTGTTATTCTCCATGTGAGTGAATCTCCCCCTGCCCCTTGATCTCTTTCAATCCCTTATGCCACTGCTTACCTCACTACCTGCTACTTACCCCTCTTCCTCTGTCAGGTAGGGATGCAAGCATACTGTTTCTACTTTCTTTCCTCCCACTTTTTTCCAATCATCTTTCTACTCTTCCTTTCCTGTTACTCTTTCTATCACTCAGTTGGAAGTAAACAATCACTTTTTTATTCATTGAGGTCAACATTTCAGTCAAAGAAATTAAAGTGTGCCAATTATGCAAGTTAATGAAAAACACAGACCTTGAATATACAAAAGCATTTAAAAATAGGGTCGTCAAACTTCTCTTATTTTTTTTTTTTTAAGAAAAAATAAATTGTTAGAGTGGAAAGTTTGTTTTGTGATTTAGTTGAGGTTGGCAGAGGAAGATCTGAGACAGAGAAACCACGTGTGTCGTTTGAACATGTACACTCCCATTTAAGTTGAACCAGCCAAAAGTTGTTGTTGTTGTTAAGTGCCGTCGAGTCAATTCCGACCCATAGCAACCCTGTATAGGGTTTCCAAGGAGCAGCTGGTGAGCTTGAACCACCAACCTTGCAGTTCAAATGACTTTGCAATCTGAAGCATTAGCCCACAGTGCCACACCAGAACTCCAAATGCTTATCACTGGAAGAATGGATACAAACTTTAGTATATGCACACAGTGAAATACCATGTAATGTTCAAGAATCACGGTGAGAAGTATACCATCTCATAACATGGATGAACCTAGATGATGTGGTACTGAGAGAAGCTAATCATAATAGGACAAACATTGTGTGAGATCATTGCTGTTAAAGACTCAAGAAAAAGTTTTCACACTAGAAGATACATTCTTTGACGGTTACCAGACATGGAAGGGAAAGTGAGGGTAAGAAACTGGCTACAGAGTAAGCATGTGTTAACGTGGATGTCACTATTGTTCAGTAAGAGGGATATTGACCAAAAATTATGGAGACAGGGAAGGAATTTGAGAGGAGAGCAAGAGTTAAAGGTGAAAGAAGTTGTTGTTATTATGTGCCATTGAGTTCTGACACATAGCGACCCTATGTAGGGTTTCCTAGGAGTGAGTTGTGAATTTACACCGCTGAACCTACTGACTTACTTATTAGAAGTAACTGTTATATACAGAATCCTGCAATAATGGTGATTTATGTATAGACATGATGATGCATGTATAGACATGGTGATGCATGTATAGACATGGTGATGCATGTATAGACATGGTGATGCATGTATAGACATGAAGGCAGAATGAGGGTTGGTGGGATAGTGGGTTGTTGTTGTTGTTATGTGCCGTGGAGTCGTTTCCAACTCATAGCGACCCTGCACAGGGTTTCCAAGGCTGTATATCTTTATGGGAGCAGAAAGCCTCATCTTTCTCCTGTGGAACAGCTGGTAGTTTCGAACTGCTGACCTTGAGGTTTGCAGCCCGATTCGTAACCACTATGCTACCCAAAAATAGACATACATTTGACCAAGGAGTGTGTACATGGGTATTACCTTTCCTGCAAATACATTCATGAGTATTGTGGAGTATATTGTTAATGTTGTTCAGTACCATCACCAGCCATAATTGTAATGCCAAAACCCATTGTTGCTGTCACTGTGTCAATCCATCTTGTTGGGGATCTTCCTTTTACACGTATCCTTCACTTTTCCAAATATGGTGTGTTTCTCCAGGGACTAGCTCCTCCTGGTAATATGTCCAAAGAATGAGAAACAAAGTTTCACCATCCTTCCTTATAAGAAACGTTCTAGCTGTACCTCTTCAAAGACTGATGTGTTTGTTTGCTCTTCTGGAACCCTTGGTACTTTGAATATTCTTCTCTAACACCATAATTCAGATGCATTGATTTATCTATGGTCTTCCTTTTTCATTGTCCAACTTTCAAATGAATAGGAGGCAATTTAAAATATCATGGTTTGGGTTAGGCCCACCTTAGTTTTCAAACACATAGCTTTGCTCTTTAATATTTTAAAGAGGTCTTTTGCAATAATTTGCCTAATTGCTGATTTTTTGACTGCAGCTTCCATGAATGTTGATTATTGATGCAAGCAAATTGAAAGTCTTGACAGCTTCAGTATTTTCTCCATTTATGATGACTCTATTTATTATTCCAGTTGTGAGAATATTCGTTTTCTTTACACTGAGGTGCAATCCATACTTAAGGCTGTATTCTTTGATCTTCATCAGTAAGTATTTTAAGTCCTCTTCGCTTTCAGCAAGCAAAGTTGTCTCATCTGCATATCATAGGTTGTTAATGAATCTTCCTTCAAACATGGTGCCAAACTCTTCTTCATATAATCTAGCTTCTCTGATTACTTGCCCAGCATACAGATTGAATAAATATGGTGGAGAAAGGTAACTTAACAACCTACAATTTGCACAACTTTGCTTACTAAAAGCGAAGGGAACTTTAAATTTTTACCTTCTCTGATTACTTGCCCAGCATACAGACTGGATAAGTATGATGAAGGAGTATAACCCTTGCACACATCTTTCCTGATGTTAAATCACTAAGTGTCCCCTTGTTCTGTTTTAATGATTCCTAATGAGCATAGAGAGCAATGTGTCAAGATAATTTGATTGTCTTGTTGAAAAACCCTAACTATCACATCATCTAAGGACACCACTCATCTGTCAGTTTGTTGTACTATAGTGGCTTTTGTGTTGCTGTGATTCTGGAAGCCATGTCACAGGTATTTTAAATAGCAGCAGGTTCATCTGTAGTGGATAGGTTTCAGACCTTTCAGATGAAGACAGACTTGGAAGTCAGAGAGACAAACTACTTCTGAATATTTAGCCACTGAAAACCTTATGAATAGCAGTGAAACAATGTCAGATAAAGTGCCAGAAAATGAGCCCCTCAGGTTGGAAGGGACTCAAATGTGACTGGGGGAGAGCTGCCTCTTCAAAGTAAAGTTGACTGGGGTGATGTGAATGGAGTGAAGTCCTCAGGACCTTCATTTGCTGATGGGGCACAACTCAAAATTATTAAGAGAAACAACTGTTAAACATCCCTTAGTAATCAGAACATGGAAAATACAAAGTGTGAATCTAGGAAAACTGGAAATTGTCAAAATTGAAATGGAACACATAAACATCACTATCCTAATCATTAGTGAGCCAAAATGAACTGGTATTGGTAATTTTGAATCTGACAGTCACATGGTTTACTATGCCAGGAATGACAAATTGAAGAGAAATGGTGTAGCATTCATCATCAGAAAGAACATATCAAGATCTAGCATGAGGTACAATGCTGTCTGTGATAGTATAATAATATCCATGGGCCTTCAGAGAAGACCAGTTAATACTACAGTTATTCAAATTTACACACCAATCATTAAAGCCAGTGAGGTTGAAATTGAAGAATACTACCAACTTCTTCAGTCTGAAATTGATCAAACATGCAATCAAAAAGTATTGATAATCATTGATTATTGGAATGCAAAGGGTGGAAACAAGGAGGAAGAAGGATCAGTAGTCGGAAAATATGGCCTTGGTGATAGAAATGATGCTGGAGATCGCATGATAGAATTGTGAAAGATCAATGGTCTGTTCATTTCAAATACTTTTTTAAAATAGCATAAAAGACAACTATACACATGGAACTCACTAGATGGAATACATAGAAATCAAATTGAGTACATTTGTGGAAAGAGATGGTGGAAAAGCCCCATATCATCCGCCAAAACAAGGCTGGGGCAGATTGTGGAACAGACCGTCAGTTGCTCATATGCAAATTCAGAATGAGACTGAAGAAAAAGAAAACAAGCCCATGAGAGCCAAAATATGACCTTGAATATATCCCGCCTGAATTTAGAGAACATCTGAAGAACAGATTTGATACATTAGACGCTATACACCAAAGACCAGAAGAGTTGTGGGATGACATCAAGAATACCATACAGGAAGAAAGCAAAGGGTCATTAAGAAGATAAGAAAGAAAGGAAATACCAAAATTGCTGTCAGAAAAGATTCTGAAACTTGCTCTCTAGTGTAGAGATGCTAAAGCAAATGAAAGAAATGAGGTACAAGAGCTGTACAGAAAATTTCAAAGGTCAGCTCAAGAACACAAAGTCAAATATCAGAATGAAATGTGCAAAGGCCTGGAGTTAGAAAACCAAAAGAGAAGAACTCGGTCAGCATCCCTAAATCTTAGGGAACTGAAGAGAAAATTCAAGCCTCTACCTGTGTTGTTGAAGGATGCTCTGGGCAAATTATTAAATGACGCAGAAAACATCAAAAGAAGATGGGAGGACACACAGAGTCACTGTACCAAAAAGAAATGGTCTGTGTTCAGCCATTTCAAGAGGTAGCATAGGATCAAGAGCCAACAATCCTGAAGGAAGAAGTCCACGATGCATTGAAGGAATTGGCAAAGAAAAAGGCACCCAGAATTGATAGAATACTAATTGAAATCTTTCAAGAAAGTGAAGTGGCCCTGTAGACACTCACTCATCTATGCCAAGAAACTTGGAAGATAACCACCTGGCCAACTGATTGAAAGAGATCTGTATTTGTG
>NW_006408535.1:14538783-14545814 GCF_000296735.1 Chrysochloris asiatica | reverse complement strand
ATTCCAGAACACTTAATTGTGCTCATGAGGAATCTGTACATGGACCAAGAGGCAGTTGTTCAAACAGAAAAGGGGAACACCGAATGGTTTAAAATTAGCAAAGGTGTGCTCCAGGGTTGTGTTCTTTCACCATACTTAATCATCCTGTATGCTGAGCAAATAATCCAAGAAGCAGGGTTATATGAAGAAAAGCATGGCTTCAGGATTGAAGGAAGACTCATTAACAATCTCTGATAGTCAGATGATACAACCTTGCTTGCTGAAAATCAAGATGACTTAAAATACTTACTGATAAAGATCAAAGAGCACAGCCTTCAGTATGGCTTGCATGTCAATGTAAAGAAAACAGAAAGCCTCACCTCTGGACCAATAAGTAGCCTTCCTATCAATGGAGAAAACATTGAAGTTTTCAAAGCGTTCATTTTCTTTGGATCAACCATTGTCCCTCATGGAAGTGGCAGTCAAGAAAGCAAACGACGAATTGCATTAGGCAAATCTGTTGCACAAGAACTTTTTATTAAAAGTGTTGAAGAGCAAAGATGTCAGTTTTAGGGCTAAGGTGCACTTAACTCAAACCATGGTATTTTGAATAACATCATATGCATGTGAAAATTGGACAGTAAATAAGGAAGACAACAGAAGAACTGATGCCTTTGAGTTATGGTATTGGAGGAGAATATTCAAAGTACCATAGGCTGCAAAAAGAACAAATAGATCTGTGTTGGATGAAGTGCAGGAAGAGTGCTCTTTAGAAGCCAGGATGGCCAGATTTTGTCTCTCATACTAAGGGGATATTGTCAGGAGGGTTTGGAGCAGGATGTTGTGTTTGGTAAGGTGGAGGGTTAGAAAAAAAGATGAAGACCCGAGCGAGATGGATTGGCAAAGTGGAAGTATCAATGGGCTCAAGCATAGCAATGAATGTGAGGTTAGCCTAGGACTGGGTAATGTTTCATTCTGTTGTGCATAGCGTCGCTATGAGTCAGTACCAACTCTGTGGCACCTAAAGGTAACAATAATGAACACAGTTAAGTGTTCTGGAATACCCATTCTTCTAAATGTTATCCATAGTTAGTTGTGAACCCCAGTCAAATGCCTATGCACATTCAATAAAACACAAGTAAACATCTGTTTTATATTCTCTGCTTTTAGCCAAGGACTATCTGACTTTATCAGTGATATCCCTTATTCCACTTCCTCATCTGAATCTTACTTGAATTTCTGGCAGCTCCCAGTTTATTACTGCTGTAATAATTTTTAAATTATCTTCCACAAAATTTTACTTGCATATGATATTAATGATACTATTCAGTGATTTCCACATTCCGCTGGGTTACTTTTCTTGAAAGGGCATAAGTATGTATCTCTTCCAAATTTCTTGGGATAAACAATTAAGAGTTTCTAGGGCTCTGTCATTTTGTTGAACCATTTCACTTTGTGTCCATGAATTCTTGAAGCCTTGTTTTTTGGTAGTGCCTTCAGTGCAACTTGAATTTTTTCCTTTAGCACCATTGGTTTTTGGTCATATGGTTCCTCTTGAAATGATTAAACACTGACCAATTATTTTTGATACAGTGACTCTTTATAGTCCTTCTATCTTCTGTTGATGTCATTCAATGTTGTGCCCATAGAATTGCAACTCAAGGATCAATTTTTTTTTTTCTTTAGTTCTGCCAGCTTGAGAAATGCTGAGCAGGTTCTTCCCTTTAGGTTTTCTAATTAGAAGTCTTTACAAACAACAACATGCATTTCATTAATAATATTTGACTTTGTCTTCTTGAGCTTCCTTTTGAATTTTTCTGTTCAGCTCTTTGTTTTTTTGTATTTCTTCCTGTTACTTTAGCTTCTCAATGGTAAAGAGCAAGTTTCAGAGTCTCTTCTGACATCCAGTTTGGTCTTTTCTTTTTTCCTGTCTTCTTAATAACCTTTTGCTTGATTCCTGTATATTATTGATCTTATCCCACAACTCTTCTGGTCTTTGGTCATTTATGTCTAATGCATCAAACCCATTTTTGAGATAATCTGTAAATTCAGGTGGGATATACTATACTCAAAGTCATGTTTTGGCTCTCATGGATTTGTTTTAATTTTCTTCAGTTTCTGCCTCAAGTTGCATATGAACAATTGATGGTCTGTTTTCCAGTTGGCCCTGGCCTTGTTTTGACTGATGATATTGAGCTTCTTTATCATGTCTTCCCACAGATGTAGTCAGTTTGATTTCTGTGGATTCCATTTGGTGAGGTCCAGCTGTATAATCACTTTTTAATCGTGTTGCAAAACATTATTTGCAATGAACAGTCATTGGTCTTGTAAAATTCTGTTATGTAGTCTTTCACATTCTAATCACCAGTAATTATCAGTGCATTTTGACTGCATGTTTGATTAATTTCAGATTAAAGAAGTTAGAAGGATTCTTGAATTCCATCATTACTGGCTTTAGTGGTTGGTGTGTAAATTGGAGTAATAGTGCTGTTAACTAACGTTCCTTGTAGGTGTACAGAGATTATCCTTTCCCAGACAGGACTGTATTTCAAGACAGATCTTGAAATGTTCTTTTTCACAATGAATGCCATGTCATTCCTCTTCTATTTGATGTTTCCTGCAAAATGACTAATACTGGTCCATTTCAGCTCACTGATGCATAGGATATCGATGTTTATGCATTCCATTTCATTTTTGACAACTTCCAGTGTTCCTAGATTCATATTTCATACATTCCATTTTCTTCTTATTGGATGTTTATAACAGTTTATTCTCATTTTGATTTGTGTCGCATCAGCAAGTAAAGGTCCTAAAAACTGAAGTCCATCCTTAATGTCATTAACGTCAATTGTACTTTGAGGAGGCAGCTTTTCCTTAGTCGTATTTTGATTGCCTTCCAACCCATGGGGCTCATCTTCTGGCACTACATGTGACAGTGCTCTGATACTATTCATATGGTTTTCAGGGGCTAACTGTTCAGAAGCGGTCTGCCTCTTCTTCTACTTCCCGATGTGCCTTAGTCTGTGAAGCATGCAAGGGGCAAAGTTTTAAAAACATTTTAGACATAACAAAATACCATGAAGGAATGACTCACTGGGTCTGGGGGTTCAGGACCATAGACTTAGAGGATACCAAAGTCAATTAGTATGACATAATCCATAAAGACAATGCACTTACTGTTTTGGGGAATAGCAATTAGAGTCTTAAAAGCTCATGTGCAGCCATCTAAGGTGCAGCTATTGATCTTTTCCTGTCTGGAGGAAGGAAGAGTGATGGAAATGGAAGATACATGGAAACAATTAGTCCAGTAGACTAATGGACCACACAAATATCAGTCACCATCATCCTAAAGCCAGAGGAACTAGATGGTGACTGATGTTGAAAGGGATCACATTAGAAGGTCCTGGGTAGAGTAGGAGAAAAATGTGTACCATCACTCAAAATCACAAATAGACCAGGTTTATGGATTGGAGACTGAAGAAACCCTTGAAATTCTAACTCTTAGTTATTCTTCAGGTCTGGAACTAAACTCTCCCCCATGGTTCAATTTCAACCAAGCAATAGACAGGTCTGTAAGGGGAACATAACACTGTTGGGATTTGTACACCTCTGAATAATCAGCGTTTACCTAGGACAGAGCAACATTTACCCAAGGACAAAGTTCAGAAGGGTTAGGGAAAAAAAAGAAATAGAAACAGGCAACACAGAGTGGAAGTGGGATAAATGATATTACCTTGAGGGGATTGCAATTTGTGTGTGAATTGTTAAATGTAAAAGTTATAATCTACTTAGGAACACTTCACCCAATTTATAAAATAAAGGTTAAATAATCATTTTAGAGTAAGACAAAACATTCAGTTTTACAAATGAGTCTCTGACTTTGTATGAGATTCTATACCAGGTCACATAACAACAAAAACAGTAGTGTAATTTGGAGTCCTGCTTTGACACAATAGGATAAGCACTGGACTGCTAACCACAAGGTCAGCAGTTCAAACCCACCAACCACCTATTGGAGACCAAATTCAGGTTCACTGTGAGTCAGAACTGACTCGATGGTACTTAGCAACAAAAATGGTATAATTTAGAAACTTGCAAATAGAAAAATTATTCTATCTTTAAGTGGCTCATCCAAGTGTTATGGCCTGGTTAGTACAGGTAACCATTATGCAATTTAATTGTGGCATATTGTCTTTGCCTGTGGTTGTTCTGTTTGTTTTTAAAACAGAAAACTAATATAATATTTGTAATAATATTTTACAAAGAGTGTACATTTATACAAAGGAGCCCTGGAAACACAGTGGTTACGCCGTTAGCGGATAACTGAAAGGTTGGCAGTTCAAACCTTCCACAGGAGGACGATGTGGCAGTCTGCCCTCGTGAAGATTACAGCGTAGGAAACCCAGTGGGCCCCTCTCTGACTCTCTTCTGTGGAGTAGCTATGAAGCAGAATCGACCCAATGGCAAACAATGACAATAATATAAATTTATTAACTACCATCTTGATTATCCGAAGCAGGAGGCGTCTCCTACAACACATGGTAAATGAATGAAGAAACTTGAGCTTAGGTTTTAAATTTCGAAGTCTAAGTCAGCATGACTCAGACCTAGCATGCACTATAACATTTGAGTGTGCAGGAGTGAGTAACTGGTTCAGAAGCACTGTGAGGATGGAGCCACCTTTGTCTTGCTCTCTGCTTTATTTCTGGAGACCAGATTGTTGTTGTTGTTAAGTGCCATTGAGTTGTCTCAGACTCTACACGATTTCTGAGGAGCGGCTTGTGTGTTTGAACAACTGACCTTGTGGTTAGCAGTCCAGTGTTTATCCTACAGTACTCTGAGACTATATTACCATCCCACAATGAACCAATCCAGTTGCTGTTGAGTCAATTCTGACTTACGGAGACTCTAGTTCGGTCGGAATAGAACTGTCTCCAAATGGTTTTTCAATGATTGTGATCTTCTGAAAGTAAATGTCCAGGTCTTTCTTCTGAGGCTTCCTGCAGTGATTTAAAACCAGCAACCTTTTGGGTTGTAACCAAATGCTTAGCTATTTGTGTCACCTAGGACCCGCAGTTAGTACCTGCTAAATAATTGATTTAAATTAAAGAGTATCTGTATTTCCTGATCTTTTATCTTTCATTAGGTGGGAAACATGTTTCTGACAATATTTATAACGTCACTTGTGGGCCATACAAAATTATCAACTTAAAAATTACTCTGATAATATTTGGTCAGACATTTAATTAACTCACTCCTAATGTGAGTCCTGGTGTGGTGCTGTAGGTTAATGCGCTGGAATGCAAAGTTATTTGAACAGCAATGTCAGCAGTTCAAGCTCACCAGCCGCTCCTCAGGAACCGTATACAGGGTAGCTATGGGTTGGAACCAATCGGTGGCACTTAAAGACACCAACAATAATGTGATGGCTGGAACTGTGATTGCCTCAGTATGGCCAAACCAAAGGAATTTGCAGGTCTCGACAGCGCTTAATAACAAAACCACAATACCTGCCCATGTGTGAGACATTCCCCGCCCCTGCATTAGATCACTGTCTCATGTAAGGGAGAGAGTAGGGGGACAGCATTTTTTTCTCTCAGTGCATCCTACAGAACTTCACCTACAGAAGGTATTCTGTTAATGGCCAAATGCTTGGCCAAAAGGTAGAAATAGAAAGGAATGGTAGAATAATATCATCAACACAGTGGTCCCTCAGACAATGCATTTATAAAAATTAATTTCATAACTTTTTGAATGTGTTTGGGAAGATAGATAATAATTAGATAGGATTTCAATATAATTACCTGGATCACATTCACATTTTTTCCCTGGGTTAAAGGACTAGCAAATAAGCCACAATCAATAGAAAGGTATATTATATTGTCAGTAAAATAGTTTAAACTGATGAAAAGATGCTCGTCCCAGAGATCCTTACTGAACTGCCAGCCTGGAGCAATGGCTATAATTGAGAGGAATAAATTTGGTCCAGAGACTTTTAAGCTGTAGAGCAAGACACAAATCAAGAGAAGAAGAATTGTGATTACACTGGACCCCTTCCTGACTTCATTTCATTGTTGCCCTTACGCAGAGGGATGAAACCCAGCCTATCATGAGCTTCAGTCCTCTTTATTAAAAGGAAAGGACCTTCTAATATGTGGATGGAACCTCCTGCCTTTGGCAAATAGAACTGATTCATTTACAGGGTTAGTAAATAGTACCGTTTGAGAGGTAAATAGATATAAATACACAACTAGAAAATAGAATCTAAAGATTCGTCCTGGCTTTCTCATGTAGAGACAGCTTTTTCCACACTCAGTTTGTAATAAGTATCTCGTATGGATTCCTCATGTGCTTAGCTTCATTTTGTGTCAAATTCTGCAGCATTCCAAATTATCACCACGAATCTATCTTCCTGAAGATGAGACGCTAGGAGCAATGGAGATTGGCTAAACAGGAGGTGTTTTGAATGAAATGCATAGTTTAATCACATTCTACTTTCAGAAAACTACTTCATTTAAGTTGGTGCTTGCCTGGGGTAATATTTTATGTTCTACACTTGAGTAATCACTTGGATGATCGCTCAGAACTCATCCCATCACAAACAGAGCCACCAATATTCATGGTCTAAAGTAAATTTCTGAAAACTTTGTTTTAGATATGTATCGGAGCAAAATTCAGACCTTTGGTGGTCCTCTCCCACACTCCAGGTAGAACAATTTTATTTCTCATCTGCATATGAACATCAGAAGTAAAGTTGAAACTTGTCTTCTTTTCTTCTAATCATCAAATTCAAATATTTCAAAATGTTAAAAATGACCCGTTTCTTTAAATGTAATTTGTCTCATAAAAAACAAAAACCTACTAAAGGACAACAACAACAACAACAACAAATATATATATGGAGCTCTGGTAGCGTAGTGGTTACGAATCGGGCTGCGAACCTTAGGGCCAGCGGTTCGAAACTACCAGCCGCCGCTCCGCGGGAGAAAGATGAGGCTTTCTACTCCCGTAAAGATTTACACCCTCGGAAACCCTGTACAGGGTCGCTATGG
>NW_006408535.1:14534319-14538683 GCF_000296735.1 Chrysochloris asiatica | reverse complement strand
TTTTTTTTTTTACAATAGCTCCGCAGGCCTTACTCTTCCCCTTTTTTGAGAATCTATCCAAATCTGTAAAGCGTCCTTGGAGTTTCATTTTTCTTCAGCTTTCTACTTCATGGAAGGCTGCCACTTAATGGTTGTTCAGGTTGTGTACTGAACAAGCATGCCACATGAAGTGTCTGTCTGCTTGCTAGTTGCAGCCCAGGCACCTTGGATTCTGCATTGTATTTGAGCAGGGAGAGTGGTGGGGAGGCACATGGTGTGGGCAGCCACAACGGATGCCTAATTTGGACTCTTAACCTCAGGCAGAAAATTTAGACCTCTTTGTGGGGTTATCCAAGTTGAACAATGCCATAGTATTGTGAGCATCTTCTACTTGAGGAAGGCATGTATTTTTCTAATTCTCACGAGGGCATGTATAGACTGGCTATTGCTCTAGTGCAGATGGAAGTCCTAAAGGGGAACTGAAACAATTTAATTGCCAGCCATTGTGAGTAGAATTTTCCAACTGTCCCAACATTTCTGCTATAAAAAATGGCCCTTCTCAGCATCCTCTGCTTCCTCCTGATTCAGTGAATCCTAATCCTAGATTTTCTGTCTTTTTTTTTTCTTTCTTTCCTTCCTTCCTTCCTTCCTTCCTTCCTTCCTTCCTTCCTTCCATCCATCCATCCATCCATCCATCCATCCATCATTCTCAAAACATATTCTTCTTCTGTTCTCCAAGATACCACTATTTCTTTTCTGGGTTTTTATGTGTGATGTGTGGCTTAGGTGAAAGTTTACAGAGCAAATAGTTCACAAAGTTATACTCCAGTTGTTCCGTACCCACAGTGCGTTGGCATTCTCTCCATTGCCACCTTGAGTTCCTTGTTTCCAGTCATCCTGTTTCCCTGCCCTATCCTGCCTTTTTGACTTTGCTTTATGAGTAAATGCTGCCCTTTTGGTCTTATATAATGTATTATTCTGAGGGGTATATCCCTTCTAGGTGTTAATGTTCATTTTATAGGTCTGTTTTTTATGTGGCGTAACTTAAATGTGATCTGTGGCATGAGTTCACTTCCTGGTTGAAAGATGTCTAACGGTCACTGTTTTGTGTGTTCCACCAGTCTGTATCAGCCCAGTAAGCTGGTCCTTTTCATGAATTTGAATTTTGTTCCACATTTTTCTCCTCTATCTGATACCTTCTACTGTGATCCCAATCGGTATGGTGGGTCAGAGTGGTCAGTGGTGCTAGCCGGAAACCATCTAGTTCTTCTGGGCTCAGGTTTGTGGAAGCTTTGGTTCATGTGATTCATCGTTAGCCCTTTGGACCAATTGTTTTCTTGAGCCTATGGTTTTCTTCATTCTTCTTTGGTTTGGATGGAAAGACACTAGTAGTTGTATTTAAGATTGCTTTTGATAAGCTTTGAAGATCCCAGGTGCTACTTCCGTTGCTGTTGCTTTTCAGTGCCATCGAGTTGGTTCCAATTCATAGCACCCCTGTATAGGGTTTTCAAGGAGAAGCTGGTGAGTTTTAACTGCAGAACTTGTGTTTCAAACTGAGCTTGTGGCCCAGTGCTGTATTCTACTGCACTACATAGGGTGTGTAAAAACATTGTCTCTGTGGACTATATTCTGCCATTTGATCTATATATCTTCTAAGACTATGATCATTAGCCTTCAGTATCTTTGTCCTGAAAGGATTTTGATTATGGTTAATGGGTTTTCATAATACTGCCTTCTGTATATTCTGTTACATATATGGGTATATTAAAACCCTATATGTGCACATGGGTATACTCACATACAACCTCTTATACTTGTGTAGCTTAAGTAACTTGCTATGAATGATGTGCATTATCATGTGCTGTTACTGTTGTTGCAGGATTGTATGCAAAATAGTATTTACCATTGTTTTCCTTTGCTCTTGCATATCTTTCAGCATCTCCCTTTGCCTTGGTCATACTGTGCTGATTTCCCCAATATTGTATATTGTATTTCCTTTCAACAGAGTTGTTATGTGTTGCTATCTATTTAGTGCTTTTTCTCTCCTATCCCCACCCATCCCTGTTCCTTGACATTTTATAATATTGGTCTTGTAAATATCTGTACTTTTTGTGCTTGATTTATTTCCCTCAGGTTAATGTCCTCTAGGTTCATTCATGTTGTGAGATGTTTTTCAGAGTCATCAGTAGTTTTTAATGTTGTATAGCATTCCATTGTGTATCTATACCACAGTTTGTTTACCTGTTCATCTGTTAATGGATGCTTAGGTTGTTTTCATCTTTTTGTTCCTGTGAAGAATGCTGCAGTGAACATGGGTATATACATATTCATATACGGCTTTTATGGCTCCAGGATATTTCTTAAGTAAGAAAGTATTGCTATTAGAGTTCCAGTTCATACATGGATAGGTTTATTCTAAACAAAATGTGTTCAGACATATCTCTGCTAATGTCCAATCAAAATAGTGCCTTCTGAGAGGATCTGCTGAGCCAGTTAAATTAAAGACAGAGACGTCAGCTCAGAAGGTGATGTTACTGCTATTGTTAAGTGCTGTTGAATCAGTTCTGACTCATAACAACCCTGTATAGGGTTTCCGAGGAGCGGTTCAAGGATTTGAACTGTCGACCTTGGGGTTAGAAGTCCAGTGCTTATCCTACGGTGTCATACCATGATTCCCAGAAAGTTATGATGACTGTTTTGGCCTGGCTTTCAAAGAACCGTTGTGGTGCTGTAGGATAAAGTGCTCAGCCACTAGGTCCATGGTTCAAACCCTGCAGCCATTCCTTGTAAACCCTACACTAATTCCCTGTGAGTCAGAACTGACTAGATGGCACTAAACAACAACAGTCTTCATAGATTTTCTTCGAAGGACACAGGGCATCGGGGGCCTTAGTTTAGGAAGCTGTTTGAAGAAAGTGGAACATTTCATTGATGAGAAAAAGCCAGGAAAATTGTGCTGACAATTGTTTGGATCCCATCACGACCATGTTCCCGTTCCTTCCTTCAGTGTAGCAAGGGTTGTCGCAGGAGAATTTCCTTAGGAAACCTTACCACATTTACCCAAAAGCCCTGATATTGCCCTTAGAAATGTCTTTTTGTTCCCCAAACTCAAAGAACATTTAAAAGGAATACAATTTGAATCCCTTAACGATGCTGAAATTGCCACTTTGACTTGGTATACATCGAAAACCACAGAATTCTTACGGAAAGGCATAGAGAGAGAGACAGAAACACCACCTTCAGAAGTGCAGAAACACCACCTTCAGAAGTGTATAGATGAAGGATGTGTTGAGAAACAATAGCTTCACACTTATATTTTTGTTTAATAAAGGTTTCTTTTTTTTTTTTTTTAACTTATCCTCCTACACCTAGAAATAGGATTGCTGGCTGATACGGGATTTCTGTTTCTAGCTTTGGGTGAAGGCGCCATTATGTTTTCCACAGTACTTGCACCATTTTATATTTCCCTTTTATACCATATTGCTCTAGCTCAGTTACTAAATTAAAGATGTGATAAAGGGCATTGTGGCTTGTTCCCATTCTCAGTAGAATACTTTCTGTCTCTCTGCATTGAATATAATACCAGCTGTTGGTTTTTTATGTAGCTGCCCTTAATTAGGAATTTCCTTCCTGTTCCTGTTTTGGAGTTCTGCTGTTGTAGCATAAGTACTGGACTGCTAACTGCAAGGTCAGCAGTTCATATCCACAAGCTGCTTTTTGGAAACCCTATATAAGGCCACTATAAGATGGAACCAAATCTATGGCACTTAACAACAACACTATTTTTTTTATTTTTAAGTTTTTATTGTGAATTGAATGACAGTTTACATGAGGGAACATCAGTTTTATTCTCTCATCATTTCACTGCAATGTTTACAGTCTCCTCCATGCATCATCATGGGGGAGATGTACACAAAAACACTCAGGAATATATAATAATTTAAACAACCAAAGGGCACATTGAGCAAGCTTGCCTCCTGGCCACTAGCACCTGACCACCAGCACGCAGCCTTTGTCTTTCCATGAGTGTAGAGTCCTCAGCTGCTCTATTTCTCCATGTCCTTATTTCTGCCTCCATCTCTGGTCTTACTGCTTCTCTGCATAGGGCCTCACAGTCCGCTCATGCTCTTCTTCTTTGATGGTCCTAGAGTTTTCTGTTCCTTGACTGTAAGATTAACTACTCCCCCCCTTTATATTACAAAATTTTTACCTTTACAGTTGTGACAGTCGCAATTAGTCATGATAACAGTTGTTGTTGTTAGGTGCCACCAAGTTGGTACTGAACCATAGCGACCTTATGCACAGCAGAATAAAACACTGCCCGATCCTGGACTAACCTCATTACTGTTACCATGCTTGAGTCCATTGATGCTGCCACTTGGCCA
>NW_006408535.1:14516392-14530764 GCF_000296735.1 Chrysochloris asiatica | reverse complement strand
TTGATGTGAAAACTCCTTCACTCTCAGTTGGTGTTTTGAGCTACTACATGCATGAGTATAGGTCAAGTTCATCAAATTGAAGCAATTTACACTTGTTTCCTTTATTAAAAAAAAATAATAATTTTTTTTTTAATCTTCCTTTACTCGACTTCTGATCATCAAGCCATCAAAGCTAGGTAGAATTGGTACTATCTACCCATTTCATCATTCTTGTGCATCTCCCCTAAGTTTCATATCAGTTGGATGCTGTTCTCTCAGCTCTAGCCCTCCATGGCTATGTCCTTGCCCATGGGCTCAGGTGTCCCCAGGTCTCACTACACTTTGGACCAACCAGCCCTTACTCTTCTGTCTCATCTCCAGGTTAATAGGAATCTACAGAATATGGTCGAACTCAGTCCATATCGTCATTGCTGCCTTTCCCCTTCTTCCACTCACCAGGAGACCAGTGTGGTCGCCATCAAGCCTGCTCATGTGTTCCCTTTGAGGGGGTTTGTCTTGAATGGACTTGATTGCTTGCCTTGATGGCTCCCTGGTGAACAACTTACTTGTTCTTGTAGTAGCCAATCAGACTGCCATTTTTGTTTTGGATTTTTCCTGCTGGTCTTTCTTTCAAGAAGTATCTTCTGTTACTCTCGCTGTTTCAGGCTGGTCTGCTTGTCCTTTTTAGTTTGATTATCCCACCTTAGAAGGTTCTGGATGGGACTCAGGATTGCACCTAAGGTCCTATAGACTACAAAGGCTCCGCAGGAAGCCTATTTCACTAAGCAAGTTCTAGAACCCTTTTTTAATACTCCAATCAGTTATAGGCTGAAGAAGGGCTTACAAGCTTTCTGTAATCATGTTTGCCAATATTCATGTATGTCCCACTCAAGTGTGTATTTTACAGTAGTAAGCAAGGGAAACCAATACTGATAAGACAGTCAATTATCTTAACACCATTTCCCCTCTTTTACCTATTCAAACTATGCCTCTATCCCTGTATCACAGAGTCCTAACAACAACATTCTTATTTTACTGAATTAAAAAAATATATTAGAAGTGAGTGTTGGAGTTTGTCAATATAGATTGAGATGATTTTTTCCCTCTGTTTTATTGATGTGGTAGATTACGTTGATTGATTTTCTAAGGTTGAAGCATCCTTGCATACCTTGTGTGAGTCCTGTTTGGTCATGATGCATTATGTTTTTGATACACTGTTAAATTTTGTTGAGAAATTTTGACATGTATATTCATGAGGGATGTTGTTGTTATTTAGTGCCATAGATTTGGTTCTGACCCATAGCAACCCTGTATAGGGTTTTCGAGGAGAGACTGGTGATCTTGAATCATAAACCTTGCGGATCAAACCGACTTTGCCATCCAGCGCATTAATCACGCAGTACCGCACTAGGATTCCTCATGAGGATATTAAGATACAATTTTCTTTTTGAGTGCCTTTTTTTCCTGACGTTGGTATCAGGGTTACGTTGGCTTTATAGAATGAATTCACGAATGTTTCTTCCTTTTCTGTGTTGTTGCTTCCTTTCTTCTGGTTACTGTGGACTGACTTCTCTTGCTTTTCTTTTTCTATTGCTATTCCTTTTCTATTTTGATGTTCTCTTTCTGTGTTCAGTTACAGATTAAGCTGTTGATTTGGAAAGTTTCTTCCTCTTATGGTATATTTATAGTTGTGAAGTCTCCTCTGAACGCTGCTTTTGCTGTATCCCAAAGGTTTGTCATCAAATACACATTGAACTCTCTCTTTCCCTGTTTTCATTTTTTGCAGCTTCATTTTACTTTTTGGAGTTATTTATCTTGATTGGTGTCTGAGTGATGTTCTCTTGTGTTATAATGTCAGATTGTTACCTGATGTTGTTGATTCTCTGCCTGACGGGCTCCCTTTAATATATATTATAGGGTTGGTTGGTCTGGTTTTTATAAAAATCCCTCATCCTTGCTTATCTGAGAATAAGTTCATTTTTTATCAAATTTGAATTACAGTTTTGCTAGATAATATGATTCTTGACTTGCAATTCTTATCTGCCATCTGTTAGGGTTTTATACACTAAGGAGCTTCAAAAAGTTCATGGAAAAATTTCATTAACTTTTAAATCCGTTTTTTCATGAACTTCTTGAATACCAGATGCCATCCCATTGCCTCCTTGCCTGCACAGTTACTACTGAGAAATCAGAGCTTAATCTGACAAGTGCCTTATTTTAAGTGATATTCATTCCTCAGGAGATGTTTTCAATGTATTCTCTACCTTTGGTTTTAGAAAGTTTGATTGTGATACATTGTGGTGACTTTCTTTTGGGATCTATCATATATGGGTTAATTGAGCTTCTTAGATGAAAATGTTCTTGTCTTGCATGATACTAGGAAATTTTTCTTGAAAGAATACCCCTTTTCTTTCATTTGCCTCCTCCTGTACTAAAATTCCAATCATGTGTAGATTATTCCTCTTTATAGTTTTTTCTTCATTATTCTTCATTCTTTTTCTAACGATGCCTCAGTCCAATTAGTATTAATGGGTTTGTCCTCTCTTTCGCTGATTATTTCATTGAATCCATTCTTTTGTGTCCTTCCATTGAGTTTTCTATTTCTGATATTGCACTGGCAATCTTTTAGACTTCCTATGTTTATTCACATGGTTTCTAATTGCCTATTTATTTCATTATTTTGCTCTTTTTCTGATATTCCTGGTTCTTCTAGAGATTTGTCTGTGCTTTGTTGATCTCTGTAAGGATCCTGTGCATTGTTATTGTGAGGTGCCAACAAGTGGATTCGTACTCATAGTGACCCTGTGTACAATAGAATGAAAGCACTCCCTGGTCCTGTGCCATCTTCACCGTGGTTATGTTTGTACCCATTGTTGTTGCAACTGTATCTGTCCATAACATTAACAGTCTTCCTCTGTTTGGCTGACTCTTTACCTTACCAAGCATGATGTCTTCTTAAGGGACTGGTCCTTCCTGACAACATTTCCAAAGTACTAGAGTTGAAGTCTCACCATTGTTGCATCCACAGAGCAATTCAGCTGTAATTCTTCCAAAACAGATTTGTTCATTTTTCTGGCAGTCCATGGTCTATTCAGTATTCTTCACCAATACTGTAGTTCCAATGCATCAATTCTTTTCCAATTTTCCTTATTCTTTGTCCACCTTTAGCACTCGTATGAAGCCATTGAAATACTGTGCCTTGGGTCAGGCACACATCTTAGCATTCAGACTGATGTCTTTGCTCTTTAGAACTTCAGAGATCTTTTGAACAAGATTCCCTTAGTGCAATATGTCATTTGATTTTTTTTTTTTTTTGCTGCTGTTTCCATGATTGTTGATTGTGGATGTAAGCAAAATGAAGGCTTTGATGACTTTAATCTTCTCTCATTGATCATGATGTTTATTAGTCCAGTTATGAGAATTTTCATTTTCTTTGCTTTGAGGTACAATCCATACTGAATGCTGTAGTCTTTGATCTTTATCAGTAAGTACTGCAAGTCCTCTTCACTTCCAGCAATCAAGTTTGTATCATCTATACATCACAGGTTGTTGACGAGACTTCCTCCAATCCAGATGCCACATGCTTCCTATAATGTAGTTTCTCAGACTGTTTGCTCAGCACACAGGATGAATAAGTGTGGTAAAAGGATGCAACCTGGGCACACACTTTTTTCTCAATTTAAACCATTCAGTATTCCCTTGTTTTGTTCTAATTACTACTTCTTGGACTATGTACAAGTTCATCATGAGCACAATTAAATGTTCTGAAAGTCCCATTCTTCGCAATGTTATCCATTGTTTACGATCCACCCAGTTGAATGTTTATGCATAGTCAATAAAGCATAAAAAAACATCGTCTGTTATTCTTTCCTTCTGGCCAGGATCCATCTGATGTCAGAAATGATATCTCTCTTTCCCTGTCCTCATCTGAATTTGGCTTGAATTTCTGGCAGCTCCCTATCAATGAATTACCTTCAGCAACATTTTGCTTGCGTGTGATATTAATGATATTGTCCAATGATTTCTGCATTCCATTGGATCACCTTTCTTTGGGATGGGCACACATATGCATGGATCTCTTCCAATCTGCTGGCCAAGTAGCTATCTTCCAGATTTCTTGTTATATACAAATGAGCATCTCCAGCACTGGATCAGTTGGTTGACATATTTTAATTTGTATTCTTTCAACTTCTGTTTCCTTGTTTTTCTTTAATGCCTTCAGTGTAGCTTGGAATTCTTCCTTCAATACCATCAGTTCTTGATCATGTGCTAACTCCTGAAATGGTTGAACATCACCAATTATTTTGATACAATGACTCTTTGTATTCCTTCCATCTTTTGATGGTTTCTGCATCATTTAATATTTTGCCTATAGACTCTTTCCATATTACAAGTTAATGCTAGAATGCTTTTCGTCATTTCTTTTCAACTTGAGAAATATTGAGCATGTTCTTTCCTTCTGTTATTCTAACTCTAGGCCTCTGCTCATTTTATTATAATAATTTACTTTGTCTTCTCAACCTGTCCCTCAACGTGCCCTTTAAATTTTTCTGTTTAGCTCTTTTACTTCATTGCTTGAAGTTGCTTTAGCTTCACTACATTCAAGACATTGTTTTAGAATCTTCTGACAAACATTTTGGTCTTTTTTTTCTTTTTAATGACTTTTTGCTTTCTTTCTGCTCTTGATATCATCCCACAACTCCTCTTGTTTTTGATCATCAATGTCTAATGAATCAAATCTGTTCATGAAATGGTCTATAAATTCAGCTGGGGTGTGTTCAAGGTCAATTTGACTTGTTTTAATTTTCTTCAGCTTCAACCTGAACTTGCATATGAGCACTTGATTGTTGTCCCCCAGTTGGGCCCTGGCTTGGCTTTGCTGATGATATTGAGCTTCTCTATCATCTCTTTCCACAGATGGAGTCAATTTTATTTCTGTGTATCAGTATTTTCAGTTCCTTATTGAGTAGTTTCATAATTGTATCATCATCTGGAAGGTTTTAGGTCCTGCATATTGGCCACTTGTTTGAACCATCTTGTTTTGTTTGTTGAACTTGTTTGAACACATCTTCATTATGTGATCTGATATTTGTTATCTGATACTGGTTGTATCCGAGGCATTAGGTACAATTTTATTACTCTTTTCTCAGTTTCTTGCTTCATCTTGATATTTTGCTGTATCTGGCCAGTTGGTCAGGTGTACTGTACTGGTCAGTATTGTGGCAGCCCTGGAGTTTTCACTGCATTTCTCTAGGAAGGCAGCTGAGTACACATCAGCTGCATCAATGAGCAATGGGTTGGGGTGGGCTGAGTACACATCAGCTGCATCCGTCATCAGTCCAGTGGCATGGGTGTGGACAATGGCACTCATAAGAGTGAGCAAGGCAGTAGGTATGGTGGGTGTAATGAGTCAGGGGGGACCAGGAAGCATACTCTCTTCATGCTGTTATCTGGATGGGCAGGGCATCAGGTGGGCTGGGGGTTGAAGCATACTGCCTTGTCTCAGGGGGCTGAGAGAACTGGTGTGTAAGGGAGGGTGGTGGGGTTGCAAGCTCACCACTAGGAGGGATGGGTCACCAGACTTGAAAGTGGGGTTGTCAGAGGATTTCCATGCCATTCAGAGGGGTGGTTCATTGGGCAGAGGGCAATGGCAGTGGGTGGTCAACGGAAGGATGGTGGATCAGGTTGAGTCGGGGACAAGGAGGCAGCTTGATTTTTAGTTCTTGGCAGTCAAGACTGTATGGTTGGGGTTCTGTGCCTTTAGTTAAAATGAATTGGAGGGGGAGCATGCCTATCAGGTCACTAGGCAAGGTTGACTGGGCACTTCCTCTTGATTATAGTCCCTAATCTGGACTTAGCCCCCGCCCCCCCCCCCCCCAAGTACAAGGAGGGGATTGCTGCCTGTAGTCTAGTCTGGTGCAGAGTCTATTACTGCGTGTATGTTGTTGTTGTTGTTGTTAGTTAGGTGCCATCAAGTCAGCACCGACTCATAGTGACCCTATGCACAGCAGACTAAAACACTGCCTGATCCTGGGCCAACCTCACTACTGTTGCCACACTTGTATACCACCCACTATATTGATCAGAAATCCTGCTCTTGAGTAAATCTGCCCCTGGATCTGAGCTCCCTTCCTACCTAGTTGACTCCAGGATCCCATACTTTCTTCATCTTAGTACATCCAGATCACATGCTCTGCTTCCCTCTGGTGTGTCTGCTATTACTCTGTGTCATTGAGGATGCTGTGAGGTGCCTTCCTGTATTCCTCCTCCAGGATCAATACTGACTATCTCAGGATGGCCACACTGAGTCAGGATGGCTGGCAGAATTCTCTGCTCCATGTCCCTCCTTTTTCTCTGCATTTGTTCGGTTTCTCTTTTTGGTAGGTGCTCAGTTCAATTCTTTATCCTTCCTTTTCCTGTTCAGGTTTCCAGGATTGTCATTTGCATTTGTTTCACTTCCTTTTTAGGGTCTTTACTGTAGAAGAATAGTATGTATGTGTGACTAGGTTGCCATCGGTTCCTCCCCACGCTCTTTCTTTAACTACCAGGAAGCTGGTCAGGAACTGGAAGAGTCGCTAAATTATCCCAAAAGTTGTCAGTATTTAGTCATCCAATTAGTCAAACTACTTAGTTAAACAGAGGCAGCTCTGGACTAATGGGAAGGAGAATGAGATTTGAATTATCATGTGACAGTGGTCTGTGGATTTGCTAAACCTCACTGAGTTGTAATCCTGCTGTATTGTGAAGGAAAAATAATTGTCTCCCAAGTTTTCCGTTCTGAAACTCTCAAGTCTTGCTTGAGTAGATGTTTAAAATGACTAGTCAGTTTGGTCAAAGGGTATGTTCTAATAGTCCACTGCATTCTGTCCCAGCACATTCAGCAGTCCAGGAGCTTTTTGACAGTCACGGGTATATAACATCTCCTTAAATGGACCTCTAGACTCCCACTTTTACAGTCGAATTTACTTCACCTAACCTTTCAACTTCTAAGGCATTAGTTACCTTATCAATCCAGACCAAACTCAGTAGACATTTCACTAAAAAGAATAAAGACAAAGACTATCACTTTCCGGATACTGTTCAGCAATTTTCGAGCCGTTTTGGCCTCCTATTGGGAGACTTCATGCTTGGTTTGTTTATGCTCTCAGATGATTCTTCAGTGTATTTTGAGGTGTTTATTCCAGTGGTTAAATTTGAAGAGGTGAAGAAAAGTCAAACTCTCCACAATATTGCCTAGGAGGTGTCTAAAATAATTGGTACACATTGAAATTTTTCTTAGATTTGAGAAGGACGAGAAGATTCCATTCGTTTATTTCAGCAGTTTTCTAGACTTCTGGGCCAATGAACTAAAGAATAAATTCAATATTACTCTAAATAAGGGTGCTGACTTTAAAAACAAAACAAAACATTCATAGTTCGTATTATTTTGTAATATAATTTCCCTCTTAAATTTTTGTTTCATATTGCTATAGTCCTTTCTCTAAATCCCAGACATAATACTTAAAATTATTGGATCATCTTTCAGAAATTATACTTTTTAATTATGATTATTTGATAAGCATTTCAGACACACTCGCTCATATATCACATAAAATCAGAAATAAGTATGTATATCAATAGCAGTTTAATCCCAAATGGAGGCTTTATTTAAACTATCAAGAATTTGATTACAGGAGCTTTGAGATTAGAAATGAGATTTACAAGTGGCTAGAGGGAAATATTTAAATATCTTTGCTAGGGAAAATTATAGTCTTTTAAAAAAAATATGTGAAATATGAGTGAACTGAGAATTTCATTGAGGATATCCTATTATTGAATTATGCCTTTTTTATTGTTGTTTTTTAGTCACCTCTTCAGCTATTTAGAAAACAGCTTGACCCTAAATGAGGACAGTCTATTTTACATACGACAGCAAGCATATAAACCTTTTGTGGAAAGCATGATGCTCAGTAATTGCCTATTTCAAATGTTGTATAAACCTGAGGGTTTTTCTCCCCTGTATTACTAGAGGGGTCCTGATATGGTGGTGTAGGATAAGTACCAAACTGCTAATAGCAAGGTCAGCCATTCAGATTTACCCAGCCCTCCTGAGAAACCCTGTACAGGGTCTCTGTGTGTCAATATCAACTCAGCAGCATTTAACAACAGTATATTATTAAAGGATCCAAGTAAGTTTGTTTTGTGTGGTTTGGGTTTTGTTTTAATATATCTGATTCCAAACCAATGCTGATGAACTAACTGAAAGAATGCTCATGGACTAACTATGTTGTTGTTGTGTGCTGTGGAGTCGGTTCTGACTCATAGGGACCCTGTACTGGGATTCCAAGGCTGTAAATCTTTATGGGAGCAGAAAGCCTCATCTTTCTTCCGTGGAACAGCTGGTAGTTTCGAACTGCCAACCTTGAGGATAGCAGCCTGATTCGTAACCACTACACTACCAGAGTTCCTTATGGACTAACTATTGATTTGTTTAAGAACCCCATGATATAAGTATATATTTGTCTTTCAAATTTAAGTGTCTTATGATCTGGTTCTTGTTGTTGTTAAGTGCCATCGAGTCGGTTCTGACCCATAGCGACCCCATATAAGTTTTCCAAGGAGAAGCTGAGGAGCTTGAACCATGGACCTCACAGTTCAAGCTACTTTGCAGTCTGACGCATTAGCCCACAGCGCCACACCAGGATCTGGTTCTTTCTACCACTCTAATGACGTTTCCCACAAATCTTTTCCAATGTCATAAAGCTTCCAAGCATGTCCCTGGCTCAGGGTCTTTGGACTTTGTAACTCTACTTCCAGAAATTCCCTCTTCCAGAATGCTGTGTACCTGTCACACTCACTTTATGCAGGTATCTGTTTAAATATCCCATTATCAAAGAACTTTTCCAACCATCCCCAAATAAAGGAACATTCTGTAGTTCAAGGCCTCTTTATCACCGTTTCCTACTTTGTTTTTCATAGCATTTAGTACCATATGATACAGTGTGTAATGACTTGGGTTTGGAGTCTGTTGTTTATTGTCCAGTGACCCTGGTGTTACAGTGCTTAATCACCCAGTAGCTAAACAAAAGGTCAATGATTTGAATCCATCAGCCCCTACAAGAGAGAAAGACACGAGTGTCTGCAGCCATAGATATTTACAATCGTGGAAACCAGAAGGAACAGTTCTGCTGTGTCTGATAAGTTCACTGTGAGTTGGAATCAACTCAGCATCATTGATTGTTTTGTTTTCATTGTACATTCCTCTGTTTTCAGTACCAGTTGGCAGTGGGGCTTACTTGTTCGCTTGTATTGTTCTAGCTCCTGTGTTTACAAAAATGTCGGCTACCTGGTAGGTAGCCAGTATATACTTATTGAATGGATATATAGCATGTATATGTGTGTGTGTGTGTATATACATATATACATACACACACACACACACACACACATATTTATATTGTTGTTAACAGCAGTTCAAACCCACCAGCCATTCCGCGGAAAATCTGAACAAGGTCTCTATGAGTCGGAACCAACTTGATGGTACCTCTTGTTGTAGAGTACCATAGAATTGGTTCTGACTCATAGTGACCCTGTACAGGGTTTCCAAGGAGTGGCTGGTGGGTTTGAACTGCCTACCTTGTGGTTCAAACCGACCTTGAGGTTCAGTATTTATGGTGTCACACCAGGACTCCATATACATTTGTTGTTGTGATGTGTTATGTGCCTTCGAGTCCATTCTGACTCATAGTGACCCTGTATAGGGTTTCTCAGGAGTGGCAGGTAAAGTTAGAACTGCATATATAAATGTTACATGTATAACACTTTTGTCACTCACTGTCAATTGAGAAAAGGGTTATGAAGATGCATTACATTAATACTTTACTCCCAGTGTGACTAGGGCAAAGAGAAATAATTAAAATACAAAGGAAAATAAGAAAGATACCATAAAAAACGTCCAGCCAAAGTGCCATGTGTGTCAGAGAATAGAAGCCTTGGGATTGATTGAGGTGGCCAAAAAAGCTAACGGAAGGAGGAAATAGTTCCAGAGAGACCAGGAAAACTTGGAAAGAAGCGTTTTTGTTCACTGAAGTCACAAAAGAAAAAATTTCAGGAATGAACAGTTGGAACTCAGTTAGAACAGTGAATACTACTTGTGTTTGAGAAGCAATGAGTAATAAGGCTTGAGTAAAAAGGGACCAATCCCTGGAGAAGGGCGTCATGCTGGGAAGAGTGGAGGGTCAGTGTGAAGACCCCCAACGAGGTGGATTGACCCACAGTGGACTCAAACACATCAATTGTGAGGATGGCTCAGGACTGGGCAGTGTTTTGTTCTGTTTGCATAGGGTTGCTATGAGTCGGAACTGATGTGATGGCACATAACAGTGAAGGCCTGGCTTTCTGTGTGGAGTAGTGCAGCAGAGGGTATTGAAACCCAGTGGGAATGTAGCAAACATTTGTGTGAAAACATGAAGTTATTAGGCAGTGGAGAAGAGTGAAGATTTCTGAGGAGTGCTAATGTAAAGACAAGGCTTCAGAAAAAGCCATCTTGCAGTGCTGGGTGCAGTGAGTACATACGGAACAGGAAACATTGACGTTCGGTGAGGAGTTTGTTGTTGTTCCCTAAAGCTGAGAAGTTGAGGCCTAGAAAAGAAAGGTAAATATTATGACAAAGTCTTAGCCATAAGTGGTACAGAGTATGACTGAAAACTAAATTGGGAGTTAGCTCAGTCTTTAAGAAATTAAGGATAAAGTGAATTTAAACACAAAACGTGCAAAGTACAGGTCATTTTCCAAAAGTAGCAATTCACACAAAACAGAGGCAGTATCAGAATAATAGAAAAAGCTGCTTCTGTATCTGTGAGTTGATACAAACGAATTGTTGATCCCTTTCATTTAATTTTAAAAACAGCATTGCAAAGATAGTAGGGCTAAGATTGCATCCTTTGGCAGATGACACCAGCAATACTGAGAGGGATGGAAGTATATGCAAGGTTCTTCATTCACTCAGTATGTCGAGTATCTACTTGTACCAGGCACCATGAAAAGAGCTGAGGATTCAATGATAAATCGTATACCTCTAATCTTTATCATGGAGTCCCAGTGCAACATAATGCACTGGACCACAAGGTTGCTTTGAAGCTCAAAGTCAACAGTTCAGACTTACCAGCTCCTCTCCAGAAACCCGGTACAGGGTCGCTATGAGTCAGAACAGACTTGAAAGTTGTTAACAACAACATCAGTCTCTATCCTTGGTGGGTTTACATTCTAAGAGAGTCAAAGAATGCACATATGCAAACATACACACAACAGAATGATAAAGTGTCAGGGCCACAAAGGAAATACTCTAACACAGGAACTAACTGGGAAACCTTTATATGAGGTGAACATAGGAGCCTTCTCTGAAAACAGTGACATTTATGTAGAGACCTAAAGTTAAGAAGGAGTTGTATGAGAGTTAAGAGATAGAAACAGCATAAATAATAGCATAAAAAGTGAGGACCCTACACCTATGGATGCAGTAGCTCCAAAGAGGGACCAAATCTTTACAGCGAGGATCATTCCCACCCCCTCCATACACAGAGTAGACAGGGATGGGCAACTTGGACATTGGCTACCCAAAATGGGTGTGCTACAAAAGCAAGAAGTGACTGGCTTACAAGCTTTCTAGAGGGAACCTAGATCCAGAGGGCATGGGGGAAGGTAGAATCTCTGCTGAGTAGTATCCAATCTGTCTGGGCGGGGCTGATGAAAGGAGATGCAGATAGGTCTCTTGTAATAAAATAGTGAATAATTGTTAACAGGACTGACTGTGAGGGTTGGACATGTAAAGGTAGACATTTTGTAGAAAAAGGAGGGGAGTGATTGACTTTGCTGTCCAGGATTGGAGATCCCTGGAACCATCAAGGGAGAAGAGCAGAGAGCGAGATCCTTCCCAGAGATGCAATGACACTAGAGATGGAGGCAGAGACGATGAAGTGGAGAGATGGAGGAGCAGGGGCCTTTAGACCCAGAGAGGGAGAGGGGCTGTGTGCTGACAACCGGAGTGGGGGGTGGGGGTGGGGGCAGGCTTGCAGGGTATACGCTTTGGTTGGTTGATGATGCATGGAGGGGATTGTAACCATGGCAAGGAATCGCTGTACGATAAGATGAATGTAAAGCTAATGTTCTCTCATGTAAACTATCACATAATTCACAATAAAACATTAAGAAAAAAAACCAGAATGGCAATATTTTGATTTAAGAAGGGTTAGGAAGGTGGGTGCAATGCAAATAGGGACCACAGGGAGGAAACAGGGTAACTATTGTTGTTGTTGTTAGGTACCTTCAAGTCAGTACCAACTCATAGTGACCTTGTGCACAACAGAACAAAACACTGCCTGGCCTGGTCCTGTGCCAACCTCAAAACCTTTGCTACACTTGAGCCTACTGCTTCTGCCACTGTGCCATTCCATATATGTTAGGGGTCTTCCTCTTTTTCAATGATCCTCCACTTTACCAAGCATGATGTCCTTCTCCAGGGACTGGTCCCTACTGATAATATGTCCAAAGTATGACAGACAAAATCTCACCATCTTGGTTTCTAATGAGCCTTCTGGCTGTACTTCTTCCAACACAGATTTGTATGTTCTTCTGGCAGTCCATGATGCCTGTAATAATCTCCTCCAACATCAGAACTCAAATGTATCAGTTCTTCTACTGTCTTCTTTATTCACTTCCAACTTTCACTTGCATATGAGGTTATAGAAAATACCATAGCTTGGGTCGGGCGCACCTTAGTCCTCAAACTTACCTCTTTGCTTTTGAACTTTTAAAGAGATCTGTGCAACAGATTTGCTTAATTTGATTTCCTGATTGCTGCTTCCAGGAATGTTGATGGTTGATCTGAGCAAAATGAATAGGATATGTGATAGGATAATATCCATTCGCGCCTACAGAGAAGATCACTTAATACAACTGTTAAGTTAATACAACTGTTGTTGCCTGGAGAGTATTGTAAATATAAAGCTAAAACAAAGTGCATTTATTGAATGTAAAGCTGACAATTTTGTCTGTAAATGTTTACTAAATTCACAGTAAAAGGTTTTTTAAAAGAAAAAGGTGAGGAGTCCTGGTGTGGCGCTGTGGGTTAATCTGCTGGACTGCAAAGTCAGTTTGAACTACAAGGTTGGTGGTTCAAGCTCACCAGATGTTCCTTGGAAACCCTGTACAGGGTCTCTATGGGTCAGAACCAACTCGACAGTGTTAAAGAACATCAACAAACAAAGGTGCAATGATAGTTTAATGAACAAGGAGGATAGTGGCACAAGTTACGTTTGGAGAAATGAGTCTCCAGCTCTTTGGAGGCCAGGTACATCTTAGGATTTTATTGGATGTGCAATAGGAAGCCATGAAAGTGTGTTAAGCAGAACGGTGATGCCCAATTTATGTTTTATGACCACTCTTTTTACTGTGCCGAAGCAGTTTGTAGAGAGGAAAAAGAGAAGAGTAAGTTTAGAGATAGAAGAGCTAAAAACTCTTGCGGTCATCTTGAAGAGAAGGAATGGTAACCAAGTCTAAGGCAGGACAGTGGAGACAGTGAAAAGCAAAATTGCTCAAAATATACTGTATGTATGAGAAAAAATAATAGAAGTTATTGGTTGTTTGCATGCTGAGCATTATATTAGACTGAGTTCTCTTGAGGACCAAAGCCAGCGAAGTGTGTATAGATGTAGAGAGACTTTTTTCCAAGAAAAGCGCTTACAAAATTGTTGAAACTGGTAAGCTCCAAAATTCATGGGCCAGGCATCAGGCTAAAGGTTTCTCTTAACTCATGTGATTGTAGTAATTAGCATGCCCCAAACCAGCAGGTCAGATGACAGGTTATGGCTCACATCCCAAAAACCAGAGATCAGAAGATGATTAGTCAGATATAGGATTCAGAAAGGGTGTGCATGCCAGAACATGCGTATATGCTGGATACAGGCCGCACTCTAATGGAATTTCTCTTTCAACTGGTTGGTTTCTTACATCAGATCACATAATACCTGCCAAATCAGAGAATCGAGGTCCAGCTAAGTTGACACGTAACCTTAACCATCGCAGTTCACCTCTTGGCACCTGTACATTGTTGTTGTAAAAGTGCCATCAAGTCGGTTCTGACTCATAGTAACCTTGTTTCTGAGGAGCAACTGGTGAGTTTGAACCGCTGGTCTTGCAGTTCAAACCTACTCTTTGGTCCACTGCTTATCCTACAGCACCACACCAAGACGCAAAATTCCCTTAAACCACACAACTCTACATAACTACAATTATAAAGCTATAATTGCACCTAATATGATACAATTAACAACCAAAATGTAGCTCTGTTGTTGTTCGTAAGTGCTGTCTAATTGGTTTCGATTCATAGCAACCCTGTATAGTTTCGTAGGAGCAAC
>NW_006408535.1:14478720-14514769 GCF_000296735.1 Chrysochloris asiatica | reverse complement strand
ACAAGCTATAGACAACATTTCTAAGAATGGGCATTTCAGAACATTTAATTGTTCTCATGAAGAACCTGTACATAGACCAAGAGGCAGTTATTGGAACAGAACAAGGGGATGCTGAATGTTTTAAAATCTGGAAAGATGAGTTAGGGCTATATTCGTTTGCTATATTTATTCTATCTCTAAACTGAGCAAATAATTTAAGAACCTGGATTATCTGAATACCAACATGACATCAGGATTGGAAGAAGACTCACTAACCATCTGTCGTATACAGATGATATAACCTTGCGTGTTGATAATGAAGAGGACCTAAAATACTTAACTGATGAAGATCAAAGACTACAGTTTTCAGTATGGATTGCACTTCAATGTAAAGAAAATGAAAATCTTCACAACTGGACCAAATAAATAACATTATATAAAAGCAGAAAAGATTAAAGTTGTTAAAGAACTCTTTGAATTGTTTCCACAATCTACATTCATAGAAGCAGTAGTCAAGAAATCAAACAACATACTACGTTTGGCAAATCTGCTGCACAAGGTCTGTTTAAAATGTCCAAGAGAAAAGGTATCAGTTTGAGGACTTTGGTATACCTGACTCAAGCTATGGTATTATCAGTAGGCTCATGTGAATATGAAAATTGGACAGTGAATTAAGATCAGAGAAGAATCACTGCATTTGGATATGGTGCTGTTGTTGTTGTTGTTAAGTACTGTCGAGTCAGTTCCGACCCATAGTGACCCTGTACAGGATTTCTGAGGGTGTAAATCCTTACGGTAGTAGAAAGCCTCATCTTTCTCCTGCGGAGCGGCTGGTAGTTTCGAACCACTGACCTAAAGGTTTGCAACCCAATTCGTAACCACTACGCTACCAGAGCTAGGAGAATATTAAAAATACCATGAACTGCCAGAAGAACAAGCAAATTTTTCTTGAAAGAAATACAGCCAAAATGCTCTTTAGAAGCTAGGTTGGTGAGACTTCATATCTGATACTTTGGGTATGTTATAAGGAGGAACCCGTCCCTGGAGAAAGACGTCAAACTTGGTAAAGTAGAGAATCAATGAAAAGGAGGAAATCCCCTAATGAGGTGGATTGGTACAATGGCAGCAACAGTGTGCTCAAACATAACAACAATTGTGAGAATGGTACAAAACTGGGCAGTATGTTCTGTTGTGACAGGGTCACTATGAGTCAGAGCCAACTGGAAGGCTTAATCCATGCTCAGTAAGCCAAAAACGCTACTGGATCCTTTAGTAACCCCTGGAGCTGAAACACTGAATGAAGAATTTATGTTTAGTAGGCCCATATAAATAAACTTAGAGTTTATGTTCCATGCAACATTTGTCCTACTCTGAATAGGCATTCCCACATATTTTCCAGGTATCTGTTTTCTTGTGTTAGAAAAAAAAAGCAGTTCTGTTGGAATGTAGTGTACCTCTTCCTAAGTCATATTTTGTACATTTAACTAAAATCTCAGTGAGCTGAAAGAAGTAGTTTTAGGCCAGAAGTAAAAATGGTTGGTGAGGGTAAGTCCTGAAGACATTCAGTCATTTCAGATATCTGTCTGATGTGATGCCCACACAGTGGCCCTAGTGCCATACCATGCTACAGCTGAGACAAAGACTCTTCACACACATCTGTGTTAATCTCATCAGATGAGATGGGAGGGATGATATTTTTACTGGACAAAGTGGCTTAGCAGACAAAGATGGAAAATCTCCTCAGATGAGAACTAGAGGACTGGGTCTTTTAGCAGGAGTGATTCAGTGGGATTTAGAGACCAGTGTCCCCCACATCCCAATTACCTGCCCATATGTCCACATCACAAATATCAGTATCCCATTTATTCCCAATCATTGCCCTCACTTGAATTGCAAACCATTCGAGGTTGAGAGTTAGGTTGGCATTGAAATTCAGTCACTCTTACAATAAGTCTCTGGGGTTTATTTTTGACAATAATAAGCTGTTACTACAAGAAATAAGTCTTTCTTTCAGGGCACAAGTGGCAACTTCCAGGTCCTCTATGAATCTGAAGCATGAACTCGTAACTTCCTGTCACCAGTTTGTCTAGCAAAAGTAGGATCGACCAACCAGTCTCTTTATCCTCTTCATTCTGACAAAATTTTACAAAGTTATTGAATATACAATTTATAAAAATCTTATCGTTCATGAATATTTGATCCATTGGTTGTGTTATTTAGTGTATTTCGATTGCCACCTCACTACATGGGTTAGTAGCACTCTCTTAACTATTGGAAGAAAAGTCATCAGTCCCTTTAAGACTAGCCTGACTTGAGAACCAATTCAGAAAACTCATCCTTACAATTTTATTCTTCTGGACCTCTGATAACATTGGTACTCTTGGTATTAATGTCTTTGGCTGAATTCTCATGAAGAACAAAAACAATGAACTGTGTGCTCAGTCCATGTCTCCATCTGTCTAGCTGTCTGTCTATCTATTTATCTGTCTATCTACCCACCCACCCACCCCTAGCTACATGTATGCGACACTTTAGGATCGTCCCTGAGCTTTGAATCACAAGGTCAGCATCTCAAACCCACCAGCTACTCCTCAGAACCCCTAAAATGGGTTGCTATGAGTTGGAACTGACTCATCAACACTTAACAATAACATATATGTATGTATGTTTGTATACATATATACATATATATGGAGGTTAGTGGTTAGTACCATGGAGTTGATTCTGACTCGTAGCTAGCCTGAATAAGGTTTCTGAGACTATAAATCTTTATGAGAGCAGAAAGCCTCATCTTACTACCATGGAATGCCTGGTATCTTTGAACTGCTGACCTTGAGGTTAGCAGCCTGACTCATAACCACTACACTACTTAAGCTGTATATATATATTTGGTTAAATGCCGTTGAGTAGGTTCCAACCCACAGCGACCCTGTATATTGTTTCCATGGAGTGGCTGGTGAGTGTGAACCACTGACCTTGTGGTTCAAACTTACTTTGCAGTTCAGCACATTAACTAACCCACAGCAGCACAGCAGGACTGCAAGCACTGGACTACAAACCACAAAGTCTGTGATTTGAGACTGCCAGCTGCTTCACAGGAGAAAGATGAAGCTTTCTGCTCCCACAAAGACTTAAAGCCTCAGAAACCTTGTGCAGGGATGCTGATTTAAACCGATTTGATGACATTTAACAATAGCAACAGCACGCATATATATATATCTTCATCACCTCTCATGAAGAAGTGAACACAGCTCTGCATATATATATGCCTTCATCCTTGAAGGGCTGCTTTCAGTGGACCCAACAGGTGAAAGTCTGGTGGAGCAAGATCGGGACAATAGGAGGATGCTTTCACTTCTCAAAAAGAAGTTTTTTTATAGAGTGTCAACAGTGTGGGCAGAGATGTGTGGATGTGCATTGTCATGAAAAAATCACAGAGCCCTTAGATAGCAGTTCTCTCTGTTGAATCTGAAGTTTAGGTTTCAGCTCTTCAGTGAGAATCTCACGGTAATGAGCATTGTTGATTGTTGAACCTTTTTCCTGATAGTGTTCAAATACTAGCTTTTGAGACTCCCAGAAAACTGTAAGCATCAATTTTCCAGCTGATGGTTGACTTTTGAACTTCTTCTCAGTCAGCGATTGAGGATGTTTCTATTCCATACTCTACCATTGACTTTCAGGCTCATAGTAATAAATCCATGTCTCACCACAAGTAATGATTTTTTAAAAGAACCTTCTAACTTCCATTGAGTATTAGTCCATATTTTGTGTGCAGATGTCCACATTCACACCTGCGTAGCAGTGACCTTGAAGTGTAAGTGCTCATAAGACTGTGCAGCCAACAGAAGTTTTAATTTATACTCACCCTCGTATGTGTGTTTATATATGTATGTATGTATGTATGTATGTATATATATATGAAAGAGAGAGAGAGTCCTGGTGTGGAGCTGTGGGCTAATGCACCGCTGACCTTACGTAAGTTCAAACAGCTTTGCAGTCTGGCACATTAACCCATAACCCACACCAGGACTCCGTATATAATACATGTGTGTCGTCGTCGTAGTGATGTGCCATGGAGTCAGCTCCAACTCATAGGGACCCTGTACAGGGTTTTCAAGGCTGTAAACCTTTATGGGAGCAGAAAGTCTCATGTTTCTCCTGCAGAACAGCCGGTAGTCTCAAACTGCCGACCTTAAGGTTCGCAACTTGATTCGTAACCACTACACTACCAGAGCTCCTTAATATGTGTGTGTGTTTATGTGTGTATATATATATATATATAGAGAGAGAGAGAGAGAGAGAGAGAGAGACAGAGAGAGTGAGAGAGAGACAGAGACAGAGAAAGATTGATTAAGACAGAAATTGGTTTCAAAGAAATGGCTTACTCAGTTATTGAGGCCAGCAAGTCCCAAATGCATGGATCAGGTATATGGCTAGAAGCTGTTTCTGACAAATTCTAAAATCGTCTTATCAAATGGGATGTGGCTGGAGCTAGGGTTACAGGAGCTTCAGATTCTAAAATCAGCATGTCAGATAACAGTATATTTCCAAGAACTGGCGGTCAGGATGATGAGTGAGATGCATGAGCAAGAGAGGGGGAGCTTTGCCATGACGTCTGCATAGATTGGATGCAGGTGACACCTCAGGGAAACTCCCTTTCAGCTGATAGATTGCTCACATCAGGTCACAAAATCGAGAATGGTTACATAATATCTGCGGAATCACTGAGAATTACAGCTAGCCAAGTTGACACATTCTTAACCAGCGCAAATAGGATAAGGGAAAAGGAGACTACGCTGACTCCTAAACTTGATTTCCTGAGCTAATATTGTTTCCTTACTGTGTGGTAACATGGGGAGGAGACCTGCTTTGTAGTACAGGAATCAAAGTAGAAATAGAGGTTACCATAGATGTAGAATGGTTGAGACTTCCAAGTGGAGTGTGAAAAAAGTAGTGAGATGTTTGAATCTGGAAGTCAAAGGAATTGTCTGATCTTGAGATATACATGTCAGAGTGATCAACATAAAGATGTTATCAGTAGCCTTGTCAATGCAGACCACTTAGGAAAGAAAGAGAAGAGCAGAGGATTCTGGACTAGGTGTGGGTCTGTTCCAAAACTCACAGACTGTGGAGAGAGAAGAATAGAAATCGGGAAAGAAGTCTGAGGATGAACAGCATTAGGAATAAAAAACGGTATGAGGATGATAATGCAGATTTCTTGGCTTTTCGTTCATGGTTCCTTACTCGACATCACACTCTTACATGCATGGTTCCTCACTCTATATCATGTCCATCGCTTGCTTTGTTAAACCAATCTAAATATTTAACTATGCTCATATGTCTTCCTGCCAACACCCACTCTGGGTTTTTAAATTGGTAGTACCAACATACTGTGTGGCTTGAGTTAGTAATGGATCATATCCTTTGGGCAAACCTCCACTAAGTGACCAATGTGCATTTTGACATTCCCTTTTTCATTTCTCTTTCATTCCTTTCTTCACCTCTACACTCCCAGACACCAACTGGCAGTATCTAATTGTCCACACTTCATAGACTTCACATTCATAGCTATGCTCAACCTATCAAATTAATCTGAGAAGGAGGGTGTCGTGTGTCCCTGGAAGTTCCCCCAAATCTGACTTCATGACTTGGACAATTCCAAAGGAACATATACACTTAGATATGTTTTTTGTTTTGTTTTTTTTTCCCCTGTCTGGAATACATTAAAAACAACATTTCCTTGAATAGGATCATCTTATTCCTAGAACTGGTTCAGAATATTTTGGAGTTTTACTAAACAGGGCTGTTTGTCCTACAAATGGGAATATTTGTTCCCTTTTATGCCTGTAAATTGGATGTCACTCTGGGTTGGAAAGCCAAGTCGAGAGCCTCCCTGCTGCCTCACTGGCACTGTTGAGGTGTGCTGGGAGCTGGCAGAACTGGAGGAGTGTGCTGAAGCTTCGGTTTAGATTCTCACCCATTGAGGCTGTATGTGATGAAGGAGTGCTTTCCATATTGAGACTCCCTTTGAAAGTGTAAAATGCCGGCATGTGCAGAAAGTGCAAATCTGGCCAGTGATGGATGTTACTGTTCTTTTTTTTTTTTTTTTAGATGCCTGCACTATAAAACAGCAAAAAAAAAAAAAAAAAAGTGTACCCATTGGACTTCATTGCCATGGCAGTGACTCTTTTAACTGACGGTGACAATGAAGCTGCTAAATTTAATTGAATACCTCTGTGATGTTCAGTGTCAAAGAGGGCTTTGTTTTGTTTTTCTTCCCTGGGTATCTGGTGTGCATCCAAATAATAAAATAAAGTAAAATGGATTCAGATTAATTTTATTTTATTTTAGTGGGATTGAATTTCAATCATTGGACAGTAGGAAAACAAATAATCTACGTGCAAATTCTACTTGTTGGGATTGACTGTTTGTAGGGCTTTATTTTCCATGACTTCAAACTTGATCCTAGCACATAGTAAACAGTAACTGTAGTAACTAAATATAGGACTATGCCTGTATCAAAAAGGATTTTGATAGAATCCTGTGGCTGAGATGGTTTTCATTGAAAGCAAAGACTGTTGATAAAGAAAATGTTATATATTTCATTTTTTTTAAAAAAAAACAGCCAAAAAGCTATTTAAGACAAACCATCCATTCCAATAATGGGCAAAGGAAATACATCAGCAAAAGCAGGCTAATAAAATGGAGCATCTGCCCCTCCACTATGAAATAATACAAACTTTTGTTTGAATACTTAGCAAACATGATTTGTGATCACTCGAATTGGTTGTACTTTAAAAGCATCTTCTATAACTCTTATTAAGTGGTAGGTTTTGTTGTTGTTGTTGTTTGTTGTCTTGCAGTCCTTTTAGTTGAAGCACAGTATTTTTGTGCTACGTTTTGGCAGATATGAATGCTGCTGTTTCAAGTGCAAGAAGAGTAACCTCTACAACATATTCTAAATTGGCTGGCCTCAGAATAGGGGGAGATGATTAGATTGTCGAGTTTCCTGCTGAGTGGTACATGCTTGTTCTGTAATACTGTTTTATGAGTCAGAGATTCAAACAGAACATGTAGGTCCAATTCAATACCCCAGCATTGTTGATCTGCTTTTTATTGATTTTTCATCTGCTCAAATCTCCAGATCTTGGTGGGCCACTGGAATGTCCTAGCCTAAGGTTGCTGTGGAGGAGTTTTAATTAGAAATGCATTGTTTCCTCCGAAATATTGTAAGCTATGCTGTTGATTCCTGGCATATTCATGAAATAGGATGTATTTCATCATGGCAGAAGTTCTTTTTTATATATAACAAAGTCAGCATAGTAAGAGGTTATAGATTTTGTGTCTGAGCATCACAGAACACAGTGACTTATCCTGTGTATATTTGTTTCATGGACAGGTAAACAATTTCATATTAAACATGGAGACATGTTGCCTATAAATTTTGAGCCTATTTGCCTGATCAATTTTTCATAGCTTTTCACTTTTGTACTACTAATTATACTCTGAAGAAAATGGCTAAACACTTTCATGCCATTGGAAAGTATTATCTTAACCCCAGCTGTATTTCCTTTTTTCCTTCTTTATCATTTCCTCTGTTACATTCTTTTCAGGTTCCACCGAGCTGAATACAGTGACATTGTAAGTGGGTTGTACTTCCTCACATCAGCGCCTTATTAATGCCATTCATTAATCTAGAACCTTGAGGTTTTTCAGAGATGGTTAGATATGCCCTATTTTTATGGAGTTTTGGGGCTGGGTGAGAGCTTACTTACAGCTTTTGCAACCAGACCTTGCTGGTTGTCGTGCCAGTTTTATCTCTGATAAAATTGGAAGGGCATGCACATGAACTTGGAGCTTTTAAAGGCAAGAAGAGAGTCACAATGGCACACACAGAAAATACATAGTCATTTCATCACCCCATTCTGTGCTGGAGCGAATCAAGTCCTCTTGTATTTGTTTACCTCCCTGTTTGCTTTCTGTACCTTGCACAGAATGAATTCACGTCCAGGAACGAGCTCCTCCTGGAGTACCTCATCTGCTGCTGCCAGAGCACCACCAGTCCTGTCACAGTACAGAGTATTTGTTCGGGGAGACCAGTTAGAGCAGACCCCAAGTGCTGAACCTCTAGTCCATGAAACATAAATACAGCAGGAGCAGTTCACTTTGTTCTTTGCTTCCATCGTTTAAAGATTCCTCAACCCTGCCATGATTTCAAGTATAGGAAGCCAAGTAACTTCAGCAGCAAAATATTTGGGGATCTGGAAAAAAAAAAAGTATTTGGAAGTCCAGGAGCAGAGGACTCTGGGACCATCAAGGGAGAAGAGGGGAGTGCGGAACCCTATCCAGAGAAGCAGTGATGCCTGAGATGGAGTCAGAGATGATGATGTGGAGAGATGGAGCAGCTGGGAACTCTAGACTCAAGGAGGGAGAGGGATTGTGTGCTGGTGGGGGCGGGGGGGGGTGCACACAGGCTTGCAGGGTATGCCTTTTGGTTGTTTGAATGATTATATATTCCTGAGTTCTTAGATGTACATCAAACAAACAAGCAAAAAAAAAAAAAAGAAAGAAAAACAACAGAGGGCATAGAAGCACATGCTGTTGCATGATGATGCACGGAGGGGATTGTAGTCATTGCAGTGGAGAGAAATACAATAGAATGAGTGTAAAGCTGATATTCTCCCATGTAAGCTATCACCCAATTCATAATAAAAACTTTAAAAAAAAGTATAGCTAGCAGTTCCTTCCAGATTAAGAGGAGGAAAAACCATAAATAGAAAAAAAAAAAAAACTATTTGTAAAAGTTAGTCCTCTTAGTGCATTTACTTATAAGATATGGCCATGTAAGGTTTTTAGTTTTGTGTGTGTTTGTTCTCACTGCTTAGTAAGAGATGTTATTTTTCTTGAGTAATAGAATTGGCTTTGTATTAGGGGATAAAGTTAAAGCCAAGCCTCAGACTCAGGTTTCCAGATCTAACCATACAAGTCCTTCCCAGTAAAAACTCGGTGAGCGCTCTATAGTTTTCCAATATAACTTTCTATAGTGATAGAAACCTTCTGTATTGCGTAGCCTAATGCACTTGTCACTTGAGCTTACTGGACAGTAGGAATATTGCTAGTATAACAGGAACTATTTTTTTTTAAGTTCTTTAATTTAGATTAATTTAAAATAAGCAATTGTGTTTAGTGGATACATATTGAACATGGCCGCTTTAGTAGTATGTTGTTAAATGTCCTTGAGTCAGTTCTCACTCACAGCAACTCAGTACAGGGTTTCTGAGGAGTGGCTGGTGGATTTGAACCACTGAACTTGTGGTTAGCAGTCAAATGCTTATTTTACAATGCCACACAAGGATTCCATTATTATTAGTTGTTGTTGTTAAGTGCCTTCGTGTCAGTTCCAATTCATGGCAACTCTGTGTAGAGTTTTCAAGGAGTGGCTGGTGAGGTTGAACTGTCGACCTTGTGGTTCAAACCAACCTTGTGGTCCATTGCTTTATCCCAGATCACCACACTAGGTGCATGTATTTTTATTTCTTCTAGGTGAGTATCTTAAGTTAATTTTGGTTCATCTTCAGAAGATAAGTGTGATAAAAATACTTTTAACAGTAGCGGCAATAATACCTCATTCTTTACTATTGTACTCCATCGCTCTTACATGCCTTGCTTTGCTTGTGGGTGTAAATGGCAAAGCCCATTAATTTATGGGACAGAGTATTGGCAGTTGTTACATATTACCACATCTGGCTGAAAGTGCTTATGAGTGAGAGTGTGTGTGTTTGTGTTTGTGTGAGCGTGTTAATTATCTTTGAGCTGTGCACATCTCCAAATGTATGACATGTTAGAGCAAACATCCAAGTTGTTGATAATTTTTTTTTTCACCTGCATTTACTAAAATCCTATGAGCCATATGCTATATGTTGCCAAAATTACTGGAGACAGGTTAACTGCAATTGGCTAAAATTTGTTTTTTGGTGGCTTATGTCAACAAAAGGAGCTTTGGTAGCGTAGTGGTTATGAATTGGGCTGCGAACCACAAGATCAGCAGTTCGAGCCTATCAGTTGCTCCCTGGGAGAAAGATGAGGCTTTCTGCTCCCGTAAAGATTTACAGCCTTGGAAACCCTGTACAGGGTCTCTGTGAGTCGGAACCGACTCCACAGCACATAACAACAACAACATGTCCAGAAAGCCTTATAAGCCAAGCACTGTGTAAACATTCAGAGATGTTCTCAGACAAGGTTATAATCACACTCACTTACGGATCTGTCTCCTTCAGTACAGATGTGTAACCCCATTAACATTAATAGGACTTACACTCAGATCAGTGGAGAGTAAAACCCTAATTAGTAGTGAGAATTGTCAGCACCCCCACTGTGATAATACCTCTGAAAGATATTTTAATGTCGCTGTGATAATAGGTACATCTTTTGTAAAAAAAAAAAAAAAAAAAAACTACAATGTTGCAGAAGTTGGCACACATCAAGCATGACATTTATTTACTAATAACAACACACTGAATGAATGGAGTCCTGGTGTGGCTCTGGAGGATAAAGCACTAAACCATAAGGTTGATTTGAACCACAAGGTCCGTGGTACAAACTTACCAGTCACTCCTTGGAAAACCTATGCAGGGTTGCTATGGGTTTGAACCAACTCGGTAGCATTTAACAACAACAAACATATAATGAATAATGGACTGTGAACCACAAGGTCCACAGTTCGAGCCCATCAGCAGCTCTGTTGAAGATGTAAAGCCTCAGAAACCCTCCCAGGTTCCTATGAGTCTGAGTTGTCTCACTGGCACTTAACAATAGCAACAACCCCAGTATCACAGACAGATTATTTATACTGATGGAATATGGTCCTACAGGTATTGGGAGCAGATAAAGAAAGACTTGCTTCTTTCCCTTTACTTAAGGAGACTTGGGAGTTTCTCTCATGCCCATTTTTTTCTACTTGGGATGATAATTATTCTGCAAAGATTTGTGAAAGATTTCCATGGAGGACTCATATTACAAGCAGTGCCTTTTTATCCCTATTAGAAAGCAGTATGTAAATGGGATATTCATTGAACATGGTTTAGCTCTTCTTGGTAATGGAAGGGACACGGATTGAAGCAAGGAGTTTCCTGTCCAAGGCAATGTGTTATTGATGAGCTGGCATTTGCCCTGTGGCCCTCCCAGAGGATTGCTTACATCTATTACTCACACACATCGATTGGTTAATTTGATAATTCTATCACCAATCGGCTGGTGTCTGACCTTTCACCATGGCAATGATGGCAGGCTCTTCATTTTTACATTGCAGACCAGTACGATTGACCTTTTTGAGGAGAATGTCAAGGCATCCCTTGATCTTAACCTGTCACTATATTTGTTAGAAGTACACTGTCCCTTTACCTTGATTTATGGTGTTTCAGCACTGGGGATATGCATTTTGTTTGTTTTAGAATTCCTTCATAAGGTATGTTGATCTGAGGAGGGGAGATTTACAATTAAAGTTATATCCTCCGCACAGAAGCACTGTGCTCAGAAACTATCAGCAGCTCTGTTCTTTCCTTTCACTAGTCAGTTTACACTTCCCAGGAAACTTCTCATAATCATTTTGTTGGCAAATTGAAATGCAAGCCCTGTTTTTGTAGGGTTTTCTGAATTTGCTTTCTTGAGCCCCTTACAAATTGCCAGAACTGGTAAGATCTGTCTAAATGCCTTCTAAAATGCAGGGAAAGGTATCACGGTAAAGTTCTGTTTGCACTCAACGGTTCACCATTCTTTTTCTTTTTAACCCTCCTAATTTATACTCTTGCCAGAGGGAAGAAATTGTCTCGTCTATGAGCTGCTCCTTGGGGAGTGGTACAAGGGCATTGCTTTGTGACTCTGAAACCATAGATTTGCTCTTGTGTTCAACTAGAGATGGAATAAAAGGGAACTTTGTCCCCAGTCATTCTGTGTGTTTGTACACCCATATGTTGTGTATGTATGGACACATACACAGTTTTTCAGGCATGCCCCATATTACCTCAGCCCCGTGTGGAGGCAAGCAGAGATATGACATACAATCAAGGCTTTGTCATTATCTACCTGAAAATAGGGAGAGGAGTTAGCCCCTTGGTTTCCTTCTGATTCAAAATCAGCCAAGCCACTTTCACGAAAATTTAGTCAAATAAAAACTGTGCTCCCAGAATGAGAAGTTGCATGCCAAATTTCAGCCTGAAGCGAATTTAAATGACTGAGTTATAAACCTTTCATAAAGGATGTTTTGTCACTCTCTAAAGATAAAAAGGCTCCTTTTTTTGAAAAGGAAATTATCTAGGCACATAGTCTTTAGCGAGGATTGTTGCCATTTATTTAAAGAAAACACAATTTTAAATGACTGGGTTTTAGAGGACTGAAAGCAGCAACTGTGTCTGAGCAGTAATTATGTTTCATAATTTTGTTTAGTAAGTATTACATATTATATGAATAGCATCATCATAAAAATGATTAGCATTCATACTATGCAAAATTCTGCATATTAAGAGCTCCACAACAGTGTCCTACATACAATACATTGTAATGGCTCAAATTATATTGTGTCAGTCCCATGGCCTGGCCCTGGAGCCCAGATCAGTGCCAGAGCTGAGAACAGGCCTCAGCTTTCCACCCAAACACCAGAGAACACACATTTCCCAACGAGCCTTAGGAAACAGCTAAAGTTGCAGCAACAGTTTCCTTAATGACCTTTGTGTTTGTTGTGTGTTGTGCAGACAGACAAAAAAAGTACCTGTTAGTGTTGTTATGTTCATTCTTCAGTGCTTGTGCAATGTGAGTGCATAAAACCATAGGATATTGTATATATTCCACAATGAGCTCTTGGGATTGATGGACACCTGACTGGGAGGTTTTTGCCTTATGTCTTGGTTTTGGAGCCCCAGTGCCTACTAAAGTAGTGAGTGGTGGTTCAGTGAGGGAGACTCGGGTTAGAATAGAACTGAGATCACACCTGTACCTATAGAGACCCACGTGGCCTCTGAGGAAGACAATCTGAGACACGCAAAATTTGAAAGATCAGGAACATGTATGTGTTAAAAGCTGTATTTCAATTGTTATATAAAATAATGGATATGCCTTTACATTTCCTTAATTTTTGTTTTTTGTTTTTTGGCTAGTGAGTAGCATTCTTTATCAAGTTAAAAAAATTAAGGTATTTAAATCTGTGTACATGGGTGGATGAGTGAATAGATAGATGAAAGTTGTTTTTAGTTGCAGTCAAGTTGGTAGTGACTCATAGCAACCTTGTGCACAACAGAATGAAACACTGTCAGATCCTGTACCAACCTCGTAATCTTTGCTATGCTTGGGCCCATTGCTGTTGCCACAGTGCCGATCCATCTCATTTGGGGTCTTCATTTGTTTCACTGATCCTCCACTGTAACTAGTATGACGTCCTTCTCCAGCAACTGGTCCCTCCTGATAATATGTACGAAATATGAGATATGAAGTCTGGCCATCCTGGCTTATAAGGAGCATTCTGGTTGTATCTCTTCCAACATAGATTTGTTTGTTCTTCTAGCAGTCCATTGTATTTTTAATAATCTCCTCCAACACACTAACTCAAATGCATCAATTCTTCTATGCTCATCGAAGAGAAAGATAGATAAAAGAGACCAGTATATTGGATGAGAGAAATTGTGTAATGATATTGTGTACTATAATAGGGGGTGGTGGGGGGAGAGGAGTATTGTAAGAACAATTATTAGCTCCATAGGAAAAACACTGAAGCAAATTAATGTACGTACACTGGAAATATACATAGGAATTTAACATACTCAGTAACGTTTATTGAAAAAAGGCTGTGTCCATAAGAGATTCCATCCTCAAATCAGACTGTAGAGACTTTGGAGACTCCTTTGACTTCGTTCTTGAAATGGGTCCCCAGGAAAAATTAAAAATTAAATTTGAAGGTTGTTAATACACTACCTTTCTTTTGTGTACCCTTCAAATCATAGAGGATAGATTTCAAGCTTTAACTACTTTTTTTTAAACCAACAAAAAGGAGAAAGATAAAACAGTCTAGATGTTTATTTCCCCATAGTGCTTCAAGGTGTAGTTACATGACACTGCCCAATCAACTTAAGAAAGAGAGAGGAATAATGTGAGATTGCTAGGAAACGCCAACACAGTGTAAGCTTTGGTAAATCTGTAGCTGCCCTGTGCTTAGCTGCCACATGAAGCTCTGCCAGCATGTTTTTGATCTGTGTGCACCTCCCTTGTTTTGCTTAAATCTGTCATTAACCCCTGGGACAGGTGTTAGCCAGTTAAAATAGCTGTGTTCCATTGAGTCCTTTCTGACCCCCAGAGTAGAACTTCCCCATAAGGTTTTTTGTTTTGCTATAATCCTATGTACAGGTTGTTACGTCTTCCACCCCTAATCCTTACCTCCAAAGTCACTGGGTGGATTGAAATTACCAACCTTCCAGGTAGCAGGAGTGGTTCATTAACTAAATTAAAATAATAGACAGTTGAGTCTGTTATTGATGATGCGCATCCTACAATGTTAGTAACAGTATTTCGAGACTGAACAGCATCCCATGCATGCAAACTCAGTCAGTGCTCATACTGCTGTCTGGACGCTTCCTTTCTCCTTTTTCTTGGTTTCACACTACTTCCAACCATTTGTCTCTGGCAGCCTTCTCACAGTGAGCCAGGAAGAGAAGAATGCCTGGTCTGTGTTCCTTTTCTCCTCTGCTCTGTCTTGTGGAGTCTGAACAGGAGAAAATATAGGAGTCAGGGTCCATTGCATTTCTCTTACATTCTTCCTGTGCTACTGCCCTTCCTCACTGATTTCTTATGAAATTGTAGCTTCAGGGTCAGAGGACCACATATAAGACAAAACCAAAAACGGCTGTGTATGTTTTCATGGTGACTTTGCAAAGGGAGGGAGTTTGAGGGAGGTTCTAACACTGATACCCAGCAGTTACTGAACCCCATACAGTCAAATCCACAGAGTCTGAGTTGGATTTTTCTGTAAGAAAGGCACTACCACACAAGAGAAGTTTATTTTTTAAATCTAGGAAGTGGGTGGAAGAAAAGACTTTACGTTTCTTTGAGTAGTAGCATTTTGAGTTTGAAGCTGGAGTAGGTGTGCAGGTAAAGTTGTGTGTTTTTCCCCCTGGGGTGTGTTTCAAAGTCAGTTTCTAGGCTTTGGAGAAAAGATTGGAGGACCAGGGAAGTCCTTGAGCCTGGTTTTCCATATCCAGTCACTCTAGCCCAACCAACCAGAAACTGCCCTAGGTGAACAACAGGCTGTTTTTATTTAATGTGAACCTGAATGATCTAGACCAGCTGACAATTTTAGTCATGTGCATGCTTCTCCTGAGACCAACCTGTTTTGGTTTCCAAGAAAAGAATTAATAGAGGAGAAAACAACCTGGTTTATAGAAAAACTAAGCAAACCTCCTTAAAGGTGACTCTTGTCTATGGGATGTTTGTTATATTAGCCTTTTCCACCTCTCTGGTTGTAGGTTATAACTTTGTGAGGCAAAACCATGGCAGGCATGGTACTCACAGCAGAACTGGTTGTCTTTAAGATGTGATCTCCAAACACATTTCAGCTGTGATGTACACTCGATTCACTGTTGTTGTCAAACGCCAATGAGTCAGTTCTAACTCATAGCTATTCTGTATAGGCTTTCTGAGAAGCAGCTGGTAGGTTTGAACTGTCGACCTTGCAGTTCAAGCTCACCTTGCATTCCAGGGCTTATTATCCAGTGCCACACCAGGACTCCACATTCAAATGTAAGCCATGAAAAAGAAACTGCTGGCAGGCTGACTTTAGAGTCAGCAGGCAGAGTCCCTAGGACCACAGAATATTAAACATGCAAACAAAAGTGGCCTGAGTGAGTCACAGATTTAGAACATGCCCCATTGCTAATTAGGAACAATTTACAAGAAAAAATACTTATATGCATTTTTAAATTGTTGATAGTTAAAATATTATCTTTTTTATTTACACCAAGAGAAATGACTTTTAATGATTGTAATTTTTAATATCCATTATGTCTTGTGTAGAAGACAAATCAATATATAATTTTACAGTTCATTAAAAATAGATGCTTAGAGAAATGAAGTAAATTAGAGCGGGTATGTGCTAAGCATATCCCATATGTCCAACCTCTCTAATAGGGGATATTTTAATGAACTTTTTTTTGATTGCTTTGTTTTGTTTCAACAAGGAAAAACAAAAAGTAAAACAGAGTGTATCTACAGACTAAGTTACCAATAAAAAAGAAAGCATCATCCTCCTTTATAGTGGCAACCCTAAAGGTCAGCAGCTCAGTAACAGGTATTTTGCATAATATGTAAATAGCTTGATTTATTGACTAGGAGGGGCAGTAGTGTTAAAAGGTGAATTTGAAATCCAAGGCTGTTATTCTCCTTAAACTATGTAGCATTTTTGAACAGTGGTTTTTACATAAGAATATGTCCTATTACATATTGACCACACTCCTTTACAACAATAACCCAATTAACGTGACACAAACTTTGTTACATTCTCTCCTTTCGGCCCTTCACCAGGATTTTTTAATAAGATCCATGGTTCAGTTTCCTATTCCTTGTTTCATAATGGTTTCCCCTCTGCAGTCCCGTTTTCTCAGCTGTGGAAAACACGTCCTGTGTCTAGATTTCAGGTTCATGAGTAGGGTGTTAACAACCCTGAGCTGCTTCTGATCCTCTGCAACAAGCAAAACCCACAGTAGTTCAGCACAGCTCTTTTAAGACCTCTTGTGAGGGGACAGGATGGGGTGTGGATTTCTAGTTTCTGGATTGGACTTGTTTGTGCTAGATGTCACTTTGTCTGGAATATATACATCATAAAGCAAAGAACTAACTATTAGAGACTTTATGTTGTGGTTAAGTGTTGTTGTGTTGGTTTGGACTCTCAGTGACCCTTTATAGGGTTTCCGAGGTTTTAAATCTTTGAAGGAGGAAAAGGCCTTATCTTTTTCCCTCAGAGTGGCTGGTGGGCTCAAACTACTAACCTTGTGGTTCACCGTCCAGTGCTTGTAATATGGAGCCGCTGTGTTCCACATAGGTATATGTGTGTGTGTGTATGTATGTATGTATATATATATACATATATATATATAATAAAATGAAAAATCATTGTTCAGGGAAAAGATCAGTGAGTAAATCCTCTAATGGCCTGAAGCGTCATTATTTCATATAATTTGCCCAATCACTTTCCATTCAAAAGTTAATTTCAAGTCGGGGGATAATTTAAGAAAATAAATTGTTATTTATAGGTTCCCAAATCTAGGATGGCATTAAAAATTATCTTTTCACTTATTGTTACAGCAAAGTTAGAATAGACTAAAAACTTCTGTCAAATAAATGGCAACTAACAGCTTTGGGTAATGAGGTTTTTGGGGTGATACACCCCCAAAAGTACCTCTTTACATCTTTCTTTTGCATTCTGTCTAGTGTGCTCATTTAAGTATATTCTCTCTTTTTCCCCTCTTCTTTTCTTTCTTTTTGAACATTTTCTTTTTCCTCCTCTTTTCTTCCTTATCTCTCTCAGTGGATAAAGAGGCTTATCCTCTGTTCACTATTGTTTCTATTCATCACTTTAAATGTAGCATAGTGGTTCTGAGTTGGGCTGCTAATCTCATGGTCAGCAGTTTGAAACTGCCAGCTGTTCCGCAGGAGAAAGATGAGGCTTTCTGCTCCCGTAAAGGTTTACAGCCTTGGAAACCCTGTGCAGGGTCGCTATGGGTCAGAACCCACTCCACGGCACATAACCACCACCACCAGCAACCTAGGTGGAGCCTTGCTGTTCTGCTTACTGTTGTGGACGGTGCTATTTGGACCCCACTTCTGTTCCCTGTTAAATATAGCTTTGTTTGTTTCCCAAGCTAGTTTCATCCTTAATTTTATATGTTTTACTTTCACTGCTCCAAATAAAATGATTGCAAAGGCAAATTCTGTCCTTTTTCTAAGAATTTCCTGATACAGCCTCTTTGTCTATACCTCTTTTTATCACAAATGATTCATTTTGTTCCTTCCTCAGTGTTTGTCCTCTATAACTTATCTCTTCAGTGACTGTGCCACCTCCAAGCCTCTTTCCTTAAATCTACAGAATATCATGGCATTTAAACCTCTTTCCCCCACTTTACTTCTCTTTCTTTGAGTCCTAAATGTGGTGCTGTAGGTTAAGCACTCGACCGAAGGTCTGTTTGAACCTCACGGTCAGTGGTTCAAACTCATCAGCCGCTCTTGGAAACCCTATACAAGGTCATTATGAGTTGGAACCGACAGAATGGCACTTAACAACAACAACATCATATTAATAACTTAATGTGACTTGTCCCTACCTACTGCCTCATGTGTCTTTCCAATCCAGCCTCTGTACTAAAGACTGACCAACAATTTTGCATCTTGATTGTACTAAGACTGTAAAATCCAGGAATAATGGAAGCTTCCATTATTATTATCGAAGACTCCAACTGAAACGAAACTATTACTCACACAAATTGTCATTTCCTTCATGAGTTATAATTTAAATGATTATTGGACAAGTGATACACATTAAGCTCCCAAGATTTATTTTTTTATGATTTTTCTTCACTTAATGAAATGTATCCAAGAATCCATATAAAGTGATGGCAGAAAAGTCTGTTAAAGCAAACACCAAAAAGTGTTTCCATTGTCTCCTTAGAGGCTGCATTAAGGCAATAAGTGTGCTATATGACATAATTAACTATCACTGTAACTCCTGCTAATGCACATTATGTTGTTGTTAAGTGCTGTGGAATCTGTTCTAGCACACAGCGACCATGTATAGGATTTCCCAGGCTTTAAATCTTGAAGAGAGCAGTAGTCCTACAGCATTAGGTATAGACTTTACAAGTGGATTTAGTTTTCATTCTTCTTAACCTACTTACTAATCCAGAGACAAGTTAGTTATTTTTGTAATGACAAAAATACCCATGCAGTCAAACTGTTTAAAATACTCGAGTTAATGAATGGCCAACATATTCTGCATATAGTAGGTGTTCAGTAAATTTTAAGAATAAAAACAGCAATAGTCTAGTTGGTAAGATAATGGATCTTTGAGTTTTTTGGCTCTGGTATGTTTTAAAATAACCATGCGTCTTCAGGCCATATTTGACTATCCTTTGGTTCTTTATAAGAAGAGCAAGGGAATAGGGCAGAGTCTTTAAGTCTTCCTACATTGAGCAGCATGTTAGATATCACCCTTTAAAAACAAAATTAATATTCCAGAAAACTTATCAAGATACACAACTTGAAACATGGGGGAAATGTGATCCCTGTTAAGAAAAGAATTGAGGAGAAAGTGAAAAAGAAAAATTTCTCCTGATGGAATAGTTTTCTTATTTTGTTTATACTTTTTCTTTGCCTTTCATTGTCTCCATATAGAGAAAAAAAAAAAAATGTTAGTGTATAAGGCAAAATTCAAAACTCAATAAGAAAGGACCAGTTACTCTGTTATAAACTGGTTGTTGGAAAGGATACTTGAACATTCTTGTATATGTGCTAATGTACAATAGTCTTATCTAGACGCTATGTTATAGAGATAGTATTCCAGTGCTTGGGAAACATCAGTCCCAGTCCAAAACTAATCACTATCACCTTACACTACATAGGCTGTAGCAGTTGATTCTAAAAAATGTACATGCACAAAGCAAGGAAAAGCGAGTAACCCTAATGGTTTAGATTTATTCCTCTGGGAGGGAGATATTTACCAATGGATCTTGCGTCCCATGCCTGATCATGATTAGTCATGAAATGATGTAGGTAGCATGGATTGATTAGGCTGCCATCTTAGATTTTGCTGTGAACTGATGGACTTATACCTTTTCTTCTTGTGTCGTGTGGAATTGTGCTTGACAGACAGTTTTTATATTACATGTGCATTGTGGACTTCAGAAATACCTTAGAATATGTAAAGCATGTTTAAATTACCAACAATAAAATCTGGCTTTGAGCCTTAACAAATGTGATTCCCAAGACTTTTATGTTTCTAATTGTAAGCATAACAAACGGGTTTACTTAACTTCATTGGCATATGGGATGAAAATTCTTTACCAGTCCCTGTGTAGCATTTTAAGTTTCCTGGCCATTTTAAAGTGTAATAGACCATTACAATTAAGTGAATTATATACTTAAATCAGAATAGAGAATTCATTTATTTTTCTCCAGTTCTCTATTCAGAGTCGCCTCTTTAAATGTTGATCTAAGCAAATACTTAGCACCTACTATGTGTTGACAATTGTTCTGGTAATTACAGGGAACAGTGGTGAGCAAAACAGACACAGCCCCTGCTGGAGTGGTGCTTACATGGTAGTGCAAACAGTTAACATGTCAGCTGCTAACTGAAAGATTAGAGGTTCAAATCCACCATAGATACCTTTCAAGAAAGGCCAGCCAATCTACTTCAAAAGAATCAGGCACTTAAAGCCCTGTGGAGCACAGTTCTGTCTGACATACATGAGATGCCAGGAGTCAAAGTTGACTTGATGGCCACTGGTTCATGAGTTAAATAGGCAACTGCAATTAGTACTAACAGAAGACCACCATACCCTGGGTGCTCTGGAAGGAAGACCAAGTAATTCAGACTTGAGACACAGTTGAGAATTACAGGGACAAATTAGAATTAGGTAGAAGGTCAAGTAGAAGTGGAAGAAGCTTTTCCAAATGAAGGGGAGAACATGTGAGAAAACAAGACAGTAATTTAATTTTTTTTCCAGAGATAAATTAAATGAACATTTTAGACAAACTTTTGCTTTCAATATAAATTGTGGAAATTAGACATAAATAACAATAAATGCAAGGCAGATATTTAGGTATCATGGTCAGAGCATTCTCAGTTATTGTGACAAAGAATTATTAATAATTGGAATATGGATCAGCCAGGAAAACATCTGTTCTAGAGAATTAATATTAACATTTAAAGAAATACCACTTATTATTAAAATTTGTGGCAATCTTTCTTACTCTCTCTATAAAGAATGTTGTTAAGAACTGTTGGTTCCAACTCAAAGTGACCCAGTATAGGGTTTTATGAGGAACAGCTGGTGGGTTTGAACCACTGACCTTGTGGTTAGTAGTCCTAATCCTACAACCCCACACCAGAACTCCATTTATCATATATACATAAATATATATATATAGTTGTTGTTGTTAAGTGACGTCCAGTTAATTCCAATTTATAGTGACCCTGTGTAGGGTTTCTAAGGAGTAGCTGGGGGGTTTGAACTGCAAACCTTGTGGTTCACAGTCCAGTACTGATCCTACAGTGTCATGCCAGTAGTCCAATATATATAGTATAAGTATGTAACTATGTATACATATGTAAATATAGGCAGAGTAGCTAACTGCATAGCAAATCCTCAGTTGATTGTGGTTGAATATTTAATGGCGAAAAGTTGTACGCTATCAAGTGCAAACATTTTTCTTAATTCCAACTTTACCTGTTTCTGTTTTGATACACTGTAGACATGCTCCTCCAAATATTCTGTAATGAGACCCACTTACAAGAAAGTCACACAAGGTAAAAGAACATATGAGTTATTAAAAGGTCTTCCAGCAGAACTGGGATTCATCTCCATATCCCCCAGGATCCCAAATGCGCTCCCTTATATCACACAAATGGAGTTTTGGTAGGTGAATTGAAAATTAGTTACCAAAAATTAAATTAAAAGGAACTGAGTCATACTCAAATCAGCCAGATTTATATGCCTGCTTTCTTTTTTCCTTCCTTCCTCCCTTTTCTTTCTTTCCTTTCTTCCTTCTTTCAAACAGGAAATAGATTTTTCCAGCTTAGAGAATCTATTACGTATGTAGCTCCTTAATGTCAGAGATGCACAATTGAATTGTACTTTCTTTCTTTTTTTTTTTCTTAAATGTTTTATTGTGAATTATGTGATAGTTTACATGGGAGAACATTAGTTTTACATTCATTCTATCGTATATTGCCATGATTAACACCCCCCCCCCATGCAATCCTTCCCTAGTGCCCCCCAGGTCTTCAGCACACAGTTGCTTTCCCTCTCTGGGTCTAAAGTCTCCAGCTGCTCCATCGCTCCACGTCATCATCTCTGGCTCCATTTCAGGCATCACTGCTTTTCTGGGTAGGGTCCTGCTGTCTGCTCTTCTCCCTTGATGGTCCTCGGGACCTCCACTCCTAGACTGAAAAGTTAATCACTCTCCTTCTTGCTATAAAACGTCTACCTTTACATATCCAACCCTCATAATCAGTCCTGATAACAATTATTCACTATTGTATCACAAGAGACCCGTCTGCATTTCATTGCATCAGCCCCACCTAGACAGATTGGATACTACTCACTGGAGATTCTACCTTCCTCCAGGCCCTCTGGATCTAGGTTCCCTCTTGAAAGCTTGTAAGTTGAATTGTACTTTCAAAAGAGCCTGGAGTTCAGTGGCCTCCAAGACAGTACATGATCTGTCTGACTAGACTTCTTGTCACAGTCTCTCTTGCCCACCCTGACTTTCTTGCTATTTGAGTAGGCCAAGCTCCCCTTGTTCAGAACTTGTGCTTTGCCTTTTTCTCTGTTGAAGTACTTCCTCCACACCCATAACCAGGTGGTCTTTTTTCTTTCAGCTATCTGCTCAAACTAAAGGTCTTCCCTGGTTACTCAGTGTAAGATAACAATATCCCCTACCCCCTGTCCACCCTACTCTATCCTCCTCCTTACCCTACTTTATTATCACCATTAGTCTTACTGCTGCTTGTTTATTGTCTGTCTCTCCAAACCTGATATAAATGAGGTACAAAGTAGGAATTTTGCCCTTATTACTCGTTGTTATTGAATTGATGCCTTTGAGTTGTGGTGTTGGAGGAGAATACTGAGGGTGCCATGGATTGCCAAAAGAACCAATAGATCTGTTTTGGAAGAAGTGCAGCCAGAGTGCTCCTTGGAGGCCAGGATGGCTAAGCTTCGTCTCTCCTACTTTGGACATATTGTCCGGAGGAAACAATTGCTGGAGAAGGATGTCATGCTGGGTAGGGTGGAGGGTCAGAGAAAAAGAGGAAGACCTCCAACGAGATGGATCAGCCAGGTGGCATCATTGATGGACTCAAGTGTGGCGGCGGTAGTGAGGTTGGCCCAGGATCGGACATTGTTTCGTTCTGCTGTGCATGGGGTCGCTATGAGTCGGTTCCGACTCGATGGCACCTGACAACAACAGCAACTCGTTGTTATGTGATTTGAACCAGTTCCAATTCATAAGCTATCCTGCATAGGGTTTCTGAGGCTATACCTCTTTGCAGGAGAAGAAAACATCATGGTTTTTCCCCAGAGTGACTGGTGGGCTCAAACCACTAACCTTGCAGTTAATAGTCTGGCACGTGCCCTACAGAGCCACCATGGTCCCCAGTCTTAGAATAGAGTTTGTCATATAATTGATGCTTAGTACATATTGGTAGAATGAATGATGCAAACTGCAGGAGCAGCAGATACCCATCCATACACATCTATAAATATATAACTGTCTGTAATCCTAGATTCTATGCATAGAATAAGTGAAAGATACTAAGTGACTAAAGAGAAGAGAAGATTTCTTCCTTATATTATTTTATGTGCTATCAAGTCAGTTCCGACTCATGTTGCTGTTGTTAAGTGCCATCATGTCATTTCTGATTCATAGAGACCCCGTATAGTGTTTCTGAGGAACAGCTGGTGAGTTTGAACTGCTGACCTTGTGGTTCACAGTCCAGTGATTATCCTATAGCACCTGGTATAGGGTTTCCAAGACTTAAATTCTTCAAGGAAACAGAAAGACTCATCTTACTCTCTTGGAGCTGCTGGTGGGATTGAACCTTAGACCTTGGGTATTCACAGCCCAGTGCTTATCATATCTAACTTATGGCTGTCATTTAAATGTATTGATAATTTGTTTGGTTTGGTTTTATAGTACCAAGTGCACCACACCAAAATGTCAACAACTAATTTGCTGGTCACAGAGTATAGTTGAGGAAATTTCCATACCAATTATCTTCTTTACTAAGGCTATACTGATGAACTATGTCAGTGTATGGAAGGCAAACAGAGCCAAAGGCTAATAACCCCTTATCTTTATTATCATTATGATCACCAAATATTTATTGAATATCCCCTTATGTAAGTCACAAGGGGAAAAATTCAGAACCAGGTAGTTAACTGTACAGGAAGACAATCCTCCCCTACTTCCTCATACTTAAGGTAAAAACTATTGTTTTTTCTTTTCTTTTCCTTCACAGTCCAGAATGCTTGTCTCCCAGCTACTGTCTTAGAAATTATCTCCCAACTTGTCCCACCTAATTAAAAAATACCTCAAGATCATCTCTGAGTATTTTGAGTCTGTTCACTTTTAAAGTTTACTGCGACTCAAGGATATTAACAGTAAACCCATCCTAAGGGAGGACAAACATTTGTTTCACTTATTGTTGTTGTTAAGTGCTGTTGAGTCGGTTCTAACTCCTAGTGAGAGCAGGGTGGGGAACCTTTTTTTTTTTTTTTTTGCCAAGGGCCATTTGGATATTTATAAGGTCATACAAAATTATCAACTGAAAGTGAGCCTGCTATATTTGCTCATACATTTAATTAACTTACCCCTAATAATGTGGTGCTGTGGGATAAAGTACTGGACTGCAAGGTCAGTGTCAACCACAAGGTCGATGGTTCAAACTCAACAGTTGCTCCTTGGAAACCTCATACAAGGTTGCTATGAGTCAGAACTGACTCAACAACACTTAACAACAACAACAAAAATGTGATGGCTGGAGCTGCAGTTGCCTTGACAGGTTCAGACCAAATGATTCCTCAGGCCTTACATGGCCCATGGGCTGGGCGTTCCCTACCCCTGCTGTATAGGATTTCCAAAGAGCAGCTGGGTTTGAACTGCCAACCTTGCAACTAGCAGTCAAGTGCAGATCCTACAGCACCACATTAGGAGCTACTTAGAGTCCTCTCTTCATTAGCACATGAGCAGTTGTAGGTCTAAGTGGGTCTCCAGTGACCATTGTTTTGAATTTGAATGAATTTGTTGGGTTCCCCCACTTGCACCCAAAGATGTAATCATAGTTCTAGACTATTTGAGCTTTTTTTTTATCAAATGGGAAATGTAAGGATAGAGTGTAATTCTCTGGTTATTGGGAAGAACTTAATAGAGGAATAAAGTGTTATCCTAGAATTTGCTGCTTTTTTTTTCCCTTTATGTTTCTATTTTTGTTGTTGTTTAGTGCTGTTAAGTTGGTCTCAGATAGTAGTGACCCTGTATAGGGTTTCCTAGAAGCGGATGGTAGATTTGAACCACTGACCATTGCAGTTCAAACTAGTCTTGCTATCCTGTTTTTATTCTATAGCACCACACCAGGCCTCCTTATATTTCTAGCAATATCCAAAAATGACCCCAAAGAGGAAATATCTCAGACTACTATCTTGTGTGGAAATGAAAAGAAGTGGCATTGAGGTACATGCGAAAGGGCCTTGAGAACTGTGAGGGTTGCAGTCATCGACATGAATCAAAATGTGTATGAAACATTGAATAGAAAACGGATTTGTTCTGTAAATCTTTACCAAATTCACAATAAAAAGTTCAAAAAATAAATAAACAAAAGGACCTTGAGACTTTTATGTCTGCCCATTTGTGATCCATAAAGCAAAAGGCCTGCTTAATACTTGCAGTGTTTTAGACCCAATAAATGGCCATTTTCTCATGCTATTCTGTCCTGCAAGTTGCTCACAGTTGTACTTCTCAACAACCTTAGCCAGTATTGCTCTTTTTTTTTTTTTCCTTCCTTCATATAACCGGTAGTAGGAGGTCTTTATGATTTTCATCTTCAAACAAAATTTCCATTTCATTTCTGCCAATTTTCCCCCATTGAGGAAAAATTCCCCAGTCATAGATGATGGAATTCTTTCCAATTTTACAACCTCTTACCTGGTAGCGTAGTGCTTATGAATCGGGCTGTGAACCTTAAGGTCAGAAGTTCAAAACTACCAGCTGTTCTGCAGGAGAAAGATGAGGCTTTCTGCTCCCATAAAGATTTACAGCCTCAGAAACTTTGTACAGGGTCACTATGAGTTGGTCCTGACTCCATGGCATATAACAACAACCTTCTGGTTCTGTTTTGTAAAAGGTCCAGCCTAACCTTCTTAGTCTAGTATATATCAAGGTTTAATACAAGACAGGTCACTTTTCTGTGACTATGTTATTCTCTTTTGCTTCTAGTTTTAAAATTCTTTTCTTATTTGTACTATAAGCATGCAGACGGCACGCACACACATATTTTTGGCATACTGATGTATAGTTTCCATCCTTGATTTGTTTTCGTATTACTTAGGGTGTCTGTCATCATTTTTAGTCTAAAGCCTCTCCCTTATACCCTTCTCTCCCCTGCCTCCATCCTCCATCAAACACTCTGAGAGACTGAAGTTTCCTTCGTCTAGGGGCTCTTCCATGAGAGCTCTCTGCTTGCCAAGGAAAAGTTTGCATACCTTCATTCAACCTCCTCGTCTCCATAGCAAATAATATTGTCATTGTTCTTCCAGGAAGGAGCAGCCTGTGTTTCCATGTTTCCTATGTTATGGCAAAACTTGAAGAGAAACTGTCCAAGCTAAGAAAGCAGAATAAAATTTACAAGCAGTTTGCCTGGGCAAAGGAGCCAGCCGCACACACAGTACTTGCTATGTAATTCAGAACAAAATCATATCTGTTCTCATAATGACGTGACAAATCATCATTTCAGGATATATCACCAAGTCTCTGCTGCAGGGCGGTCTGGATTCCCCCAAAAAACAGTAAAATGAGGCCTAACAGGTCTTAGCGTTATACTGAGTAAGAAGACATGAATTTGGGTAGGGAGAGCCAGTTGAAGGCAAGTTTATAAAACATGCTGTTTTACATCAGTAAATCCAAAAACCTTCAGAAAGTATTCTTCACTTTCAGTGAAAAATGGAAAGAACCCGAATGAATGCTCAGCATACATGCAAATCGCTGTCTGCTTGGCTGTTTTCCTCTACTATCCACAGAGACACTCAGGAAACTAAGAGGCTGCTTAAAGCCAACAAGGGAAGAGCAATGTAGTGCTCTCTTACTGCCACTGTGAGTGCATATCTTTCTAAAGTGCATTGAATTGTTTTCATGACCCACAGAACCTCCTAGACTTCCCATAAGTATGGCACAGCTGAGAAAAACAAACAAACATTCATATCCAAATGGCATCAGAGGACTTGGTTTGCATTAGACTCTAAAACTGCAGCCATTTTTCTGATGACATTTGGACATCATTCAAGGGGAGCCTTTAGGTGCCCAATGATTTCTGTCACAGGGGTTTCTGTGTATGGGAAGTTGGGACTTCATTCATTATGTAAAAGTGGTCTCAGTGACTGAGAGGCTGGCTGGCCTATTTGTCCCCTCAGGAAAGATGTTGTTTAACTCAATTTAACCTTAAAAGGCTATTTGGCTTTTATTTTTGACTCATACTTTACCCTGTATAAGGAGCTCTGGTGGTACTGTGGGCTGGGCATTGATCTGCTAACTGCAGCATTGGCAATTCAAACCTTGGACTCCTAGTGTGGTATTGCGGGTAAGGCGCTGGTTAGAGCCTTATGGCTATTCAAGCTCACCAGCTGCTCCTTAGAAACCCTATACAAGGTCGCTATAGGTTGGAACTGACTGAATGATGCTTAACAACAGCAAAGAGAAATATGAGGCTATCTGCTCCCTTAAAGATTTAGAGTCTTAAATGGCCACTATAGGGTTGCTTTTAGTTGAAATTGACTTTATGACGATAGGTTTAGTTTGGGATGCCCTACATATAAACAATGCTAATGGTTAAGCACTAGCGGCCCAAACCCAATGGCCAGAAACCTTATACTAGGTCACTTTCAGTCAGAACTAAATAACAAACGCCAACATATATAATGAGGATGGTAAGATTGGCATCGTGGGTATTTTTATTGTTACTGATTCTTGATCACAGATCCTCTTATGTTGTTTCTTGTCTTATCAATATATATTAAATGTGTTACATTTTAGTGTCTGATTTCCCCATTGTTGTTGCTAAGTGCCATGGAATTGGTTCTGACTCTTAGCCACCCAGTATAGGGTTTCCAAGGAGTGGCTGGAAAGTTTGAGCCACTGGCCTTATAGTTCAAACTAGCATTGCGGTCCAGTGTGTATTCTACAGTGCCATACCAGGACTCCATGTTGTTGTTGTTGTTGTTAAGTGACGTCGAGTCGGTTCTAACCCACAGCGACCCCGAACAGGGTTTCTGAGGCTGTAAATCTTTATGGGAGCAGAAAGCCTCATCTTTCTCCCGCGGAGCAGTTGGTAGTTTCGAACTGCTGACCTTTTGGTTCGCAGCCCGATTCGTAACCACTATGCTACCAGGACTCCATATGAAAGGTAAATTCCTCAAGGGCAAGAAGAGAAGAGAATCTAAGAATCAAAAGGTACTTGAGCTACCATGTGGCCTACTCTTGCCCTTCCTCATCCATTCCATTTGATAGATGAACAAAATGAGGGCTAGATGTATTAAGTGCCTTGCTGAAATTGCATAGCTAAATGGTGGCAGATAGAACTAAACCCTAGATCTCCTCATTTTAATGTCATCATCTTCAGCTCCCTCTTGTAGTTCCATCAGAAACAATTTGAAGTTATGATCCAGTGCATAATTCTGTGATGTTAGTGATGTGGGGATTCAGAGACTGGGAGGGCTAAGGTGTCAGTAGTCACAGAGAAGGCCTATGGGAGGAGATGGGGCTTAGAAGGCAGACAGAAGTCCAGAGTTCACTGCATTGGTCTTCCATATACTGTTAAGATCACGAACATCAGGACACCTACCTAACTATGAAATAAGGGTATGTCTGCCCTAGTTCCTTACTATTCTATCAGCCTCTGCCTATAACCGTTTGCCATGAGAGATGCTTTTGTGCCAAATTCAACTAAAAGACTTGTTAGGATTCTTGAGTTGGCTCTATGCATTTATTTTAAATGGGAAACATTGCATCAAATCCAAGGTCTGTTCTCCTAAGCTTTTATGTCCCGAACCTATGTGTGCACACACTTTGTCCTTTCCCTCCCCCAGCACACCCCAGGATAATAAAACTTTGAAAGATCTGAGAAAGAGAGACAGCTCTCTCAGGACATGCTCCTCCATAAGGGTTTTGCAATTTCCAGTCCGAGCTGGAACAGTATGATGTGATGTGCGGTTGGAAAAGCAGTTTGTTCTCTGCTAATGACAACTGTGGATTCGGAAATGAAGCACAGCAGGTGGGACGGTGGGACTCAATTTTCGAAATCTGTGCCCTAAAATGTGTTTTCTTAAACCTTGTCTCTACCACCCTTTAGGGGCCTCTGCATCCATCAAAACCAGACCCCAGGATAGGAATGCAGGGCTCCTATTTCTCACTGACGCTTTCACAATCGCCACTATGATTCAGAGGTTGTCTGGAAAGTTCAGTAGCCAATAGTTTTCTCCTTCAACCCAGAGTGATAAATTAAATCTCTTCTTGTTTCCATCGTGGAGGGGTGAAGCAGTAACTTTAAGATGGACGGTAAGATTCCTCGTAGCCATTTCTAACAGCATTATATCATCAGGAATTCATTTTTTTTTTTTTCAAAATAATGCATGAGTTAAGGTATTCCTGGGAGCCCTGGTGTGGCACTGTGGGCTAATACATCAGACTGCAAAGTCGTTTGAACTGCAAGGTCGATGGTTCAAGCTCACCAGCTGCTCCTTGGAAACCCTAGACAGGGTCTCTATGGGTTGGAATCGACTCTATGGCACTTAATAACAACAAAAGGTATTCCTTGAATGAGGAAAGACGCGTCTGCATTCCGGAGTATTTTCAACTTTTTTACTTGAGCGTATGTTACAAACTCTAAGATTGACTCTTAGGAAACCTAAGCTAGGAAAATCATCACCTGTCCCCTGTAAGGTGAACGTTGATGGATGGTACATGGTTATTAACATGTTAATAAAGTATATATTAGAAAATTGTAAGGCAAAAGGTAGCCTCTTGAGAAATTGATGGATGGTGTGTTCTTCTTTACCAGTGAGTTAAAAACTTACTGTTTTGTTTTTCCATGGTCGCTTAGCATAGTTAAAAAGCCAGCTGCCTTTAAGACAGTGCTGACTCATGGCAACGCCATGTGTGTCAGGGTAGAATTGAACTGTGCTCCGTAGGTCTTCAGTAACAATGTTACAGAAGTAGCCTGGCAGGCCTTTTCTCCACGATGACGCTGAGTGGACTTGAATCTCCAACCTTTAATGAGCCAGTGAGCTCCTTGAACTTGTGTGGCTTGTACCAGCTAGGCAGTCCTAGCCTAGCTTAGTGCTGTGTGCTGTCATGGTCAAAGCCAATTCTGACTTAGAGCAACTCTGCAGGAAATAGAAGTGCTCCATGGGCTTTTCAAGGCTGTAATTCTTAAAATAGTTTTCCAAGTCTTTTCTTCTGTGCACTGGCTGGTGGTTCATGACACTGACCTTTTGATTAGCGGCTCAGCACTTCACCAGTGTGCAACCAGGGCTCCTAGGCATAGTTGTTAGTTGAGTCCATTCCAACTCATATCAACCGTGTATAGGGTTTCTGAGAGTGGCTGGCAGGTTTGAACTGCCAACCTTGTGGTTATCCTACAGTGCCATACCACTAAGCATAGTTAGAGGGAGTTGATGAACTGTGAGTTCTTAGATGGAGCACCCCTTTGGCAGAGTGTCTCCGGCAATTCTGAGAATGTTTGTTGTTTTTTAAAAGCTGGTGCTTAGTTCATCATTTCCAGTCCATAGTTTTGTATTTTGGGAGTGTTGGTTTTTTAGCAAGAAGAAAATATTCAGCACAGTGTTTAGGGCGCCCACCCTACTCAGGAAATCCCTTGAAAGCAAGATCTCCCAGGAGATATTCACAACAAGCAGTTGTGAATTCAGTCTTTACAAAGAAGCATTGGGGATTGTCACACACAAAACATTATCTTGCCGTGTAATTCAATCACCTGTCATTTTATTGCACCGTCTGATTTGATTAAAACCTCAGCAACCAAATAATTTGTATTATAAATTACACAACTTCATGTTTTTATTTCGATCAGTTTTGATCCCTTTGGTCAGATTTCACTGGCTAATTCAATTACAAGCTGTTTTAGAAAAAAAATGCAATTTAATCAATAAGAAAAAGGCCAAATTTTAAACCAAGATCAAAAAACCTAAAGCATCGTTAAAAATCCCTATTTTAAAAGGTGCATTTGGTGGCAATTTTGCCATACCTCATGGGTGTACTGTTGTGCATTTTACAAAGATGTGATGGAAAAAGAGATGATTAATTTAAGCAGCATCCTGTCCTGCTCACTGGTAGCCAGTGAGCCCCGGGGAGCTGCTAGAGGAAATAAATGAAGCACCAAGTATTTTTTCCACCAAATATTTATCAGGTTTCTTTTCTTTTTTTTTTTTTTTTCTTTTTCTTTTGTAGTCATCATTTCAGTGCTCTTCAAATTTTAGCTTGCATCACCGGCACTGGAGAGGACATGTTTAAAAATCTAGATTGCTGTACCTCAGAGATTTTGATTGCTTTATTGTTGCTACCTGCTGTCTATCTGCCCCTGACTCATGGCAACCCATGCACATGCACAATGGGACCACACAGCTCTGGTCCATAGAGTTTCTATTGACTTATTTTTCTGGATGTCTATCATGAGGCCTTGTTTCCTAATAGGTCTTAGTCCAAAAGTGCCACTAACACCTGTTCAGCATCAAAGCAAAAAATCCAACATCCAGTGACAGACTGGTTGGTATTGTCCAGAAATAGAACCCAGGTCGTCTATCTGAAACAAGAGCATTCTATCCCTGAGCCATCATTGCTCTTCTCTGGCATATGCCCTGGAGAGTAACAGTTCCGTCACACATTCTGTTTATACTGACGGTACTGGCCCACTCAGCCTGGGAAAGTAACACAGTATATGGAAAAAAACAGTTTTGAACGTGTTTTTTTGTATTTTTTATTGGCCTCTCCCATTACTACCTGTGACAGAAAAAATGTCTCTTTTGTAAGTGAACAATGGCACCTTAAAGAAAACTAGCCTGATTTTTTTAGCTCTGTTTTGTATGTGAATGAGCCCTCGTGGCACAGTGGATTAAACACTACACTGCTAACAGTAAGGTCTGCTGTTCAAATCTACCAGCCGCTCTGTGGGAGAAAGGTGAACTATCTGCTCTCATAAAAAGATTTACAGTCTGAAAACCTTAAGGAACAATTCTTCTCCGTTCTACAAGGTCAGTGTGAGTCACAATCAACTTGACAACAGTGGATTTGGGTGTTTTAGGTGGGGCTTTTTGGTATCATAATTTGTGTTTCTTTGTTTGTAGCAGTTTTCGTACCGTGCTAATTTTTAATATTGAATCCAAGATACTTGGCATCATATGTTTGAAAAATACATTTTCAAATCAAATTAGTAATTTTTGTTGTTTGTTTTTAATTTCTAATAAGGTCAGTATAATCCTTGACCCCTATGCTGTTCTCTGGCTGGCACACAGAGGTGAAGAAATCCATTCAACACCTAGAAAAGTTTTGTACGAATCCACAATGTGCCCTGCTTTGATCTGCAATGAGAAGAAGCTGACATTAGTCACGTATTTTACTTTAGACAGCTACTTCCAGATTTGTCGGATCAAAATATCTTATAAATGACTCAAATGTTGTAACAAATGGTTCAAACCTCATGGCATTTGTGGAAAACAATTTAATGGGGTCCCTGAGCAGCTACAGGATAAAGAAATTTGAGTTATGAACTCTAGCAGCATTTTGATGTGAGGTTTGTGCTTCGATGTGCCTGTGTTCACTAAAAAGTATTTCTCTACCTTTAGAAGACCTTCTAGCTTTTCCTTTGGCAAAGTCAGAAACAAAGATGCCTACATTTTTTGCAGCATCTCTAGATAAGCAATACATTTATGTCTCACATGTGAAAATGTATAGATATATAGATACTCTTATAAAATTATAAAGCTGGAGCCAGCCTTCTTGTTGTTTTTAAGTGCTGTTGTGTCTTTTCCAATTCATAGCAACCTGTTTAAGATTTCTGAGGAGCAGCTGATAGGTTTGAACCACCAATCTTGTGGTTATCCATTGTTTATCCTAAAATGCCACACCAGGACTCCACACTTAGAAGCCCATATCACTCAGCATCTTTATTTTGTAGATTAAGGTTCCTGGGTGGTAAATCAGTTTACACTTTATTGCTAACTTAAATATTGATAGTTAAACTCAGCCATACCACATAAGAAAAGGACTGGAAGTGTGTTTCACTTAAGATTTGTTGTTGTTGTTCGGTGTGTTGAGTTTCTCCCAAGAAAATCTTAAGGAACAGTTCTATCCTGCAACACATGGGGTCACCATAGGTCTGAATCATGTGACTACCGCTAACAACAATGACATTTTAAAGGTTGAAAAATAAATCCAGTCCAGCAGTCCAGTATCCTTTCTATGATCATATTATGCACACATATGCAAACACACACAAAATGCTAATTCTAATTTTAGAAAGTTTTGAAAATTAAAGGTAAAGGCCTCTGACTAGGCAGTTTATCTTAGTGAGGTGTTGTATCTTTAATGTTTTTTTTCCTACGGTATGATGTTTGGCATAAATTCAGTGGGGGAAACCGAGTCTCTATAATAGAACAGTGTTTTGGTTGTTTCAGCTTGGTGGGTGGTAGAAATTTGAAAAGGAGTTATTTGGCCTCTGGTAGTGTAGTGGTTATGAATTGGGCTGCCAACCTCAAGGTCAGCAGTTCAAAACTACCAGCTGTTCCATGGAGAAAGATGAGGCGTTCTGCTCCCGTAAAGATTTACAGCCTTGGAAACCCTGTGCAGGCTCACTATGAATCAGAACCAACTCCACAGTACTTAACAACAACAACAATAACAATTCACTTACTGGTAGAAGGGCTGTAGGCTACTCAGTTGAGTACTGTCTATATTATATAAGAATACTTATCATCAGGGTTTAATACTAAATTGATGAATGTATTTTCTTTTCGATACTCATGAGTTCAGAACATGAGACATTAAGATTGTGTACATTCTAATGAGCACCTAATGAACACTACTCACAGAGCTGTATGAACTACCCTGCCTGCCAGAAAATCAAGGGAGTCACTGTAGGATCAACACTGAACTTCAAACCTTAAGGTCAGAGGTTCAAACCCATCATCTGCTCCTTGAAAACCCTTTACAGGGTCACTATGAGTTGGAACCAACTAGATGGCATTTAACAGCAACATTATATAATGAGGAGTTCTTGTTTGTCACATGTAGTTAAATGCCTGACCACCAGCCAAAAAAGTTGGTATTTCAAACCCACTCAGAGACACTTCTGAACACAGGCCTCGCGATCTGCCTGTCACGTCTTTGAAAGCCCCGAGGAGCGGCAATTTTGTTTTATACACATGGCATTACCTTGAGTTGGAATCAGCTTAGTGGCAACTAGCAACAATATTATAAGGTGGACAAATTAACAATAACAATGCAAAAGTAAGAACTATTATTTATAGAGTACTTATGCACTGGAATTTAGGCATTGAGCTGCTAACAGCTATGACGGCTTTACGGGAGAAAGATGAGGCTGCCCACTCCCGTAAAGATTTACAATGTTGGAAAACCTATGCAGGGTCATTATGAGTCAGAAGCAACTTGGTGGCGGTGGGTGTGTGCTTCTTTTTTTTATTTTGAGGGGCGTGGGGGGAGGGGTTATGTGCCAGGCCTTCTGCTAAGCAGTTGACATGATTTGGTCTATTTTGTCACATTTCTTCTTTAAGTACAATAAGTATTATACTATATTTATATTGTGGATCCTGGTGTGGTGCTGAAGGATAATTATGAGACTACTAACTGTGAAGTTGGCGGTTTAAACCCACCAGACCTTTGTTGGCACAGTCCTTAACAACAACAACAATTGGCATTACAATTATCCCCATCTTGCAAATTGTAAAACTGCTTAGTAATTGCTTAAGTTCACACAGCTAAGTGGTAAAGCCAGGAATAAAACCCAGATCTCACCATCCTTTCCAATTTCCACTAAACTCTGCTGCTTTCCAAGGGAGTAGGAAGGATGATGTTCTTAGGAATGAACAGTTGAGTACAGAATTAAGCTGAATGGGCAAGTGTTTCTTCCCTGTTGTTGGCTCCCAGGTTTTGCTGTAGAATCATCTGACAAAGAAAAAGCTCCCACTTCGGATTTTTATGGGACTTGTTATGAAAAGTTGCTCTTTTCTTTTTACTAAACACAATGAATGTGTTTGTTCCACAGACGAGAAAAGAAGGATTGGGAGGGTGGGTGGTTACAGCCTGCTGGAAAAGAACTCATTCGTGCCCAGGCTTGTTGAAAAGCACACATCCCAGGCCCAAGAGTAATTGTTTAAGAATTCCTCATCCTAATAAATTCATATCCACAGGGGGCCAGTTTGAGATATGATTAGGTCACAAGTGAAATGAGTTTGGTGGTCTCAGCATAATCCCTGTTGGACTTTAGTTCGCTCACGTGATTTTGGTAGTTTTGTCCATGTCTGCATTATTGTCTGCTGCTGCTCACGGGAGGCTCAGAATTGAATTAACAAGGGCCTGTGGGTCAACCCAAAGGTTGGGCAGAGGCAACCTACGATATAAGGAATAGTGCCTTGTCAACGGAGCCATGCATAGACAGACCGGGTTGGCCCTCACCTTTCTGTCTGTAAATCCAGCCTCCTGTCCCTCTTGAGCAGATAAACAGTGTGGTCTGTAAGTTTCCAGTCTCTCTACCAAGAGAGGTTATCAGAGTCATAAATTAGGGCTATTCCATTGTGTCTGCTTCACAGTTACACTGATTTGGATTCGTGAACTCTGCTGAGATTTTGATGCCCAAATTACTTACCTTTATCTCTCAGTGAATTTTGTTGTTAAGTGCTGCTGATTCAATTCCAACTTATAGTAACTCTGTATACAGCTTCCGAGATACAGTGTGGTGGTGTTGTTTTTAAGTGCTGTCAAGTCTGTTCCAAGTCACAGGGACCTTGTATAGGGTTTTCAAGGAGCGGCT
>NW_006408535.1:14437677-14477480 GCF_000296735.1 Chrysochloris asiatica | reverse complement strand
ACAACCATTTCAGTGTATAGTCTCCCTTTAAAAAGTATAAGTAAATTCATCAGGAAGCAAAATCTCTAACAAGTTAAAAATCAGTTACCTTAATATCATCAAGAAAGTTGTACTAAAAGAAGTTTCAAAATTTAACAGATTAAATTTGAAAATTTATCATGAGCTAAGGAAATTATTTCATGAAATAAAAGCTCTGACAAACAGCTAAAAGATCGTAATATCATACCTTGTTCAGAAAACTTGCCACCCTATCAAGAGAACCTTTAAGATTAGGCTGACATACCTGTGATTCTTTAATTATATGATTATTACAAACTGCTAGATAAATTACCCATTAAAGTCATTTTAATCCAATGAAAATCATGACAATTCTAGTTGACTCAATTCCTTTTCCTAAATCATCTGTAGGAAATGTTGTTGACTGTATTAAATACCCCAAAGTCACATTCTTTATAGCAAAATTTCCTAGAACCATAGGCATTTATAAGTAAAACAGATTTCTGATGTAGTCCAATGCTGTTTTATGGAATAGGAAATTGAAGTATAGTGATTGTAATTTGCCTAAGATGATACAACTAATCATCAACAGAGAATAAACTCAGGTCTGTACAGTTTTGGTACAGTTTTGTTTCCCTCAGGATAATTATCCTTGTATATCTATTTTTTGTGTTAGACGTAAATACACCCCCACACAGGACAGCCACTGACATGCTCACTACATATTACTAGGTTACATTCTACAACAAATCCATAGCTGCAAGAACTTCTCAGCCTGCTGACTACAACTTCATTCCTTTTATTTTATTCAAGAAAGAACATGGAATGAAAATGAATAAGATAGGCATTATTATAAGGATTACCCTGAACACGGATATTTACATACATGCACACACACACACACACACACACATAAACATATGGTGTTGGTTGTATGACATGGAGTCAGGTATGGTCTATAGCGACCCTGTATAGGGTTTCTGAGGAGCAGCTGGTGAGCTTGAACTGCTTGAATCACTTGAACTGCCAGCCTTGCAGTTCAAGCGGATTTGCAGTCTGGCACATTAACCCACAGCACTACACCAGAACTCCAAGAAACAGCTAGTGGGTTTGAATCCTGACCTTGTGGTTAGCATTTATCTCTCTCCTCTCTCTCTCTCTCTCTCTCTCTCTCTCTCTCTCTCTCTCTCTCTCTATATATATATATGTGTGTGTGTGTGTGTATAGATAGATAGATAGATGTACATATAGATATATGTATGTACATATCTATCTATATATAGATAGAAGTATATATGTACACACACATGTATACACATACATATATAATACACACATATATACACACACATGTATAATACACACACACATATATATAATTGTTGTTAAGTGCTGTCAAGTCAGTTCCGACTCACTGACTCTGTATAGGGTTTCCAAGGAGTGACTGAAGACTTTGAACCACTGACCTGTGGTTCAAACCGACCTTGCAGTCCAGTGTACTATGCTATGGTGTCACACCAGGTCTCCTATAGATACATATACATGTATATTGTTGTTGTTAGGTGCCATACAATCGGTTCAGACTCATAGTGACCTTGTGTAGGGTTTCTAAGGAGCAGCTGGGGAGCTTGAACTGCTGACCTTGCAATTCAAACAGACCTTGCAGACCAGTGCATTAACCTTCAGTGCCTTACCAGAACTATACACACACGCACGCACACACACAGACACACACACATATGCACACATTCTTATATTTTGGTGCTATCCCTCATTAATATCATAATGAAACTTTCCATTTTATCATAGGTCAGAAACCTTTTGCCCTGAGGGTGAAATACTGCCTTTGGTCTGGTTTTGCAGATCATTTTATTGAAATGCAGCTATGCCCATGCTATAAGTACTGTCCATGCTGTAAGTACTGTCCATGCTGCTTTTGTGCTGCAGTAAAGTTGAGCAGCTGGACACATCCTCTGTCCTGCAAAGGTCAAAAGGTTTTACTGTTTGTTCTTTTACGAAAGAAGTTTGCTGACCTCTGTAATAGACCGTTCTTCCAAATCAAGAAACCTATAGTCATATTTTTATTTGCTTTTGTTGTTGTTGTTCACTACTCAACTCTCCAGGATACCATTGCATATACGCTCATCTACTAGGGTCTTTCTTATTACTCAGTGCTCATTATGGGTTACCACCTGACCTCTTCACACCTGTATTAGATTATCCCTCTTCCTCTTTTTGTTTTTAAACAGTGTGACTTTATTCACATGTCTACATAGCTAATTAAAAGCATTACTGTGTACTTGTTGTTGTTGTTGTTAAGTGCCGTCGAGTCGGTTCCGACCCATAGCTACCCTGTACAGGGTTTCCAAGGGTGTAAATCCTTACGGGAGTAGAAAGCCTCATCTTTCTCCCGCGGAACGGCTGGTAGTTTCGAACCGCTGACTTTCAGGTTCGCAGCCCGATTCGTAACCACTACGCTACCAGAGCTCCTTGTTACTGTGTACTATGCACAAAGAATATTGAATAATAACATATAACCTTTATTTGCAGCCAAGGTGTGGCACTGTTGGATAAACACTGAACTACAAACCTAAAGGTTGGTGTTTCAAACCCACCACTCACTCCTCGGAAAGCCTATACAGGGTCTCTGTAAGTCAAAGCCGACTGGATGGCACTTAACAGTGCTAAGCACCACCTATGTTTAACTCTTCCTGTGAGACACATTACACAGATACACAGAACGCTTAATTTTCATAGCATCTCTGTTAAATCTGGTAAGAAGGGATGTATCAGGCCCATTTTGCATATAATGAAAGCAAAGTCAAGTTCTCTTGCCCAAGATTAAATAGCTAACTCACAGCCGTCAGTAGCGAACCTTGAATATGTTCTACATTTTCCAGCCCTAGATACCATGTGTTTAACTTTTTTGGCACTGCCTTAAAGATGATTAAATAAAGCTGATATTGAAAAACTTAGAACATTTTTGAGTTGAATACTCTGTCTTTCCTTTCAAGGGGGATTTCAAAAGAAGTTTAGGATTTCAAAAAGAGAAAGAAGTACTTTACTTGATCTTCTCACAAGCTCCTAAATACAAGAACCCCACCCTTACTCCCTATCTTCCCACTGAAAGCACATACTATGGAATAGCTTTTAGTTACTGAGTTATTTTCTCCACTGGGGAAAAACATATCTGATTGTGGAGAGTGGGGTCCCGGGGCCCAACTACCTAGTTTCAGATCTCATCTCTTCCGAATAATAAATACCAAATTATATAATCTCTCTAGGCCTCAGTGTCCTTGTCCGTAAACCAGGGGTAGTCTAACTAATGGTGATGGTGGGTGTGTGCTCTTGAGTGGCCTCCAACTCATAGTGACCCTGTATAGGGTTTCTAAGGCTGTAAAGCTTTACTTACATTTCTCCTGCAGAGCAGCTGGTAGATTCCAACTGCTGACTTTGCATTTAGCAACCCAACTCTAAGCCCAGCATGCTGCAAGGGTTCCTTAATCTCCCTCATTGTTGTTGTTAAGTGCTGTGGAGTCGGTTCTAGCTGATAACGACCCTGTATAGGGTTTCCAAGGAGCAGCTGGTAAGTTTAAACTATCAACGTCATGGTTAGCAGTCCAGTGCTTATCTTACAGCACCATACCAGGACACCTGATCTACCCCACAGTGCTGTAGAAATTAAACTGACATACATATAAAGTCCTTAAAATGGATCTTCACACACAGTGAGCGTTCAATAATAGTATTTAAATATTGAAATGGTGATGGTGATGAAGCCTAAGAATTCTCATGAAGGATTACTATAGAGTCTTGCTAACTGACCTGTCCTTCCCAGCCTTTGGGGCATCTTTGTCACAAGGAGTCATTAGGTAAAGGGTAACTATTGGGGAAAAATACTTCCCTTTTTCTACTCTCTGCCTCTGTATTCTTTATCCTTGTCTTGGTTTCCCAGCATAGTCATTCTGTTTACCATCTGCCAAGGCAGGAGAATTGGCTGTATTGAATAAAAAGGAGGTAGTGAATAAATATTAAACAATGCTGACATTGTTGGTGGAGGAAAAGCTGTGGCTTCTTGGATTAGATATTTTTTTTTATTGACCTCTTGTGCTCACTGAAAACCCCCCAGTGGTTTTGTGAGAAGAAAACGTAAGCACATTAATACTCATGACATTGGCTAACTTCTAAATCAGGTAATTATATTTTGCTTATCTTAATTGAATTTGTGGTGGGTTCTTCACTACTTCTCCTAAAGCAGGGGTCAACAACTTCTGGAAAATAGACTCATTTCAAATCCACAGAGATGGCATGAAGTCTACTTCCTGTTTACCGTTAGGCTGTTGGAAGATTAGCATGGTGTTTGTCCAGTTTACATTGTACCTGTCATATGAATTATGTCATTAGACTCTGTCATGGATTGCAATGTGGCCTCCGTAAAATAGGTGTCCACTTGGTTGGACTATGATTCTCAGTGAATTGGCAGTAATATAATGATGTTATCTGATGTGCCCAGACATTCAGTTTCAAGGGATTAGTGTTAGATGCAACATCCCTATTCAGATCGTATATCTTGGTTTTATTGTTAAGTGCTGTCAAGTTGGTTCTTACTTATAGCGACTCTGTATAGGGTTTCCAAAGAGCGACTGGTGGATTTGAACTTACTGACCTTGTGGTTCAAGCTGACATTGCAGTCAAGGGCTTATCCTACAACACCCAACAGAAGTGAGCAGAGAAAGAGATTACTACTAAGAAAGAAGATCCCGGAGCAAAGGGTGTTGTTGAAACCCAGACTCCCAGTGCTGAGAACCTCCCAGATCCAGGCTGAGATTGGTGCCAAAACACATAGACATCTCCAATGAATGCTGGATTGAAATCTCCCCCAGATTTAAAAAGGAGACCAGGACTTTCCTCTTGAGGCAACACAGAGAATAATGTCTTCTGCTAAAGCTGGTTCCCTAGAGTCAGACTTTAGGTTTCTCACGTGTAAGAGAGCAAGTTTCTGTAAGAGAATAAATGCCTCACTGGAGGTCTTTATGTTATAATGGTACTGGATAACTAAGACACACCTAATAACAATCTTGGAATTATAGAAGCTGAGAGTTTGAAGGAGTTACCTGCCAGTGGTGTGTTTCCAGAGCTCGAAGTGGAGTTTCCCATGGCATCTTGCTGCTTCATATATGAAATTCATTGCTTATGCTGTTCCTTCTTCATGGAATACTCTTCTTTTCCCTTTCCCTGCTTCCTCACCTGTGTGTCTTCACAAGGCTCATGCTTTCAATACCATTTCATTGAGAAGAATTTCCCTGATAGCTTCCTAGTTGAGGCCCGTTAGCACATCACCCTTATTTGTGTTTCATCTTACCCCATAGAACCTAGGGTTCCAATGTCTTGCTGTACTTACCAAATGAACCTACCATTATCTATTTAGATATCCACCAATCCAGCTTCAACCCCAGGCCTCAGTATGCACACTTGTTGCACAGATACACTGGGGTTTGGAGTCTCATGGGTTTTTTTTGATATTTTAATCCTAAGAAGTTAACACAGTGCATCTTGGCATGTAGTTGGTGCTCAGTAAGTGTGTAGCGGGTGGAACAGATCTCAATCTAGATCCTAGGCTCTCCCTGGCTACACCCCATGTACTAATACAGGTGCTCACCCATCAGCCCTGGGCAGCTTGTTAGACATCAACCATGTGCTACAGACTATAAAGTGAAACAGATAAAAGAATTTCTGACTGGTGGTAAGCTATTATATCACTCATTTGGAGAGTAACAAATGAAATGGCTGAAAACTGCATCCATGAAACGACATATCAAGTCTCTATTAGGTTCACCATATATTCAGTACAAGATTCAGTACAGCAGGCAGCTCAGTCAAAAGGCTGAGGGGAGCTTTGTTGAGATGTAAGGCTTTCAGTTGAGTTGTTCATAAAGTGACAATGGATTTGCAGGAGAGGTAAACATCCAGGGGACAGGTAAATATAGTGGGATAGAAGAAAATTCAGTTCCAGGTGGAAACATGTTGTTGAGACTTGGTGTATTCATGTAGCGGTGCATTAAGATTACCCTCAAGCACACCTGCTGAGCCCTTACGAGGCCATTCTTCTGAGATCAACCAAAGGCTTGGAGAATTTTTGAGTAAGCATTGAATGAGTGAGTGAATTAATGATTGACTAATTACATTTCCTATACCCTCCTGATCTCAACTTGAATGTCTTTCTGTTTCTCTATACCATTTTAGAATCCATTTGTTATATACAACCTTCTGCATAAGCAACATTGACCAGCGACAAAAGAACATTTTGAGGTACTCAGCCTTCCTAGTTCAAATTTACCGACTATACACAGTCTCAGTGGCATCCTTTGATTTTACTCTCCTTTGATGCTAGTTCCCCTATTGATCTTTCCCGTCAGACTGCTCATCTTCAGTGTCTTGGTCTGCCATCTTGGGACTCCTGTGATCCTCTTACCATTGTTTGCTCTTTTCCTTCTTGTACTCTATCCCCAAATCTCCCTTCTGCTGCCCTCATTATATACTTAGGCTCTCATTCTACACAGCATCTGCCTACCTTCCAAGCAATCCGCAAACCTGCCTGCCTACTTCAGAAGACTCTACTCTGAACGTCAACTGGTAGAGTGGAAGAAGTCTGACTTTGAAGTCAGGACCACTTGGGTGCTATTTCAGGCCTTTCCACTACTTGTTGTATAATGGGCAGCAACTATATCAACTCTCCAAACCACTTTTTCTCCTATATAAAATGGAAATAATAACACAAAGGTGTACCTCATGACATTGTTGGTGGATTAAAGGAGATAATCTGTATAAAGTGCCATAAGGGACGTACCTAGAAAGTGGTAGGTTCACTAGCATTGGTTGGTTACCACATCTTCTTAGTAGACAGAATATACATTCATGCTTCTAAAGCCATTCCTTTTAGCAGACAGTTCTGTTACTAGTTGCCAACCAATCAGCCCCAACTCATGGAGACCCCAGCTTCATATCATCTGTATGCCCAAGCTCATTTGCTGTGGCCACTGTGTATGTATTTTGAGTGCCATGTAAGCTATGTCACACAGTTTCATGTCGGTACGATAGCAGACAGTATTCTATTGTGATACATAGACTTTTCACTGACCAATGTTGAGAAGAGAGTCCTGGTGTGGTGCTGTAAGATAAATGCTCAACTTGAACTGCACAGTCAGTGGTTAAAATTCACTAGTCACTCCTAGGAAACCCTATACAGGGTCGCTGTGAGTTGGAACTGACTCAACGGCACTTAACAATAACAACAGTGTTCAGAAATAGACCTCTAGGCCTTTCTTCCGGTGAAACTCTACTGAAACCTGTACCCCTTAAACGTGTCCACCTTGGGTGAGTCTGTTGGTATGTGTGATACTGGTGGTATAGCTTCCAGCATTATAACCTCACATGAGTTCGACAGAGTGTCAGACACTAATGCTCATATTTGTGTGTAAACCCACATGTTGTCATTATTTACCCATGTGATGTCCCAAATGTCTCCACTGAGCTTAACTGTTATGCTTTTGAAATGTCCATTCCTAAATTAGGAGTGTGTCTTATCTCCACCTCTGGGCTTTACCTGCCCTGATGATGTCCCACCTACCAGTGAAAATATGGAGAGAGAGAGGGACAGAACTGAAGCTTGTTACCTTCCCTTCCAGTTTCCTCCCACATCACCTGGATTTATCCCCTGAGCCCAGAGGGTTGCTGACAAAATTCTTTTAGTCCACATTCAGCTTGCAAAAAATTTTGGAGGCTGTTTGGTCAGGGATGAAACTGTGCATTACCACTGTAGTGAAAAAGGTCCCCTACTCTTCCCCTCAAGTATGAGTAAGTTTCTCCAGGTCATGTAGTTTCTGTGCCATAGAGGGAGCTACGGTTCAGTGGCGGATAAGGTGACCCTTATGCATTGTTTATGCCAAGACAGCACTTTGAGATGAAATGTGGTCTGTTCATCTCAGATGTTGTACATGCCTCTTTGGCTTCTGAGTTTGGTTGTTTCATTTAATCTGCTGAAGGAGGTTGGTTTTGTTTTTGTTTTTTTAAATCAGTGATGAAACACAAACAATTCCACACTTACTGTGTTTATCTGTTTGAGGGGGAAAAAACAAAACAAAAAACAAGTGATCCTGGAAATGTTTACCATTAGGCTGTTTGTGTAGAATTCTGTCAGATGGGCAGGAAAGATGAGGAAGTGGTAAATGCAGCTTAGAGTCTGTGAATGGAATCAACTTTCAGTTATGGCAACAGTTAAACACAGTGATTTTTCTGTATATTCCGAAAATTAAAGCAACACATTATTTCTTTGGCTGGACCCAGCAATCTCTAATAATTTAACCATTTTCATGTAAGATTTTCAAAATGGGCAGGGAGAATTATACACAGCCTGCAATGTGTAATCAAGTGGCCAGTATCCACACAACTATTGAGTGGGCGGGGGATGAGGACTACCATGAGGGAGAGGTGCTAGCTACTGTATGCATTAATCAATAAGCAACCTCTGAATGCTGCGAGATAGTCATTTACCCTTGACAAAACAAGCAATGATAATTGGATGATAATGTGGTAATTTACCTTTATACATTTTACCCTTGTTGGATTTTTAGAGGTTATTGTTGTATCTGATAAATTTTAGGGTAGAATTCCAGCTTTTTTTCTGTGAGAGACTCCTATTCTCTGAACCTTTTGTGTTCTGCTGCTTCTTCCTTCAAGTAATCCGAGTTTATGAATTAACACTTGAATTCTATTTGTTTCTAGTAAGCCAGAGTCTGGTTTTCAAGGTGTTGTGGGGTTTTTTTTTTTCTATTCTAGGAAGATCTGTGGGGCACTTAACCTACATTAGACCTAAAAGGTCTGAGGGTTCTTCAGAAGACAAAGAATTTCTAGATACTTTCCTTGAGGATGTGTCAAGGGCAATACAGACAAAAGACTGATGTCTCCTTTAACAGCATGATAAGTATCTCAGGATATTCTGCAGGAATCAGTTCTGTTTCTACAAAGTACCGTATTCCCATTCAGCATGATATGGCTGAATATGTGTGTAATACACGTGACAATGGTGAAGACTTATCTTTGCCCCGAGGGCTGAGCACTGTAACACTGCTCGAGCGATCGGCTTGATAGAAGTGACGATTTGGAGAGATGATCTGCTTTTTTTTTTTTTTTTTTTTAAAAAAAAAAAAACACATTAGAGATGTGTAAGAATTAAAAATGTAGCTCTCTGTTTATCTGGTTTTTATTTTATAAGTTCCAAAGGCATTTCTATTCCAGGCACCAAAATCCCTTGTAAAAGTAAAGTAAATCATTCTTGTATTGACCATTTTTTTCATGTTGTTCTATTGAGACATCTTCCCAACTGAGTTTCTTATTGAATTGTATTTCTATAAGGGTATTGTAGGTTAGCAGCACATTTTTATGGTACACAAAAGATGTGCCTTCTGAATTTCCAATGCCTTGCATATTGTTCCCCACAGAAGAAACATCTCAGAAATGCTAAATAAATCAAAACAGAAACATTTGGCTCTTGACTTGCTGCTAGCGTATTTTTTTTTTTTTTTCCTTCTCTCTTTGCATTGGCTGGAATATCCATTACGATCCATCTTACCTATTTGGTTAATTTGTAATAAATTTGGCCCTTTGAAAGTCTCTTGCTGCATTTCTAGATGGGTTACTCTTGTAGAGGGTTTATTTAATATGTGTCTCTGTGTACCTATATGAATGAAAATTTAATATGGTTTAGAAGCCTTTAAACACACACACACACACACACACACACACACTGTGTTTGCTCTGAATTAAGTGCTCATATTTGACATAGCCTTGTGGTAAAAATCCATAAATATATGGGCAGATCAAATTGTTTAGAGGAGAATTTCTTCAGAAATTGATGTGATATTATTTCAGGGGATGAACTACCATCATATTTCAGCTGACCAGAAAATGTAATTATAAATACTGGATTGGAATCCTCATTTCTTGATTTTTTTTTTTTTTCAATAATTTCTTCTTTTCTTGGTGTGTGCTATTTGAAGTAGCATAGCCACATTGCAGGGTTCACCTTCAATTTGATGCAGTCTTGTAGCTGTATCCCTGTGGGTGAGAAATGTTCCTCTCCAAATAACTATAGCAGCATAGCAGGAATATTTTGACACAACCGTCTATATACTATAGGAAGATAATAAAAACGCCTCTACTCCTAACTAGCACCATGTACTGAGGCGAGCCTAACAAATTCATCTTCTACTTTTGGAAATAATATCGATGTAAGAAATAGTATCCCTGTTTTCAGACAAAGACATTTAGGCCCAGGAAATGCATCTTTTAAACTGTGTTAATTGTCTTTTATAGGAAAACTGAGGGACAAAAAAGCATTCGCTATTTTTGCTGTGTATCTCACCTTACTCTTCTGCTTAGATATATCACCACTGTGCAGTGATAAGAAAGCCAAGAAAAATGATTTTCCCAAACATGTGTTTCATGCTTACTTAGATTTAAAAAAAAAAAAAAAGAATGAATAGTTCTTGCTGTGTGGGAGAAATGAAGAAGTTTGTTAGCACGCGCGCCCTTCTTATTCTTTATCAGAACGCTTCATACCAGTACATAATGAAGAAATCTGTAATAGCTTTATTTCCTAATTATTCCTGATCTGGCTTTCTTAACTTTACCACTTTCTTAGAATCTCTATTTAGGCAGGAGCCACGTGACCGTGCAATTCTATCCATATTCCGAGCTAAATAATCTTTCAGCACTCTACAATAGTTAAAGGTCATGTCCTGAAGGAAGTTATCAACCAGTTGATGTTATTTTTGTTGTTAAGTGTCACCAAGTCGATTCCAACCCATAGCAACCCATAGGGTTTCTGAGGAGCACGTGGTGAGTTTGCACTACCGACCTTGTGGTTCAACCGACATTGCAGTGCAGTGCACGAACCCACAGCGCCACACCAGCACTCCTTTCATCCAGGAGAAGGAAGAGATAAAACAATTGCAACAATAAGATAAGGCACACTAAAGTTCTGTGGTATCGCTCCTTTGTTTCAGTGATTCAAAGAAGAAAGAAATATCCTGTTAGTGCTCAAAAATGTGTCATGCATGAGTTGGATGGACTAGTATGATTGTGATAGCCAAGTTGATGTTGTTAAGTGCCTTGGAGTTGGTTCCAACTCATAGTGACCCTGTTTAGGGTTTCTGAGGAGCCGCTGGTGAGTTTGAACCGACGACCTCTGGCTCGCAGTCCAGTGTTTGTCCTGCGGTGCCACAGGAGGACTCTGTGATAGCTATAGTTGGGGGAGAATGAAGGAAAGAGAAAGCAGCAAAAATTTGGGGGACAGGTGTGGATAATACAGAATACACCTACTCCTCACCAATGATCTCACTAGCTGACCTTTCTCACTGATGACAATAGTAAAAAATCTGTTATCTGACTACTTTATACATTGGGCAGTAATTACTGCTAGGGTGAGAAGCAAGAGACATGGAGGTTGTGATGGTGAGGGTTATGTGTTAGCTAGATGGGGCTGTGATTCTCATTGGTTTGACACTTAGGTCACGATGAAATTTGGCAATTATGTAATGATGTAGTCATCCTCAGTCTCTAATCTGATGTGGTCATCCTCCATTTTGGTGCAATGTTGATTTTCATATAACAGCCTCATCTTTGGAGACTAACTATGTTGATAAGTGAGGACTGGGGGCCATTTTATTTGAAAGCATAGGGAGCAATCTGAGTAGCATAATAACACCCCTGTGAAATGAGCTCTTGCTACAGAGAAAGCAGATAGATGTCTGTCATTAATCCACAATGATCCAGAATCCTTAGGGCAGGGGCTACAACAGACCTTGAGCAAGAGAAAGAGAACCGAAAGAAATGTCAGAGGACCCTGAAAGTCTGCCTGGTTGACGGGTTTGTAGTGAACAATGAGAAATTTTTCATAAAGAGATGCTATAGGAGCTCTGGTAGCGTAGTAGTTACAAGTCGGGCTGCTAACCTCAAGGTTACCAGTTCAAAACTACTAGCCATTCTGTAGGAGAAAGATGAGGCTTTCTTCTCCCACAAAGATTTACCGCCTTGGAAAATCTATGGAGGGTACTATGAGTCAGGACTGACTTTGTGGTACACCATAACCACCACCACCATTGTGTCCTATAGCCCTGCTAATAGAGCAGGTTAAACTTTGAGATGCTAACTGCAAGTTTGATGGTTCATACCTACCAGCTGCTCCAACAGAGGGGGAAAAAAAAATGAGTCTGTCTGCTCCTGTAAAGATTTACAATGTTGCCAACCCTATGGGGAAGTTTTATGCTACCGCTGTAGGTTAAACACTTGACTGCTAACAACAAGGTCGGCAGTTCAAACCCACCAGCCACTCATCGAAACCCTCTACAGGGTCACTATGAATTAGAACGGATTTGATGGCACACAATAACAACATAAGTCTGTTATGAGTCAGAATAGACTCCACACAGCAGTGGGTGGGTCTTCAATCAAATACCTACTCTGTTTCTGATGGGAAACTTGGAATTTTATTGGGTTATATTGTCTCATGCTTTGCGCCTTCTTTTCTATTAGTTCTCACCTTAAATGCTACCTCCTCAGAAAGGCCTTCCTGACCCACCCCACCAATGAACGAACTCAAATCCCCCTCTCAAAAAATTCACCCTGTTTCTTTCATTCATAACAGTCTGAATAAATTTTAATTACTTTTGTCTGCATTTGTTTGTAAATGTGTTTTCTCTCTCATCCTGCTAAGCTTCATGAGGACAGGGACTAGATCTGTTTTGTTTAAAACTTACCTTAGCACCTACAAGTTGCCTAATATGTTGTTGTTGTTAAATGCCATTGAGTTTGTTCTGACGCCTAGTGACCGAATGCACAACAGAACAAAACTCCCTAGTCATTCATCATTGTCATACTCCCAATTGTTAATGTTTGAGTCCATTGTTGCTGCCGCCATCTCCTTTGGGATCTTCCACTTTTTTTTGATCCTCCACTTTACCAAGCCTGGTGTTCATCTCCAGGGACTGGCCCATCCTGATAATATGTCCAAAGTATGAGAGAAGAAGTCTCGCCGTTCTGGCTTCTTCTGCAAAAACAAAGTTTGATTTTTGGCAGTCCATGGTATTTTCAGTATTCTTTTCCAAGACCATAGCTCAAATGCATCAATTCTTCTCCATTCTTCTTTATTCACTGTCCTACTTTCGCATGCATATGAGGCTATTAAAAACACCATGACTTGGGGTCAGGCACGCCTTACTTCCTCAAATTGACATCTTTACTTTTAACACTTTAAAGGTGTCTTGTGCAGCATATTTACCTAATGAAATACATCATTTGATTTATTGACTATTGCTTCCATGAATGTAGAAGGTACCATTTTCTTCATTTTGCAAAGGAACAAATGCTATTTAAAGAATTACTTGCTCCAGTAAATCAGTAAGCAACAGAACATGGAGTTAAACACAGCCCGCCTGGCTGGAAAACCTATGGTTCTTTCCTTGCTGCACCAAGATTCCTCCTTTCAGAGGAAGATGGCATCTATTGACTGAATAACTGCTTTTCATCTAAAAAATGCACCAAATATTCTAGTCATAATGTGGGAGGGGAAAAAAAAATTCTGAAAAGAAGGGATCAGTATTCTAGTTCTGTTCTAACTTTGAGGTCAAATTGTTTGCAATTAGTTGAGTCTTTGAATCATTTTTATAGAAAAATCATGAAATCTCAAAGACTATGTGGTCACGTGCTCTGAATGTACAGGTCCCATGACTTTGCAAGTTAGGATTGGGAGCAAGACCAAAAGCTCTGCAAGTAAGTTTGATCTTTGGATTCATTGTATGGATGACATTACTGCTAGACTACATTTGGGTGAACTTTCTTCATTCTTTTATCTTGAGAATTTTATTTCAGGTAAAGAGGGCTTTGTAGCAACCATGAAAAATTCCTAGTTGTAATACCCTTCAGTCAGAGGGCAGGCATTTTGCTTGTTGTAAGTTTAGTCTCTACCAATGTCAAAACACAGTAGTAGACTTTAGATGATTTCAGGCCAATTTCTGTTTCATTTTCATACATTTTATTCTTCAAGGAAGAATTTACTGATCCTGTTTGTAATCTTCCAAAATGTGGGCTTGGCCAACTGTCCATTGTCTGTCCTGGGGAAGGGGACCACTTCAAGATATTTTCCAATAATGGTAGTGGTGGTTAGGTGCCACTGAGTTGGATCAGACTCATAGTGACCCTGTAGGGGATATAGAAGGACCCCTGTGGCACAATGGGTTAGGCGCTGGGCTGCTAACTCAAAGTCAGTGGTTTGAATCCACCAGTTACTCTATAGGAGAAAGACAACACAGTCTGCTTCCAGAAAGATTTACAACCTCAGAAATCTTATGAAGTAGTTGTATACCTCCCTGTCGGCTCATGATGAGTCAGAATCAACTCAGTGGGAGGGGGTTTGGGTTTTATGTTTGTTTGTTTGTTTGTTTGTTTAGGACACTTAAAGCCTATCAGTGGAGAGTAGGGGTGTTTTCGAAATTATTGGCCACTAACTTCATAAACCACATAAACAGGATACTGGTGTGGCACTGTAGGACTGGCTCTGGGCTGTGAACCGTGAGGTCTACAGTTCAAACCCACCGGCTACTCTTCAGAAACCCTGTACAGGGTTGCTACGAGTCAGAACCGATTTGATGGCACTGAACAACAACAGCAATAACAACTGCACAAACAGACCTAAATGTTTAATGTGGCTTTGGAAGTAAGAGTAAGACTGTGGAGGCTACATCCATCTGTTTTCTTTTTAGTTGCTAGATCAAGATAACTAATAGTGAGAGAGAGAAATGGGAGGTGACAAAAGAGGAAACGGGGAAATAAACCATGACAAAAAGAAATGAGAAGAGACAAAGATGAAATACAGAGAAAGGCAAGTTAGGAGAGAGAAAAAAGAAATAACCAAGGAGAAATGGAAAGTGAAATGAAAAATAATTTAAGTGAAAATCTGAAAAGATTAAAAAGGGTTCAGGTCATCATCCATGCATAGTCAGACATAATTTTCCATGTTATATTTGCTCCTAATATTCTAGTCGTAGACCTCAACTAAGATATCTGGAATGTATTTCTTCATTCCTTATAACTACCAGATATAAATGATTTCTTTCACTTATACCTCAACTGAATTTAAAGGTACTGAAAGTCTGGGGCAGCAATTATCAGCAAAAAAAAAAAAAAAAAAGAACCTCACAGTGTGCCAAAGTTATTTGTGTAGTTTAAAAAACAACTGATATTTTTATCTTTCCCTAAAAAAAAAAAAAAAAAAAGAACCTCACAGTGTGCCAAAGTTATTTGTGTAGTTTAAAAAACAACTGATATTTTTATCTTTCCCTTTTTTCATTAAATATTCTGTTTGTTAAACAGGCTTGGAAACCTTTTTCCTTTCCTTTTTATTTTATTTTATTTCAATACAGGAGGAAATCATTTATTGGGCAGAGTTTTAAACGCAGTTAGAATGGGATATGGTGATTACTATAGTATGATTAGAGTCGCCCTGTTAAAAGACATTCTGGTATGTGTACTGAGGTCTTCCAGACAGATCTTATAAAATAATAAAGCAAAGTATTGGTGAATTAAACAGCTTGTTAGTCATAGGAGAAGAGTGAACAGGATTCTCCTGGGGTTCAGTTTAGAGAGAGGTGGCAGTGAGATCAGGGGAGAAATTCATACTACTGGTTACTGAATATACTTTAAGGCATCCTGTAAATACAATAGAGAAAAGAGCTTCATTTCAGAGGCTCTGTCATTTAGTCCTCTCACCTAAGGGATCTGGGTCAGAAATTAGCCTTGGTGGAACCAAGCAAATTGTTCAGGATGAAGAAAAGCAGCATGCCATTAAAACCAAGCAATGGAAGCCTTCCTTACTGCGTTGCCCAGCCCTTTATTAAGTCTTTCTTGCATTGAAGCCATTATTCCATTGACACAGTTCGTTTACTTGGGATGAAAACAGGGTTCTTCCAGATCTCCCATTCATCCAATGAGTGTTGAGCACCTACTCTATACAGTAAAATGTACAAAAGTAGGAATAAATGCCATCCCCCTGCTCTTGAAATACCAGTACAGCGGCCTTTCAGGTTACATGCATAGACAAGGAAGAGCACACTCTGTCTTCTCTTCCCCACTTGTGTCTCTGCTCCTCTTTATCTGGTAGAAGCTAGGGCAGGAATCAGTTTCTAGGGTTGCCTTCTAGGATCTCCTCCGTTGAGCAGGTAGCAGAAAAGACTCCTTTTGTAGTCCTGTCCTTGTTCTGAAACAGCACATGTGATGTAAGTCCAAGCAAGAACCCACACTCAGTTTCACTAGCAGAGGAAGAAATTGCTACCATGTATAATAGTACAATTGGCGGGTTGCTTTCCCAACTTTTTCTGGTGGGTCTCCATTACAAAATATTCATAAATCAAGATGTTGCTTATTTTTCTTAGAAAACTGGTCACTTTACTCGAGTTATCATGTGATTCCCTCTTGCTGTTACTTTCTGTCTGTTGGTGTATGTGCACACATACAAACATACACTCACTCTGAGTTTCTGATAACACAAAAGAGTTGAGTAAATGTTGAAATAATAAATGCATGGTCACATCTCATGTAAAAATCAGGATTTATATATGAAATAGAGAGAATGAATCCTAAGGAATACTTCCTTTCCATTCATTTACTAACTGGTTTCCAAGGGATGAGGACCAGGAACCAAGGAGTATCTGTGCTAGAAATGAGGAATTCCAAGTACATATGTCCTAACAGGGCAAGTATTCAATGCCTGCCTTTGAACAATGCTATCTTTTAATGGAAAGAGCTCTGGTAGCTTAGTGGTTACCAATTGGCCTGCAAACCTTAAGGTCAGCAGTTGGAAACTACCAGCTGTTCTGTGGGAGAAAGAAGAGGCTTTCTGCTCCCATAAAGATTTACAGCCTCAGAAACCCAGTACAGGGTCTCTATGAGTCGGAACCGACTCCATGGTACATAGGCAACACATCTTTTGTTGGACTTTGAGAGGTTGGGTCTTGACTAAAGGGTACCAAGAAATCTGGGGGTCTACTTGTTTAAGCAGAAACCACACCTAATCAGAAAACTTCAACTTGTTATTAGTATAGGAAATGTAACAGTATCATGGCCCTAAAATCTATGCCTTATCATTAGCAGACAATGACTTATTTTCTTTGTTCCTTAAATTTTCTTCCATAGGATTTATTATTCCCTTCAAGACAAAAAGTCTCTATTAGGGACGTGGTATTTACTCTGTACAGTATTATGTATACTGTGTGTACATGTGTATGTAAGAAATTGAAACTCAGAGGGTTTAATGTGTTCCCTAGCTGAGATTTGAGCCAGGTAGACCTGAATTCAAAGCCCAAACTTTGGTACTTAGGCACATATTCATGAAATATTCACATGTTCACTTTCCACGCTACTACTGTGTGAGACATCCCATGCTATGCTTCTGGGATGGAAAGATAGGTAAGACACCACCCCTTCCAGAAGGGAGCTAGGAGTCTGCTGGGAAATATAGAAACATTAATTAAATAATTATGCAACAATATACTATGACAAAGCAGATGGGTAACAGAAAGGAGTATACCTAATGTGTCTGCAAATTTGGAGGCTGCAAAGTGGACAAGAGTCCTTTTTCTAAGTAAGCCTTATGAGAAATCCTTCATGCTTTTGTCACCGAATATCCATCTAATCCAAGCTTCCCTGTGCTTGCTTGGCTAGGCTGAAAGTTGCGTTTACTCATTGGACCAGCAAGGTAGGCAGCAGGTTACCATATCAGTGTGCCCTGTAATATTGCACGAGCAACTTTCACAGGTCCCGTGTGTGGTGACTGTGTTATTAGAAAACTTGTCAGGTTTCGAAATGTCCAATATAACAACAAGAGTACTGGTTAATTATTGAGTGTTATTTACCTTACTGAATATTGCTACATCTACTGCCGCTTGATTCTCACAGTGGCCTTGTGAAGGGCACTGAAGAATGTGAGCATCAGAACAGTTAAATCCTTTTTCTTATAGTTTTCCAGGGTCATACAGCAACAACACAGCTGATATGAGGCATCTTTACTTTCAAACCTAGAACTGTCTGACTGGGTTTGAATGTAAGACTTCACATTTCATGTTCTAGCTACTGTTTCCCAAAATCTCCACCTAGAACACCACAGCTAATCACTTAAATCAACAGTGGTTACACATGGTAAAATATGACACATTTAATGCTTGGGTTAAATGTTCTTTTGAAGTGATGGATGACTGTGGAGACCCTTTGCTCTCACCACTGTGGCATCATGACAGTCTTTAGCTGTTGTTGTGTGCTAACTCACAGCAACCCTGTAGCACACAGTGGAACTGCCCATAGGGTTTCCTAGCCTACAATCTTAACTCCTGATGTGTAGGATAAGCACTGGGCTGTGAGCCCCAGGGTCATCGGTTCAAACCCACCATTAAATAAATACCTTTGCGCCTCATAAACCCTGTACAGGTTTGCTATGAGTCGGAATCAACTCAACAGCACTGAGCAGCAAAAATCTTTACCAGAGCAAATCACCAGGTCTCCTCTCTTCCAGAGCTGCTGGTGGGTTTGAACCACCAACCTTCTAATCAACAGCCAAGTGCTTATTCATTGTGCCACCAGGGTCTCTTGGTCTTCTGCTAGTGTCAAGGAAACTGGACTTTTCTTGGAGTAGCCTAGTTCACTCAAGGTATTGTGTGTTTGAAGTTTGCCCAGTCTCCCTGTCTCCTCTATGAGAGCAAAGTCTAAAGCTACCTTCAGGGTGCTAAAACTAGCCTATGCGTGAATTTATTTATAACACATGCCTCAAGGGTATTTTAGAGAAAAGAAAGCTCCTAAGAGTGGATTTTTCATGAGCAGGATTTCAGTTAAGAAACTTTGCAGGCTAGTCTGTATAGACTGATATTACCTTTCCCATTAAGTAGGAAAGACTGAATTACTAGTTCAGAATTTGATGATGGATGAAGAAAAGATGTAGAGGTGACACTATCCTGCATTTGTAACGATGACATTAACAATTCTTTTCCTTTGTGATATTAAAGTAATGGGCATTTCCCTAAGAGAAAGAGATTTTTCCCCTTTGTATATGTGTGTGTGGTGTGTTGCCCTGTTATGCTGGAGGTGGGTTGCTGTAATCAAAACAGAATACCCAAGCCCCCTTGATTGTAATGGACCCCCCTGAAGACTAAACTAGAAAAGAAAACAAAGGTAGTCAGCTCTGTGAACTTCCAGTTTCTGAGCAAGGGGCAGAGAACACAACCATTTCATTAGGCTATAAACTACCCTTCCATTGTCTTAGGGATCACCAAGTGGCAGGATGCTCTATTAACATATTTTACTAATATGAAAGTTGTAACTGAAAGTTCAAAAACTCTGTGTTGAAGAACAGATTACAAGGATGCGCCAGGCATCTGTCCCATTCAATGAACAGGCCTTGGAACAGATGTCTCGAATTTCTTCAAATCCAGAACATGCTGTCCAATTTTTTTTTTTAGTGGTAAACATACTTTTTTTTCCCTTTTTGTCACTGCTCACCAAAGTATTATATTTAATGCATAAAATATGTAAATTCTTAAAGCATCATTTTGCTCTTTAGTGAGTTTAGATATTACAAAACGGTTTAATTATAAAAACAGACAGACCTAGTCCTGGGACCTATGCAGCTAGAAATAAATGTGCAATCAAAACTGCAATTACCTGCAGAATTTAGTGTAAACAGATCAGCAATCACATAACAAACACAGGCTAGTTTGCATTCTGATATGCATACAGTTAGATCCAAAGCAATTTTCCTTTATTTATCTTAGCTGCTCAGCATAAATAAAGCAAGGGCATTGAAGCAATTAGCATAATTAGAGTATCGTGGTCAGGCCCTGTGTGATTTCAAGAGACGGTTCACTTTAGAATTCTTTTTCCCATACAAGAGTTTCCCTGAGCCACTAAAATATCGCTTTGGGCATTTTTGTATTTCAAATTTGCAAGTTGTCAGTTTGAAAAACCCTTGACACATGAATGTGAAAGCATCTCACAGACAGCCACAGAAGGTATATCCTCAGCTTTTCATTACTTAGAAGCTGGGGAATTTCCTTTTTCAGCTCTTTCGCCTACTTGACGTTTAACCCTAGAAATGTCAGTCTTAATTATTTCAAACGCCTTCAAATTGGGTCCAAGGGTTAAAGACAACTTGTTCTTTAAAAAAAAGAATGGTAATACAGGGGAAGGAGAGGTTATATCATGGTAGTAGCTGAGCTCTTTTGTACAAGCAAAGGCTCTGGTAACCAGCTAACTACTGGTAATCTGACTTAAACTGGCTCCGAGTAATAAGGTGGAGATCTGAGTGGGATGGGAAGGTGCATCCAGTCTCCTGGAATGAGCTGCCTTCAGTTTGGGCTCAATCCAGTTCAACTGCCATCTGAGAATTTGCCTTTCCACTGACGATTATACTGAATCAGACTCTACAGTTAAACAAGATCCCCAGGTGACCCACCTGTTCTTATATATATGTAAGAATCACCAGGGGGATCTTGCTAAATTATAGATTCTGATTCAGTACTATCTGGTTATTTGGTGTAGAAATTCAAATTCTCAGCAGGGAATTGAACGTGAATGAGCCAGCTCTAAGCCCTGGCAGGATTCATGGAACAACAACTCACTGCCAACATATCAATTCAGACTCAAAGTCAAAGAGACTGATTTGTTTTCTTTCTTTCTTTTATTTTTTTAATGAGAACAGACAGCTACATCTTTCTCTTGCAGGGTAGCTGGTGGGTTTGAACCACAGAACCTAGCAGTTAGCAGTCCATGCCTAGCCCACAGAGCCATCAACAAGACATGAAAAGATGGGAAATACTCTCTGCATGGGAAAATAGTGACTCTGACTAGCGGAGAATGATAAAATCCATCCAGTAAAAGTACATCTCATTTTTGTTGGTGTTCCTGCTTCTCTTGTTATTATTCTAAACGTTGATGAAAGAAACTGCATTTTAGTTGGAAGGAAGAAGGTGTTGGTCTTGACCCGATTCTGTATTTAGTTGAACTCATTGAGTCCTGTTGTGGCACTTTAGGATCAGCACCGGACAGCTCACCAAAGGTCAGTGGTTCAAACCCCCAAGACACTCCTTGAAAACCCTAAACAGGGTCCCCGTGACTCAGAGGTGAGTCAATGGTACTTAACAACAACACAGAGTCTCAGAAGAGAGACTTAGCAGACAATATACTCTCTTCAATAAATAAATAACATATAGACAGTCTTCAAATGAGAGAGTTAGAAGACAATGTACTCTCCTAAAAATATAAATAACACACAGTAAAATTCTGTTTATGTTCTGTGACATTTAACACATGCATTAATTCACAAAACCACCACCACAAACTGAATCACTTAAAAAAACTCCCTCATAGTGTCCGTTTGTTTCGTCTATTGGTGGTGGTAGTGCCTTCGAGTCTGTTTCCAATTCAGAGAAGACCTGTATAGAAATCCCACCGAGGGGTTGCTGGATTGGAACCACCAACCTTGCAGTTCAAACTTACTTTACGTTTCAATGCTTGCTCTCCAGCAGCGCACCAGGGCTCCATATATACGCTCACTTTACTCCAAACCCTGGCCACCAGTGATTTCCTCTCTGGTCTAATGGTTTTATCTTTATAAGAATATCATATAAATGATATCACATTGTATATAACCTTTTGAGACCAGCTTCCTTCACTCAGCCTAATGCATCTTTTAATCATATCAACACTTTATTTCAGTAATTTATTCTTTTAATGCTTACTGGTATCCCAGTGTATGGCTATATCATAGTTTGTTTATCCATTCTCCCAATGATGAATCATCCATTCACCAAAAAAAGCCTTTTGGGTTGATTCCATTTTTTGGCAATGATGAAAAAAGTTGCTATAAATATATGTACACAGGTTTTTAATGTGAATATTGCTTTCATTTCTCTTAATCCTACCTAGGAGTAGGATTTCTGGGCCAGATGATAAGTATTTATTGAACTTTGTAAGAAACAAATGTGTTTCTTATCATTTGTATTCCTATCAACAATATTGCTCTGTATCCTTGTCAGCACTTGGGATTGGATTTTTTCTTCTTCCAATTTTAGCCATTCTAGTAGGTGTGTAGTGGTATCTTATCATAGTTTTAATTTGCATTTCCCTAAAGGTTTGTGATATTGAACATCTTTTACAGTGCTCATTTGACATTTATATGTCCTTTTAAATGAAGTGTTGTCTATTCAAGTCTCTTGCCTATTTTAATTGGGCTGTTTGTCATAACTTAGCTTTGCCAAGGCTAGAAAAATCTCAGCTACCTACAAATATTAATTCTTTTTGCTCATGCTGGCCCATTCACAGAATCGGTTATCGGTTATAACCACTAGAAATGGTGAGTAAAATTCAGCCTATTAGAGGAAAATATCTGGGTTAAAAAGACTAGCTTAAAAACAATAACAACAACACAATACTGTGTAGATAAATCAACTTCATTACTGTGTTTCTGATCTTCCAAATCTCTCTCTAATTTTATATTGAGGAAGCCTCAGCCCCAGTCTTGGTTTCTTTTTTGGTCTCTCTCTGTCCTCTGTCCCAGCTGTAACCATCCTTTACTATTAACTGTATGTTAAGCATTCTTTGTTTTCTGAGAAAATATACAACTTCTCTGGGTTTTTCTCCAAAGCTCCTGTGATGAGAGTTTGAGAGTACACCTGTGTATAGGAGACAGAGAAGATTCTTGGAATGGGGGCAGACATTCTACTGGGTGATTTCTAGTTTAGAAAAGAAAAAAGCATGAAGACACCAGAGTTTAGAGAAAATGAATGGCTTGCCAACATTCTTGTAGCTCATAAGTAGCTAACCCCAAGATCTGAACCCAGACCTCTGTGATCTCTTTCTTTGCAACGTCTTTGTTTTTATGTTTGTTGCTGCCCTGTTACTTGTAACTCATGGTTCACCTGTGTGTGTCCAAGTATATTTATGCCCCATGGGATTTTCAAGCCTTTTGGAAGCAGATCACCAAGCCTGGTTTCTGAGGCATATCTGAGTGGGTTCGAACCACCAGCCTTTCATCTAGTATTTGAGCACTAAACTGTTTACACCACCTTGGGAGATAAATCTAAGAAAAATAAAGTTAATTGCAAATGAGTCTTTATCTCCCACTACCTACAGCCCTGGACTTCCAGTGTGGCCCACAAAATCCACTGTTCAAACCCACCAGCTGCTTTTCAGAAACCCTATACAGAGTCACTATGAGTCAGAACCAACTCAGTGGCACTTGACAACAGCAACAAGACCTGCAACCCTAGTAATAATATGAGAGGGTTTCAAAAAGTTTGTGGAAAATTCTATTTCATTCTAGTCTTTGAAGCCACCTCATATATAAAGAGGATGTATCCTCTTACTTCCACTATTTACTGGTCATTTCTGAGGAAGACTGAATAAGTGATGCACTGGAATTATGGTATTGATAAAGAATACTGAATATGCCATAGACTGTCTGAAGGACAAACAGATCTGTCTTGGAGGAAGCAAAGATGGGCATATTATCAGGAAGGACCAGTCCCTGGAGAAGGAAATCATGCTTGGTAAAGTATAAAGGGTCAGAGAAAAAGAAAAAGACCCTTAATGAGATGGATTAGCACAGTGACTGTAACAATGTGTTGAACAGTAAGAAAGACTGTGAGGATAGCTCGAAGACTGGGCAGTGTTTCATTTTTTTACTCATAGGGTCACTACAATTCTTAACTGAGTGGAAAGCATGTAACAACGTTCTCTCACTCTCCTTTGAAAAATTATTTTGCTAATAGTCTAGCAAAGTTTTCCTTCCAAAAACAGTGTTAGGATTGTTGTTAGGTGCCATTGAGTCAGTACTGACTTATAGCGACCTTATGCACAGCAGAACGAAACACTGTCCGATCCTGGGCCAACCTGACTACTGTTGCCACTCTTGAGTCCATCGATGCTGCCACTTGGCCAATCCATCTTGTTAGGGGTCTTCTTCTTTTTCTCTGACCCCCCACCTTACCAAACATGATCTCCTTCTCCAGCAACTCATCCCTCCTAACAATAAGTCTGAAATAAGAGAAACGAAGTTTAGCCATCTTGACCTCCAAGGAGCACTCTGGCTGTACTACTTCCAACACAGATCTGTTGGTTCTTTTGGCAGCCCATGGCACTTTCAATCTTCTCCTCCAACACCAAACTCAAAAGCATCAATTTTTGTACAGTCTTCCTTATTCACTGTCCAGCTTTCACATGCATATGAGATTATTGAAAATACCATGGCTTGGGTAAGGTGCACCTTAGTCCTGAAGCTGACGTCTTTGCTCCTCAACACTTTCAAAAGGTCTTGTGCAGCAGATTTGCCTAATGCAATATGTTGTTTGATTTCTTGACTGCTGTTTCCATGAGTGTTGATAGTTGATCCTTGACAACTTCAATCTTTTCTCCATTGATAAGAATGTTGTTTACTGGTCCAGTGGTAAGGATTTTTGTTTTCTTTACATTGAGATGTAATCCATACTGAAGGCTATGCTCTTTGATCTTCATCAGTAAATATTTTAAGTCCTCTTCACTTTCAGCAAAAAAGGTTGTATCATCTGCATATCGCAGGGTGTCAATAAGATCTATTAATTCTGGTTTAGGAAAGGAAGCATCAACCTTCCCCTAAGTTTGATACCAAATTTTGTTGATCTATACTTCTAGAAAACCCTACTCTACTTTCAAATAGGCTTAAAAACTATAACTGGTATCATTTCTAAAATCTGACTCTATAAAGGTTATGTTCTTATGTAGACCACATGCATCAAACACCATTCCTGACTCTATAAAGGTTATGTTCTTATGTAGACCACATGCATCAAACACCATTCCTTCTGTAACCCAAGAATCAAAGAACCAAGTATAATAAATATAAATATAGAACATTGGAGCAAATAAAAATGTTTTTAATTTTTCATGGTGGAGAGGGGTCTCCTACAGAAGAAAACTCAGGAGTCCTTAAACTCTGACACATGAAATTAGTTTAAAAACTTAAACTTGTGTGCAGTAAAAGACACCGAAAAAAAAGTTAAAAGACAAATTACAAGCTGATGAAAATATTTCTAGCCCATAAAACAGACAAAGGATCACTATCCAGATTACCTAAGGAGATGTCACTTACTAAGATAAACATCTCATTAGGTCATGGCAAAGCATGTCTCTGAAGAAGTACAAACAACCAACAAATGCATGAAAAAACTGCAACTTAAAAGAGCAATGAGATACCATTTTACCTATCAGATTGGTTAAAATTAAAAATGATAACATCAGATATTGGTGAGGATGTGGAGAAACTGACACCCTCATTTACTCTTGATAGAAATGCACATTTCATAATAATTTTTAAAATCAATTTGGAAAGAAGGACAATTTGGTATCCATTAGAATTGACCAAGTAGGTACTTTTTTTTTTTTTTTTTTTAATGTTTTCTGTGAATTATGTGATAGTTTATTTGGGAGAACATTAGGTTTACATTCATCCTATCTTATATCCTTTCATTGCCATGGTTACAATCCCCTCCATGCATCATCAACCAACCAAAGGGTATACCCTGCAAGCCTGCTCCCAGTAGTCAACACACAGCCCTTCTCCCTCTCTGTGTCTTAAGTCCCCAACTGCTGTACTTTTAAGGATGTTTTATTACCAAATCTAAAAGGTGATCCATTTACAGTAGGGCTCCAAATTTTAAAAACCACCTCCGATAGAGAAATGGTTAGATATGTTATGGTATGCTAAGCTAGTAGCATTTTGTTGTTATTGTTGTCAAGTGCCACTCAGTCAGTTCCAACACTTAGAGACCCTGTGTAGGTTTTTGAGGAGCTGCTAGTGAGTTTGAACTGCAGACCTGGTAGTTCAAACCAACCTTGCTGTCCTTTGTGTTAACCCACATTGTCACACCAGGAGCCCAAACTATTAGCATACCATAGCAAATTAACTATTGAGTCCTGGTGTCCCACTGTTGGATAATGCACTGGACCAAAAGGGCAGTTTGAATTGCAAAGTTGGCAGTTCAAATTCATCAGCCATTCCTTGGAAACCTTGTGCTTTGTCTCTATGAATCAGAATTGACTTAACAACAACAACAACACATACTAAACTATTAGGAGAACTCCTGCTGTGTTACTGTAGGGTAAGCACTGGACTGTAAGCCAGGAGGTTGGCAAATCTAACCCACCAGCCATTCCTAGGAACCGACTCAATGGGCACTTAACAACAACAACAATATACTATTAGGAGTGTCTGGATGGTATAAAGACTTAGCAAGTTTAGCTAGTAACCAAAAGATTAGAGGTTTTAATCTGCCCAGAGGTTCCTTGAAAGAAAAACCTAGCAATCTAATGAAAAATGAGTCATTAAAAACCCTATGGAGCATAGTTCTGCTTTGAAACACATTGGGTTGCCATGAGTCCGAATGAGCTTGACAGTAACTGTTTTATACCACTTAGGGGGAAAATGTTGTAAATCTATATGTGCTCACAGAAAAGATACCTGAGAAGTATTTTCAGGTTCAAAAGAGCAAGTTACAAACACATACGTATTTTTTTGTTTTTTTTCCTTAAATTTTTCCGTTTTCGTTAGGTTGAAGTTTCATTGAAATTGTTGTTTTCCCTTTTTCTTAATTATTTTTTTTTGCGGATTTTTTTTTTTTTTTTTTAAACTCAGTACCTATCAATAAATGAAAGAGACTATCTCTTTGTTTTAAATAAATTCACATGATATCCTGCCCCATATCATAATGAGGATTGTTATTTTTTAAACAATATAACACCGTTTACTTTAAAAATGTTACAAAAGTCTTTTAGTCACTTTATTCACTCAGCTGGACACCAGGACTAGGATATTTGTTTATTTCATTTTCTTCAGTTTTGTAATGTAATACAGAATCTACAGGGAGACTGTATGGCCTGCCTGCTGCCTATTATTGGCCAGTATAACTGAATTAATATGAATGCTTACAAATTTCTGCTGTGCGTGGTACTTCTTGTTTCACTGAGTGGTAGACGCTATTCCTGATATCAGTACTTTTTCCATATGCAAACCATGGCTTGCTGGAAGCTTCCGCCCAAATGTCAGCTAGTGAAATAGTCAGCACTAACTCTAGAGTAGGCCAGATTTTTATACTGTCCTGGAGCCTATTCTGGACATGATAAACTGTCTATTTCTTTATATTACAAGTCAAGCTTTTGTGGTCAAATCCCTTTTATAACACAATCGCTTGGAGCGGGGTATTATAGAAACAAGTGAAGAAGTCAGAAGTGTGACAAGAATACAGTGTTGAGTGGCTACATGTTTCCCTACTGGTCTCCTCTTTGTCATTTCTGAAGGAGGGAAGTCCACTATTGATATGTGTCCTGCCTCCTGTATATGTATCCTTGGGATCTTTTCTAACTTTCTTCTTTGTATGACCTCCATGTGGTTATCTAATCTCATCTTTCCTAAGACTCTAGTATTTTTTGATTTTTTCTTCTTAAAGATTTCACACTTTTCACCATGACTACATAACATACCCTCAGAGGAGACTTTGTGTGGAGGATGACTGTGAGGGCACCTGGTTGGTTGGTATGCTCCGCTTAAACTCAAGGAAAACCCTCTTCTGAAGACATAAAGTATCAAGGCCGTGAAGCAGAATGCTCTCCATAGCGTGCACAATTTAGCCAGGAGTCTTAGCATTAGAACTTACTTAGTATTCCCAGTGGATTCATTCAGAGATTTTGAAAAGAATGAAATCAAAGTCAGAGCAAAGAGTTTTCTCCAAATTCTTCATCTTTATAGAGATATGATCTTAGCCTTTCTGATCTAACAAGTAAAACCAAACATTTACTGAAATTCTATATTGGGAAATATCTCTTCAGTCATGAGAACTAGAACTTAACACATGTACTAGAAGAAATCTGGAAGGGAGACTTCACCATACTTGTGAAATCTGTTTCCGCTAGCCTCGTAGCGCTGTATCCTTAAAGATGCGCCTTTCACTTCAAGCTCAAAATTTATTTGACTAAAGACTAGTATGAAGTTTAGTGTTATAAGAAGCAGTAAAAAGGAAAATTGCTTATCACCACTACCAGAAAAGGTACAGAGTGCTTGCACACTTTGTTGTTGAATAGCTTCTATGGCAGACTATAGAGTGGAATAATATGGAGCGGGTCTTTTTAAAATGCATATATATATATAGTCTCTAAGTTTCATGAAACCACAGGCTGTATGTATCTGTTTAGTTACTCATTTCTCTTCAGCTCTTAGCTCATATAGCCGTGCCCACCACAAAACAGTGTCTCAGTAAATATGTACTGAGTCAATTGAGTAACTAATATGTCCACCTCAGCATTAATCCACTTTCTCTCTGAATTATGGATTATTTGTACTTTCTTAATTTTACTTACTTGCTTTTTCTGCATTCTCCACAATGGACATGAACTCTTAGTGTTTCAAAGAACACACTTCCTCATCCTTGAGAGGTCCTTGGAACTCTCTTGTATTTTCATGTTTATTGTTAGCCTGATTAATAATAAATATGCTGTTTCACTTGCAAATTGTGCCTGTTTAGGGCATATCATTTGGGAGTATTTTTTCACCAGCACTGATGGATTTATAGAGATCTACCGGAACACTCCTGTCTAAACTTCTGTGACTGAGAGCATATGTTAAAGGGTCAGTTGATCAGCATTAAGAATGTAGTCTTTGAGCATGGTGGTTGTGGAACTGGCTCATGGATGAGGTGCCTAGGTTGGCCTCATTTTGTGGGTTCTCTAAGCAGCTGAGTTGTTCCTCACTAGTGCTCACAAGAGTTTGGAATTACACATGAGTGTTTAATTAGGGCTGAGTGGCCCTCTTCAGCTCCCTGGTCCCATTCCAAAGCAACAGTTGAACTTTAAAATATAGATGGATTTGGTTTGTATATACATATAAAAAATGGTACTTCTCTGTTGAGATCATAATAATATTAAATTCTAATTTGTAATCTCTTTAAATCTTTAATGATCGGCATAGCAAAACTGTAATTATCATTATTTATTAAAAACTTTTGTTTAAAAGGTTATAAAAACCTGCCCTTTATATATGGAATAGGGTAATAATCATAAACAGTAGATGAATGGAGTCATAATTTATTAGTGTGTAGAGTGCTAGATTGTATTTTTTCCCAATGAAATGCAGAGATATAGAAATATTATCATGATTTGTGTTATAATGTTGGAGTCAGAACTAATACAGGCAAGGTTTTCTCAGCTTGATGCATGGGCTTTAGCTATGCAGTTCCCATCAACGTTAATGGGAGATTCAAGGCTAAAGATCCAAGGGTAAAACCGAAGTAAAATACAAAGTTTGGCGATGCTGACTATTTGGAAACTACTTCTTATTGTTATTTTATGTTCCGCTTTGTCTATTTTGAGTTTCCTACTGTTACATGTCTAAAACTCTTCTTCCAGATATGATAAAAATAGTATCTCATACAAAATAAAAAGCATAGATAAAACGTTCTATCATTGCTGATAAACTGATTAGAATTCCATCTGAAAGGCTTTGACTAAGATACTGGATGTGCATTGCTTACACTGTGTAAGAAATTCACTTACCCATCTATTTGAAAAAGAATTTGATGTCCATTTCCATGACTGTCCTGTGATATTTTCATATATCAGTGATATACTTGTGTCATAAAACACAATTAAAGCCTTAGACTGGTTTACATGGCCATAATGAGAATGAATTAGAATTTAATATATCTCAAAGAAATAGTGAATATGGCAGTATATATCTCTCTCCTCCACATATAGGTAGTGGATCTGTGTCTCTGGAAGAAAACTTTGATTTGTTATGGTGAAAATAAATGCATGTTTTATTTCTAATTGTTTGCCTAAGATCAGTTAATGTGTACATTTCACTTATTATAAGACTTCTGTTCTATGTTTAAGGAGACCTAGTGGCTCTGTGAGTTAGGCATTGGGCTGCTAACCACAGGGTTGGTATTGCAAGCCTACCAGATGCTTCACAGGAGGAAGATGAGGCTGTCTGCTTCCATAGATTTATAGTCTCCGAAACTCTCTTTAGGGTCTCTATGAGTTGGAATCAGTTTGATGGCAGAGAATTTTGGGTTTTGAGGTTCTGTGTTTAGAAGCCCTGGTAGTACAGAATTTTAGCACTTGGTTGCTCACTGAAAGGTCAGTAGTCGAAACCCACCTGCTACTCTGTCTGTGGGAGAAAGATGTGGCAGTCTGCTTCCATAAAGATTTATAGCTTTGAATCCCTATGAGGCAGTCTGTCCTGTCCTCTAGGATCTTGGAATTGACCGATAGCAGTGAGTTTTGTTCAGTTTAGGAGCTCTGGTGGTGCCATATTTAGGCACTCAGCTGCTAACCAGTAAAGTCGGTCACTCAAACCAACCAGCCACTTAATGGGGAAAAGATGGGCAGTTTGCTTCCATAAAGGTTTCAGTGTTAGAAACCCTATGGGGCAGTTGTGCCCGGTCCTATAGTGTCTCTGTGAGTTGGGATCAACTCTACAGCAGTGGGAATGGTATTGGTCATGTTCTGTGTTTAATAATTTGTGTAGTTAATGAATCACGGCTACCCTGGTTTAGGTCACTTGATAATGTATCAAGGAGTCTTCATGTGGCACTGTGGGTTAATGTGCCAGACTGCAAAGCCATTTGAACTGCGAGGTCAGTGGTTCAAGCTCACCAGCTGCTCCTTGGAAACTCTCTACAGGGTAGCTATGGGTCAGAATTGACTTGACGGCACTTAACAACAGCATAATGTACCAGCCAATTCACTTTTGAGGATAAAAATTAAGCACATCAATATTTTAGTGTGATGTGCTCAAACAGTCCAAAATCCATGGGGTTTATTAATATAGCGGAATAAAGTGGTAAATAAAGGTTTCCATTGAAACATAAACTTTACTTGAATTTAACTGGTTGTTTGGGAACATGGCTAGTTCATAAATTAATGGATACTACTCTGAATGGTGGAGTCATGGCACTGTGGGCGAATGCACTGGACTGCAAGGTCGGTTTGAACCCAAGGTTGGTGGTTCAAACTCACGAGTAGCTCCTGGGAAACCCCCACGGCACTTAACAACAACAACAATAATCTGAATGGTAGTTTCTTTATAGTAAAAAGAAAGCTTCTTTGAATATTAAATCTATGAGAATGCACCAATGAAATCATCAAGCTTATTTTAAAGCCTATGTTGGTAGAGCAAAGATGTCAGTTTGAGGACTAAGGTGCACCTGACCCAAGCCATGGTATTTTCAAGAATCTCTTATCCATGTGAAAGTTGAACAGTAAATAAGGAAGACCATAGAATTTATGCAGTTGAGTTATGATGTTGGAAGAGTGTTGAAGGTACCATGGACTGCGAAAAGAATAAACAAATCTGTGTTGGAAGAAGTACAGCCAGCATGTTCTTTAGAAGCCAGGATGCCCGGACTTCGTCTCTTATACTTTAGGCATATTGTCAGGAGGAACCAGGTCACTTGAGAAGAATATCATGTTTCGTAAGGTGGAGGATCCAAGAAAAAGAGGAAGACCCCAATGAGACTGATTAGCACAGTGGTAGCAGCCGTTGGTTCAAACGTGGCAATGATTCTGAGGTTGGCACACGACTGTAGTGTTTCGTTCTGTTGTGCATAGATTTGCTATGGGTCAGTACTGACTCGATGGCACCTAGTAACAATGTTGGGAGAGGTATCTTGGATGATAATAATGTAGCTAACTGAACAGTATATTAAAAGAAACAAGCATAATCACCCAACCTTGGTTACACCTTATGGTCAGTACAAGACTTGTACAGACAGTATTTAATTAATTCAGTAATCCTCAGTCATTGATTCCCAGTACCCAGAATTCACTCTTTAAGTCATTGCTGCCTGGAAGGTAAAGATCCTCTGAACAGTGGATGGGAAAGTGTGGTGGTCTCGTGAGTAGCTGGCACTGCCAGTGCACAGGAGAGCCCTCTTTCTGAGGATGAGCCACCACAGCAAAGAGAGAGACAGGGGGCATAGGTCCTTAGGCCACACATGCAACTGCTGGCTTTCAGGGCCTGAGCTAGCAGCTAGAGTCGTATGTAGGCCACCTCCTTTAACCAAGTAGTGAAGCTAGCTTTAATTATTCACAGAGTTTTAAGCTTCTCTGCTCTGTGACCTACTTTAAGGAAATGGTGGCATGGACCATGCACCTGTACAGACCAGGTTTCATTTGAACACCTGAAAATGAATAGGTAAGTGTGGCACTGTAGGATAATACACTGGACTGTAAGGTTGGTTTGAAGCACAAGGCCAAGGGTTCAAACTCACCAGCTTCTCCTCAGAAACCCTATACAGGGTCACTGTTAGTTAGGACCTACTCAACAGCACCTAACAACAACAATAACTTTGGTTATTTGGGACAATCAAAACAACTGAAGAGTTGTGGATGCGAATTGGTGGTCTTTGTTCCCTTCAGTTATCTTTGCAGGGTCCTAGATACTAGGCATAATCTCTAAAAGGACCTGGTTGGTTAAAGGCCACCCACACAGCAACCAAAAAACTCACTGCCAACAAGTTCATTCGGACTCATGGCAAACCTCCTGTGTTAAAGAGGAGAGCTGAGTTCCGGAAGGTTTTCTTGGCTGGCATCTTTCTGGAAGCAGATCAGCAGTCCTTTCTTTCACAGCACCACTGGGTCAATTTGAACTGGCAACCTTTCAGTTAGAAGCTGAGCACAAACTGTTTGTGCCACCCAGAGACATTTCACCTACACTCAGTAATGCCAGAAAACGACTCCCCTAAAATCCAAAGACCCTCAAGCAGCTCACTCTGCTCCGAAGTGTTCTTGTCCCTGCTCTCTTGCACTATTAACCTAGAAGGTCCCAAACCAGAACATCATAAAGCTCCAACATGCCTGTATTCAGCATTTTAGAAATCTCTTTGGGACAGAGGAGTAAGTAATCCTTAAATAGTTTGGCTTTTACAGTTGTCTGTCTGGGCAGCTGTCAACCAGAACCCCAAGACATCTACTGTTAGTATCTGCTGTCATAAAGGAACTTGTCTGCTGAACCTTGACATATGGGACCTATGGGAATTTTGGTTTTATTCTGCATATTAGAAAGCCCTGAAGAAGATGGGGAAACAAAGCAAAGTGGAATCCCATTTCTACTTGGGTCACTTACTTGAAGGCGTGTTTAAAATGAAAGAAACTAATTTTATTTTAGTAAGCTGAGCAACACCACTTGTATAACCACTCTGCTTTCATGCATTCTTAAGACAGCTTACCACTGTTAGTTACCCACAATAATTGTGAGAAATTAGATTGTCCCCGCAAAAGTGCCATCCCTTACCCATCCCAAACATTCTGTGACTTATAAACCAGTCATAAATCTGCTTAAGATGATAGCATTTCAGAGACAGACCTCTTGGAATTATTATATTTATTTCATTTTTATTCCCTGTTTTCTTCCCCCCCCCCCCCCCCACCAGTAATAGGGTTCATTAGGGACATTAACAGGTTGCAATGCAGGATCAGAAAATGCTCTGGGCATAGTTCTTCCAGCCAGGTCTGATTCTTACTCTTTGTTTCCAACCTTCACATTCTAATCACCAGAAATTATCAGGGCATTTTTTTGTAATGTTTTATTGTGAATTATGTGATAGTTTACATGGGAGAACATTAGCTTTACATTCATCCTATCGTATATCGTTTCATTGCCATGGTTACAATCTCCCTCCATGCATCATCACCCAACCAAAGGATATACCCTGCAAGCCTGCCCCCCAGTCATCAGTACACAGCCCCTCTCCCTCTCTGGGTCTAGAGTCCCCAGCCACTCCATCTCTCTGCATCATCATCTCTGCCTCCATCTCTGGCATCACTGTTTTTCTGGGTAGGGTCCCGCTTTATGCTCTTCTCCCTTGATGGTCCCAGGGACCTCCGGGCCTAGACTGCAAAGTCAACCACTCCCCTCCTTTTGCTACAAAATGTCTACCTTTACATTTCCAACCCTCACAGTCAGTCTTGATAACAATTATTCACCATTGTACCACAAGAGACGTATTCCCATCTTCTTTCATCAGCCCTGCCCAGTCGGATTATATACTACTCAGTGATTTTACCTTCCTCCACGCCATCTAGATCTAAGCTCCCTCTTGAAAGCTTGTAAGCCAGTCACTTCTTGCCTTTGTAGCTGCCACCCACTTTGGGTAGGCAATGTCCAAGTTGCCCATCCCTGTCTACTCTGTGTATGGAGGGGGTGGGAATGATCCTCGCTGTAAAGATTTGTTCCCTCTTTTGAGCTACTGCATCCATAGGTGTAGGTCAAGTTCATCAAATTGTATCAGATTACTCTTTTTTTTTCCTCTTCTTTCTTCTTCTAGTTGAGCTCTGATCATCCAGTCATTGAAGCCAGGTCAAGTGTGTATTATCTGCAAGTGTGGATGTTCTTGTGCATATGCTGTCTCTTCTTATCAGCTGGATGCTTCACTCTCCACTCTAGTCCTCTGTGGCTATGTCACTGATTCTGGGCTCAAGAGTCCCCAGGTCTTGCCACACTGCTGGCCAACCAGGTCTCCACCCAGGTTCACAGGAGTCTATTGAACATTGTATAGGGCTTAGCTTGCAGCTTCATTGCTGTTTTTCCCTCACTTCTCCTTATCAGTGCCTGTTTTGTCTTAAGCAGACAACCTTCTCAAACTTCATACATGAAGTTTATTTTTGATCCTGCAGAAAGGGGTGAGGCAGCAGCATTGTACCTTCCCTCTCAGGTAGGGATGGGGTGAGGAGGATGAAAATTATGTAGGGAAGTCCTCTGTACTAGACTCATTGCAGACTGTCTCACACAGATTTCCAGTACTGCCGTACATATTTACTGACCTGGCTGAAACAGAGGCCCCAACCCTGTTGGATCCACTTTCCACTGAAGGCAGAATATGTCCACAGCCATTGCTGTGGAAGTGGAAGGCAGTGGAGTGAGGATCTTTTCTGATCACTGAAATTGAAGAGACATGAACCTGAACTCTTGAGAGGAAAGTGATGTGGCCTCCAAGAAGGCAATTAAGTAGACAAGAAGTGTGGGAATTGGGACGCAAAACTGTGAGGTGAACAGGTTGAGTGGTCTTTGGCAAGTTACATTTAACCTCAGTGCCTCATTTTCCCTATATCAAGCAGAGGCACTGTTATAATTAATAAATTTTGCATGGTTCTATGAGATTCTTCAATGCAGCAAGGTAGAAGTAGTGTTTCTGCTCTTCTTGTTTCTAGAAAAATGAAAGCTTCTCTGTCGTCTCCCAATCCCCCAAGCCCTCACATAAAAAAGAAGTAAAAGGAAATTGTTGGCTTTATTCAAGCCAAGTATTCACACATACTTCATTCAAACCTTGCCTCAATCTTCTCTCTAGAGCACAAAGAGTTCATGTTTCTTTCTAACACTGTGGGCCTGAGTTTGGATGACTTTATTCTAACCCTACTGGCATTTGTTAAAATCATTCAAGGCTCATAATGCCACTGTCTTGGCCTTTTTGTTTGTTTGTTTGATTGTGTGTTTTTTAGGCTATTTCCCCTTGAAGTCCTAAAAGTTCTCATAGCAATTCCCCCTAAACTTCTCTGAAAGTCCCCCAAATTTGACCTGTGAACAGAGAAAGTCTGTTTCTGAGACTGACCAGAAATATAACGCACTAATGCAGCCTCACTCAGCCCTCACTCCTTCACAATATCATCCCGCTTTCATTTTTTATTTTCATCTGAACAAAATGTCCAAGTCCGCTACGCTTACTTATAAATACACATCTCAGCTGTGTTCCCATCTTTTGTGTCAACATGAAAATTCCCTTGTTCTATGTTTAGTTTGAATAATTACCAAACTGTTGGTAATTAGAATGTGAGGATGTGACCTCACAGCAATTTTTTTTATTTCCTTTCTCTGTATTTAATACATTTCAGAAACGGAAAATACCAAACCTTTGTCCTTTTTTTTTTTTTGATACTTATCAGTAATGGAAACATTGCAAAACAATCAGCCCAATACCTATGCTTTGTTCATTTATTGCCTTCTCTGAAGATAAATTGACTGTACTCAACTCTCTTCAGCATTTTTCTTCACCTAGATATTATTGCCTTGTGCAGCCACCCCAAGGTGACTGTTATCACTTAATTAAATCCTAGCACGCTGGGAAGAAAAAACAACATTGTTCCTTCATAACCCCAAGGAGCCTATTTTTAAGCCACTAAGCCTTTTCCCTGTTTTATTAACTTATTCCTGGCTACAACAAGACATACTTTTGTTGATGAGCAAAAGGTTGTATTAGCTTTTTATTTTCTGGGTAAACTTATCTATTTTCTGAGAAGATTGGGTGGGGGTGGCAGGAGGAATGGGCATTACAAGCAAAAGGAAAAAGCAGGTCTGTTCAACCTCCCGGATTCTAGTAAAGGTCTCTGTAAACACTGAGTTAGAGACTGGAAGCTGGGGGACTCAGGAAAGGGAATGAGAAAAAGAAAAAGTAAACATAAAATAGGAAAAAGACTAAAAGTAAAAGGACGGATCCATCTGTTGGGAGAAGCGTGTTGGTTAGAAGACACCTCTTTTAAGCTCAGGAAACCAGACGAAGAAGCTGCCTTTTTTTTTCATTTTTCTAAGAAGTGATGATCTATTGGCATTTATTTTTGTTGTTGCCTAGAGTGCATCTTTTTATTAACCTCTTGTTTTATATATATATATATGTGTGTGTGTGTGTATTTTTTTTTTCTTTATCTTTATGGTATTAGGCATCTCTGATCAACTGATTCTATCCTCAGTCATGTATGTTAGAAGGCATTAAAGAAACATTGTTGGAGTGTATTTAAGGATGTAAGTGCTTATATACCTCACGCACATGTTAACAATAGGAATGCATAACTTGCAACCGCCAGTTCTAAATGCAACACTCATAACACAAAGTTCACTTGTTACAGAGGGAGGGAGCTACTTGCTCATGCATAGTAAATTATGTACCTTTTAGTTTGTTTCTAGTCCATTAAATCATGGGCCAGAAAATGGGTTTGTCACTTCTAAAATTTGGACCCAAGCAAGCATATGTGTTTATTCATGATGCTAAATCATTTTACCACACGCTGTGTTCACCAACAGAGGGAATGCTGCTGAAAGCTGTAATATTGGCAAGAATATTTGATGCTGTGACAGGCTAGGGTTGGATAGAAACCTGGTTCTTAAATAGTTGGATAATTAAGATATCTGAACCGTCACTGATCGTTGCCCACAGGTCATACCTGACTCAGCTATAAACACACAACACAGGATGGTGAACCCTGGCTCTCTCCCTGATTCAACGCAAGAGACTTTTAATGGCCCCACATCCCTACCTCTCAAATGGGCAAAGCATCAACAGTTCTCAGATGATGTGAGAATGAACCCAATTATTGCTAGCAAAAATTCCTTTAACAAAAGGGCCATTTATACAAACACTAAGATTTTTGTTTTTCTTGCTGAGTGCATAAGACTTCTCCCATGGATTTCCTTAGAGTGATTTGTAAATTTTTTTAATGTTTTGCCTTCTTAAATTCTGGTCATATCTACAGTAGTTTCCAGCTTGCCAAATGAATGCCTATGGGGCTATGTGTATCTGCCCAGTTGTCTGAGTAGATGAGTTTAGCTTTTTTGTCCTCTGCAGGTTAATTCCTTTTCCTTTATACTGGTATTATAAGTCTCTTACTGAGGCAAATTAGAGCCTTTTGTAACCTTTTGTAGAAGCCACCCATTCCACGTTCTCCCTGTACTGTCTTTCATTGGTTTACTTGGTGTTACAATGAAGTTTATATGGCTGTATATATTTGGTTTCAAATTCTAGTTTTGCTGACCTCTCTTCATTACTTTAAAACACAACAAAGAATCACAATATGAGTTAAACACACAGCGTTTGTCCTTCATGATGTGGAAGGATTGGGCGCCAGCCTTTATGAAGGAACCTTATATCCCTCAGGTTCCTCCTAGCTGAATAATCTAGTTAAAGTTTTGTTTTCCAATCATCATATCATTTTTTTAGCTCCCTTATGAACTCTCTCTAAATTTTTTTTTCGGTAAATCAGCAAACCCGAAAACGGAAACTATCAAGGATCCAAACAGTGATAAATAAGAAGGAAAAATAACTTAAAATTTGAAACTCCAGTGTTAACAATGCCTAGTTACAGACATGTAACTTTGAAGTATTGATCCAATCAATTACTTCATGTAAATAGAAGGGCTAGGCTGCACACATAACACACGCCTACACAGTGGCTGGAGGTGTGGAATTTCTGCAGAGCTTCAGAGAGCAAGGGACATGTCTGAAGACTCCAAGCTCCTGCAACTTTGAAGTCTCTCAGAGACCTCAGCGTGCATGTGTTTGTTATTTGATGGTAAACAGAATTGGACTCAGGGGAAATTGTGAAGTGGATGAAAGGCTGTCACCAGGAGTTTCCTCTTCTTCTTCTTCACCCCCTCTAGACTTGTCCTGCTTGATGAATTTGCAGGCCAGCACTGTGTATGTGTAGGGAGTAGATGCTGAGGTCAGGCATGCTGACAAAGAGAAAAACTCACTACGGGTTGCTTCCCTCTCTTGCCCTTCCCTGCATTCTCATCCCAATAGTCATCTGGAACATAAACAAAATGAGTTTGACAAAATATGAAGACAGTTTCCTCCCTGGCCAGTCCCCACTTTCATTTAATTCCAACTGACTGCAAAGTCATTTGAATGGCAAGGTTGGTGGTTCAAGCTCACCAGCTGCTCCTCAGAAACTGTACTTAGGGTTGGGTCGCTATGGCACCATGATGGCATAGTTGAATAGAAGGAGCCCTAATACCATAGTTCAGCAGTATGAAACTAACAGTCACTTCCTGGGAGAAATATGTCACCTTTTGCTTCATTAAAGATTTACAACCTTGGAAACCCTTTGGTTTCCAAGTTCAAATCTATCCGAAAGGGTCACCATGAGACAGAATCAACTCAACTGCAATGGATTTTGATATTATTTTAAGGAATTTCAACAAATTTATGGAAAAAATTCAATTACCTTTTAATTCCCATTTTTTCATTAACTTTTTGAAGGTCCATCATACTTGAAAGCAAGAACAGTTAAGCAGTCAACTATTACTGAAACGGTGGTTTGAGCCTCCCCAGCCACTCTGTGAGAGAAATACCTGTGAAAAGCTTCTGCCAGGAAAACCCTGTGAGACAGTTTGATACCATATGAGGTTGCTATAAGTTGAAGTCAATTCATTGGCACCACCAGCATTACTTGAAGAACGAGTTGCTGGTGAACAGCCATGTACGGTCCAACTATTGGCCTCTCCCTGTCTGGAGGAAGGAAATGTGATGGAAACTGAAGTCTCTTAGAAACAACTGGTCCAATGGGCTAATGAACCACATAAACTTCTGTCTTTATGGCCCTAAGACCAGAAGAAGAGGTAGATGGTGCCCGGCTACCATTACCAGCAGCTCTGAAAAGGTCTTAGACAAAGTGGAAAAATAGGTGGAACAAAATTCAAAACCATTAGAAAGACCAGGATAATGGTCAGTGAGAGACTGGTGGAACCCAAGTTTCAGATCTGAAACTGAATTCAGCCCATTGCTCAGGTTTCAGCCAAGCAATAGCTAGCTATGTAGGGGGAACAACAACACTAGTGAGTTACATGGAATGATCAGTCATTCTGTGACCAAAAGGGCCCCATTCACTCAAGAGCAAAATTCAGAATTGTGGGGAAAGAAAAA
>NW_006408535.1:14412794-14436680 GCF_000296735.1 Chrysochloris asiatica | reverse complement strand
AATTACTAGCTGAAAAGTTCTTGGATCAAACCTACCCAGAGGAATCTCAGATGACAAGTCAGGAGGTTTACGTCTAAAAAGTCATCGCCTGTGATGAACTCTACTCTGCTCCCGTGAGGGCACCATGAGCTGGAATCAACCTGTGGCAACTAAGAGCAACATACTTAAAGAGGGGCCTGTGAAAATAATACAGTGATTAATAGAAAGTTATTAAAATAAAATTTTAGTTAATGCAAGCTTACTAATATAAATGTTACCTTTACTAATTTGGGGCTTTAATAGTTAGTACTTTACCATTTTTACTTAGAACTCTTTATATATTCTATGTCAGTCAGTTACACTTTAGCTTGAAGAAGTATTCAAATGCAACTGATTTTTCTGAGACTAGCAGATGTCTGTTTCTAGAATCTGTTACCTTGTGGGCATAGAGAAACTGCTTTTCTGTATCATTATCACAGTATTTTTCATTCCAGATGCATATTATTTGGGTCAAAAAAGCAGAAGGATTGTCTAGGATTCAGCCTGTATAAGACATTACACCTGTGTAACAGGATCCAAGAGTGTGGTTTTCTAGAGTGTAGATTAAACCACATTTAGCAAGCACACTGTCAAATCCTACTACCTCCAGGGCTGGCCTAAATCCCAGCCAGGGTTTCAAACCAGTTCAACCCAGTTCTGTCCTGACTGAACATCTTTGTGTGATTGGCTGCCGTCTGTGAATGGGGCATGGCCATTCATTTCCATCTTATCCAGTAAAGAGATTTGGGTGCTATGCAACATACATGCTCCCCTTTATTTCCAAGAGGAAGATTGCATTTCTAACAAGGTGCCAGCCTGCAAGTTTTCCCATTCTGGTTATTATTCCAGTATACCCACATTTAAAATTTCTGGGTCTGTTTCAATTTCACTTCATTAGTCATGACTGAACTGGGAAGAATCGGTTCTAAGTTCTAGTCCCAACCAGAGAGTACAGCCACCTCCACAAGGAACTCTTCTTTAGAGAAGTAAATGCTAGCTCTTTGCTACGAAAAATTCAAGGACAAAATGTGATCCAAACCTACAAAGTCATAGACATTATTGTAGCCTGAGTTTGAGTTTCTGCTCTGCCATTTACTAGCTGTGTGACCTTAGTTTCCGTGTCTCAAACTGGGATAGTCACAGTTACTACAATAGCATTGGTTTATGAGAATTAAACTGGTTTGCTGCTGTTAAGTGCTGTCGAGTTGGTTCTGACCCATAGCGACCCTGTACAGGGTTTCCAAGGAGCAGCTGATGAGCTTAAACCACTGGCCTTGTATCACAAACTGACTTTTCAGTCCAGTACATTAAACCACAGCACCACACCAGGACTCCTGGTTTGGTCTGAGTAATTGTTTCTCCCAGGATCCCACACAAATAAGTCTCATGTCTTATTAACATCATCATTGTTATGACTGTTACCATCCTTTTGTGATTTGGGCCCTATTAAATCCTTTTATGATCCAATTGTTTTCCGCTTTGACTTTTGTGGTTGATACCATGTGTTTTCAATAATGGAATGCATGCTGAATCAAGGAACAGTTCTGAGATTTTGCTAGGAAACATGGATGTTGATACATGTTATATGGAACACATAATGTCCTTCTAGAGTCCTGGTATGGTGCCATAGAATAAGCACTGTACTGTTAAGGTCAGCAGTTCAAATCTACCAGTCAATCCTCAGAAACCCCATACAAGTCTTTAAGTGTTGGAACTGACTTGACAACACATAACAACAGCAACAATGACCCTTTGGGTCTAAAGTAGGCTTATGTAGTGCATACTTATTGTGAATTCTAGGGAGAAAATTATGTAGACCATATATGTCCCTCTGGACTTGAAGGGTAGGATGAGTAGGGCACTTGTGCCACTCTGGTCTCTGAATCAAGTCTAAATCTCTTGACAGGTTACTTACAATTTCGTTGTTGTTGTAAAGTGCTGCTGAGTTGGTTCTGACTCATATAGGGTTTCTAAGGAGCAGCTGATGAGTTTGAACCACCAACCTAATAATTCGAACCAACCTTGTGGTCCAGTGCATTATCCTGCAGCACCTAAAACTGCAGTATTCACATAAATGTAGAATCACCACAAAGAAGACAAATTCCAGATAATGCATCAAACCAAACACACTGCTGTGGAGTCAGTTCCTACTGAGAGCATCCCTGTAGGACAGAGCAGCAATGCACCATACAGTTTGTAAGGCCTGGTGTTGCACTATAGGACCAGCACTGGACTACAAACGGGAGTGTCAGTGATTCAAATCCTCCAGCTACTTCTCGGAAACCCTCTACAGGGTCGCTGTGAGTTGGAATCGACTCATTGGCACTAAACAACAATAGAAAGAAATCTTTGTGGAAGCGTTCTGTCACATTTTCCTCCCACTGTGCATCTGATGGGCTTTCTGTTAGCAGCTGCATACTTAACCACCATAACACCAGGACTCCTAAATAAACACTGGAACCTGGGAAAAGACTTAATAATGCTTATCTCCCAGTAAAAAAAAGTCCAAAGAGACATAAATTTGGCAAAACTGTTTCTCCAGGGTGCAACATCTGTTATAATAACCCATAAAAAAATCAGTCCAAGTAGTGTGTGGCACAAGCCCATTTCGTCCACTTCATGCAGTCCTGTAAGATCCGTCTTGATGGCTACATGCAGTGTCCATGGGAAATCAGCTGCCCATTAAACCCCACAGAAGAAAATCCAGGTTAGCACCATGTGTCCCATGGGTAATGAAAGGGTTAAACATGTGTGTGTGAGTGTGTGTGTGTCCTAAGCTAGTTCTCTTTTTTTAATGGGCATGCATATGAAACTGAAATCATTCTTTCTCTATATTATTAGTATTTTTCACTCAGATCTTCATAAGATTATTTGGATGTTACTAGAATGTTACCATAATTTTACCAGAACCTAAGGGCTCCTCTCTGTATTTCTTTAGTGTACCTCTTTCTGATAAATTCTGTCTTTACTCAAGGTTAGCTGAAGAGTCTTTCTCTCCCTTACAAATATTGTCTTTCCAATGGCAGTGTTGATGATTAAACTGAAACTGTATTTCAACCATGAAAATTGAGTCCATTTCTTGTTCATACCTCCAGCCTCATATCTAACTAATGTACTTTAATGTCCCAGTGTTGTTGTTGTTAAGTTGTGTTGAGTCATTTCCAACTCATAGCATCCCTGTGTAGGGTTTCTGAGGGGATACCTGGTAAGCTTGAACTGCTGGTGACCTTGCGGTTCAAACCAACATTGCAGTCCAGTGCGGTAGCCCGCAGCTCCATACCAAGACTCCTAATTACCATAGTCTGGTAGTTTATCTGACTTCTTCCAAGTGGTTTTTTTTGTTGTAGTTTTATTTTCGTTGTTATTAGGTAAAATCCATGCTTGTTAGTACTCTTCCTAAAATAAGGTCTCATATCAAGTAACAACATCCTGCGTATCATTTCTCAAGTACCTGTTATGTATTAGGCATATTTACATATGTTAATTCTAAATATAGGACTAACTCTATCGAGTAGAGTATATAGATTTGTTGTTTACTTGTTGTTAGTACATACGTTGTTGTCCGGAAAGACTGTGAAGTTGCAAAAATTATAATTCCCAGCTCAGGCCTATTGAAGTCAAGAGCTCAAGTGTTCTTCTACATTACATCATGCTAGCTCTTGAAGAGAAGCTCTGGTAATGGAATGGGTTATAAGTTGAGCTGCTAGCTACAAGGTCTGCAGTTCAAATCTATCAACCACTCTGCAGGAGAAAGGTGAAGTTTTCTGTAAAGGTTTACAGCCTCGGAAACCCTAAACAGGGTCACTATGAGTCAGAACTGACTTACCAACATATAACCATCACCACCTCTTGAAGAGCTATACATGGAATTTGTTCATCCTTGGTCACAAAAGCTTCTTGTCTTCACTGAAGTAATTAATGAGAAAAGATCATGATCCTTCCATCTTATCTACTAATTCTGCAAATCTAAGCATCCCTCTGAATCTGACCAGGAACTTCCTGACAGTCATGCCTCCCTTGTTGGGGATGATTATGGAATTGAACTGAGAGAGGTTTTCCCAGTGTAAGGTGGATGAGCCATGAGCTTGAGTCTCTGGTAGGGGTGGTGGTAGCGTGCCATGGAGTCGGTTCCACCTCATAGCAACCCTGTGTAGGGTTTCCGAGGCTGTAAATCTTTACAGGGGCAGAAAGCCTCATCATTCTCTCATGGAACACTGGTAGTTTTGAACTGCTGACCCTTGAGGTTAGCAGCCCCACTTGTAACCACTATGCTACCAGAGTTCCTTTGAGTCTCTGGTAGGATATCCCATATCAGAACATTTTTCAACAACTGAAGCATCGCTCTCCCTGGTGTAACCTAGAGGAAGGACTCTTTAGCCATGATTGCAACCCAGGGACTTTGCTCTCAAGAAGTAATTCATCTGCCTGGTGTCACTTCTTCTTTCCTTATTCCTCTTGGTTTGGAGGGTTCCTATAAGTCCTTATGTGGACTTCTTAAGGTGAGCACTGGACTTCAAACCCACCAGCTGCTCCTCAGAAACCCTACACAGGATTGCTATGAGTCAAAACCAACTCTACAGCCCTTAACAGCATAAGGCTGTCTGACTCGGGTCATCTCCTTCTGCAGACTTCTTAATCAGGCCAGAAATCTGTCCCTATAGCTCAAAAATCCCTGCCATTTTCCTGGTACCTCACCTCAGACTGAGATGATACTCAGATTCTTTCTTTCCTTGGCAAGATTTTAAGGAGAAACATGAATGGATCCATTCTCTTGAAACTGTGTCAATGTTTTGCTCTGTTAGTAATCTTTTTGTCAACTAACATATTCTGAAAAGTGATAGAAAGTGTTACAGTAGTTCAGCCACATGTTTAAATGCTCAAATACTCCTTCTGCTTGGCATCTCTCTATTGCTACATTGCATAAGCTTAATACATACCTCTTGAGTAAGCCATTCAAACTTCATAATATTTCATAAGGGATCATTAGGATTATGTTTCTTTCCAACTGTTGCTGGAAATAACAATGCTTGGAAACCGTTAATCCAATGGACTAGGACCACACAAACATCAGTCAGTCTCCATGACTCGTAGATCAGAAGAACTAGATGGTACCCAGCTGTCACTATCAAGTGCTCTGAAAGAGACCACATTAGGTGGCCATGATGACAGTGTGATAAACAGTGAAGTAAAACTTGATATATTAAAATAAAGGTCAGATATGAAATGGTATAACTCCATGATCACAGCCTCTGATCACCCTTCTGGTCTGGAGCTGAACTCAAACCACTTATTAGTCAAGCTATATATTGGTGTGTAGTGGGGACAACACTAGTGAGGTATGTATACCATAGAATGGTCAACCATTCAAGACATTTTAGAAGCAGCATTTATCCAAGGACAAAGCCCAGAAAGGTTGGGAAAGAAACTGGAATGGAATTAAGAAACACAGGGAGAAAATACAGTAAGTGATGTTATATGAGGGAATTGTAGTCATTGAGTTGAAACAATGATTTCATGTAGGATTTGTTGCATGTAAAACTAATGATGTGCTCTATAAACCTTCACTCAAGTCACAATAAAAAAGTTTTGTTTTGTTTTCTTAATGTTGCTAGATAACTGCTTACTTCCACCATCCTCTTGTTTTTGTACTGAAATGAGCCCAAATATTTCAGCCTCAAAGAACATAAATGACTCACAGAAAAACCTATAGAATTTATTCTATGTAGTAAGTAAGGACTCCTGGTGTGGCATTGTAGGATCAGCACTGGACTTGAAAACACGAGATTGGTGGTTCAAGCCACAAGGTGCTCCACAGAAATGCTACACAGGGTCACTATGAGTCAGAACTGACTTGAAGGCACTTAACAAAAATAACAGTAAGTCTTTTGGAACAAAGACTTCAATTAATCTTGTCTCATGTCATATTATTGAAATTTTACAATGACATAATTCAGTGTAATAACAGGGTCCTTTCCACTGTGAGGAGGAATTGCCTTGGAAAGACTATGAAGGAATACGTTTCCATTGCTCATTGTCCATGTAGGTTGTTGAGCTATTATTGGAAAGAACTGGACTCATTCCATTGTAGAATAGTGTTGACGATGCTGGTTGTTTGCTAGTACACAGTCTTGGCCTCAGCAGGTTGAAGGGAATAAAGGATGTTGGATGTGCAAATCTGCATTATCATAAAGTACATTGTTGATGTTGTTGTGTGCCGTGGGAGTCAGTTCCAACTCACAGTGACCCTGTACAGGGTTTCCGAGGCTGTAAATCTTTATGAGAGCAGAAAGCCTCATCTTTCTCACACGGAACAGCTGGTAGTTTTGAACTGTTGACCTTGAGGTTTGCAGCCTGATTCATAAGTACATTAGACCTGTCTAATCTTTGTGCCATTTAGGAAGATGCAAAGTAATACTGACCAACACTTTCATGAAAGGTACCTGTCATGGTAGAAAAGAACCAGGAGAATTTATTAGAAAGGAGCAGTAAATGTTTTAAGCAAGCACAATTACCTGTAATGAGAATAGAAGGAGTATACAGAAAATGATAAAGGCTTAAGGTTATGTTTGTAAAACCCTTAATATATTTTTTATTTGCTTTGGTATGAAAGTCTTTCATGAGGGCTCAGAGGCCAATTTGAGCCTTTAGAGGTTCAGTCCTTTAGGGGAAGTCACTCTCCAGCCTGTGAAACATTTAAGTAGAAATTAAAGTAGGTCATCCTATTATTAAGGAGAAGCCCCCAGCAACACAATAAAACAAATCTTACTTGTTGGAAAAGGTCAAGACTAGAATGAATAGATCTCATTGGAGGCAAAAAAGAATTTGTCTCCAATATCCAAGCATACAAAATTTACACTAGTGCTATGTGATAAGAACTGGACTGCTAACCACAAGATCAACAGTTCAAACTCACCAGCCATTCCTTGGAAACACTGTACAGGGTTGCTGTGAGTTGGAACCAACTCAATGGCACATAACAACAGCAACAACACAAATTTGGAGACAGTCTTGGTACTAACAATTTATCAATCATCATTACCTATGAGTCAGGTGTATAAACATACTCAGAATTGTTTGACTACACATACAAACACATTCAGAACAGGATTGCCAGGGATATTGAGTATGAAGCACATTCACACATGTGATCCTTGCCATAACACAGCCAGGGAACCATCAACACCACTTTCACTAACTAAATGGATGAATGGAAGATGTAAACTAAAAGGCAAAAGGCAAAAAAAAAAAAAAAAAGATAGGTCTGAAATGAACACACAGAAGTGGAGTAGTCGTTGAAAAAGATAGGTCTGAAATGAACACACAGAAGTGGAGTAGTCGTTGACCCCAAACCTGTACACTGGTGTCTAAGGTGATAACCATCTGACACTGCATTTCCTCACCTTTGCAGGTTATTGTGGAGAGACTTGAGTTCACTTGGATTTTTCGTTGTATCTGAAGAACAGTTACAGTGGGGATTTAGCCTTCTTAAATTATTAGGGATTTCTTCATTTAAAAAAAGAAGTACTTCTGCAAGTTTGTTTAAAGTTCTTGTGGTAGGTATAGGGGGGAAATGTCTTAATGGTAAAGTTGATCATTTTGTGATGTTATGATTCTAGACAGTGCAGATAAATGTAATGCTAGTCATTAAAACAGACATTAGTTCCATGTGCCTAGTGCTTAAAAGAAACAGGGCCGAGGGCCAAGTGAGAAATCAGTCTTGGAACTTAATCAGTAGACTTTACTCCTTCCTACCACTACCATTGGTAATTGGACCGCCTCTGACATAACAGGTTGAGAAAGACAAAGTCCAGAATCATGGCTGGTGGTTGAGGGTATTATTGGTAAATATGGTGGAAGCCACTTTAAGTTTTATAGACTAAATAGCATTTTCAAACGTCCAGTAGTCATTGAGAGTTGGAATGTCGTTCACCAAACTCATAAAAGAATGCAATGTCTATGTTCAAATGGTTTTGTTCTAATATATATTTGGCCATTTAAGTGAAAATAGTGGACAAATGGATCATGCACATTAGAATCAGACTGACGTTATTGATTCAAGGTTTCTTTCCAGTGAGTGGATTATCAATATGGCATACTGCAAATTTCTTTTGGACTTAATAAGGATTGGCGCACTAGTGCATTTGAGTAGATCATGCATATCCTAGATTATTGTTAAGGCTAGTCCCGTGTGGAATGTTAAAGACGATTACACAGATTCAGGAAACCACATGACCCTGAATCATTGAAAACATTGTATCTAGAGACTACTCAGGTGTGTCAGATGATATGGCCTCTATAGTTAAAGTAGATATATGGTGTTCTGTAGAATCCTGTAGCAAATAATCCAAGACGAAATGCACAGGAAATTAGACCTGCCCAGCAGGCTGTATTATATGTTGCTTAGTTAAAATGCAGGCTAGCAGAATCTGCTATTCTGTCAGATGTCTATGATGTCAGTTACAATCCTATGACTTCCCTAAATAACCCACAGAAGGCAAAGATCAGATGTGATGATGTTACCCCAGGAGGAGAAGGAAAGAGTATTTCTTGGCAAAAAATCTTTGACAACTTCTTTTTGCCAGGGAAATTTTTATGGTGGCATTATTGATTCCAAAAAATGATCTATCCTTGTTTGGTAATTATAAGATAATATGTAATTATCTTTACAATATATCTAACTATGTATTGAATCAAATTTCCTCTTTGACAGTCGTGTTTATTCTAGCAAACATGTAGATTTCAAGAAAAATCAGTTACACCTTTTCTATACTTTTAATAACAAATTTGAGTTCCTATATTAAAAGAAACATAATCACAGTAATCTATCAGTCAAGTATTTAAGAACAAAAACTAGTTGGATGCATTATTTACCTGCCCGATAATGCTGGGTTAGATAGACACAGAGTTCCAAACCTAGGAGTTTTCACAGATTGAGTACGACCTGTGCTTATTACCAAATCACCTTCAAAAAATCTGATTTGGCATTCAAGGTAATCATTTTAGATGTTATCTTTGCATTTATTATTATTTATACATACCTTCTTTATAACCAGCTTCAGCCCCATGATTCCTATCAAATATCAATGACATTTGGGTTATAACATCTTTTGATACAGAAAATTCAAATAATAAAATAGCCAATCACTATTCAGTGATGATAATGCATTTTCATTGAAGTGAGATCAAAAAGGGAAAGGAACTAACAATATCATTTTACATGTTTTTTTAAAGTGACTTTTTAAATAATTCAAGAATAGAGGAACTTAATTTTCTTTTTTCCTAATGCCTTTATCCCATGAAATTACCAGTACCAACAACTCCAAAAAAAAGGTTGGTGGTTAAAATTCACCAAAAGACACCTGAAAGAAAGACCTGTTGTTCTTCTCCTAAAGGGTCATAGCCATGGAAAACCAACCACTTGGTGTTCATATGGGTTTCCATGAGTCAGAATCACTTTGGTGGCAACTGGTTTGCTTTTTGGTCCCTGCACTCGGATATATGTAAATAGGCTAGCAAAGAGTAAAAATCTATGCATTTCTTGACTTTGCATGGGCTAAGTAGTTATGCCTGTGGGGATAAAGCAAGAATTTCCTTGGAGCCCTGAATGGGATTAGAGCTCTGTGGATGAGCAGTGAACACTGGGTTGGGTCTTCTCACCTGGACTCAATGGCTAACTGTGAAAAGAAGCTAGAGAGTCGGTAAAGCAGCAGAGACACATAGTAAGCAGTAAACCGAGTTGTTTATCCTGAGATCATTCAGCACCAGGCTTCCAATTCCATCAGAATAATTGATTTTCACATAAATGTGTATCTATTCTTCGTAGGGAGCTAACTTCTGCGGCTAAGGCTGCAGTGAAAACAACTTAGCCTCAAAGCATTTGGAATGCACGGAAAACCAATACAGAGATTTCAATATTGTAAATGTAGGACCTAGAAGAGGTGCAATGACTCGGAGAAAAATCTGAAAACAATCCAGAGCATTGTCGATTTCAGGAAACAAATGTTAGTTTCCCTGATGGGTCCATCATATTTATAGCTATATGTGGGCCTAGTAAAAATGAATTATTAATTATATAACTGGTATATAAAATAAAGAATGGAGAATTTAGTCACAATGATTTCCTGAAATTAAAATGGAAGGTTTTCATAGCCCAGGCATTATCCCCAAATAGAATTTCTAAACTACATTTGTAACAATCAAGTTCCTCTCACCACAAATGTTTTTTATATGCCTTTTTCCCTAGAGATACAAATAAAATGTTCCTAGAAATGAAACTCATATGAATGTACCAGATTAATATCTGAGGTCTCTAAATGGTCTTTTAATATGCTGAATTCATTACAGGGTTCTTTAATCATTGTTACTACCCCTGACACAAATTCCTTACCTAAAGGAATACATGTACAAAGCATTTATTTTCTTTTAAAAGAACCTTTTGTTTTGTTTTTAAAGTCACCCACTGCCCACCAATACCATAATTAACCATTTAACAAAAATAGCGGTACAGATGCCCATACACAGTTGAGTGCATTCAAGTAAACATGACTGGGAAGTAAATGTCTATAAAGTCAATTTGTCTGCACATTGACTTCCATATAAAGTGGTATGCAGAACGTCAGGAAGGAGGAGGGAAAACACCCTAAGTTTGAATGGAAAACTATAAAACTATGGGACTGGAAACGGGATCAGTGTGCTGGGCAGCCCCTAGATACTGGAGTCTAGTGTCAGCAGTTACCTATTGGGGTGCAGTTTTATCCTTATAATTATTTACTGTGGGGTGCCTTTTGGACACTCACACTGTCTATAGGACCTGGGGATTTCTTTTAGGTCTGGTGGTATTTTGACTGCACATTTACAAATTCCAAAACTCCAACACTTCCTATCTATTCTTTCTGAATGACAGTGTATCACAGGGAATGGAATGGGTGTGGATAATGTCAGACAGCCCCCACCCTTTTACCATGGGCTTTTGATTTTTTTAAGTTAATTTTCTACTTTAGTTATTTTAGTCTTCAATCACATAGATGAATTTTCTTTTAGAAAACAGCTCCTGAGCCAGGGCTTTATTTCATCCACTTTTATAAAGTCGGAGCTGGTACAGGCTGACTCATGATAGGTACTCAACTGCTGTTTTGAAAATACATCCTACTGAACAACTGGAATGCAGGAATCACGTTTGTGGGAAGGAAAATCAAGGAAGTGGAGATTGGAGCAGCCACACCAATGTGTCAAACAACTGAAGTGCTCAGTAGGTATTCCCAGCAACAATCAGGAAAACAGCAAGAGGGACCTTCTTTCTTTTCTCTAGCACACGTTGAGCATGTGATGTTGGCCAAAGTACTTCATTTCCCTGAAACTGTGTTTCCTGATCTGTAAAGTAGGATATACCCATCTCATATTTGATCTACGTAATTACCGAGCAAATGTTTGATTCCTTCTCCCTTTCTCCGATGGTGAACATTGAAAGACCTGTTTGCTGTTTAAAACCTCCTAGAGTGCATAATGAAGACCCTCCTGTACTTTCAAGCAGTCTTTAATCCACAGGATGTCAAATAAACAATGATCATCTGTTCTTTTCTTTGTGTTATTCCACTTAATGCAGACTACTCGAAAGATACTTGGAACCTCCTATGTGACCGAACACTGTGTCTAGCCAAAACAAAGCAGTGACACTTTTCGGGCTTTCGGTACAAGGATCATATATTGTTTATACAACTCCTGCCAGGCTGGGAATTCCTCCTTTAACTTGAAAGAGAACTCTGAATTCAAAGGGAAAAATGCACAACAAGGTATAAGCCCTTGAATTCTGAACCACCTATGTTTCAACAAATTAATATACCACACATGCAAAGGGAGAATTTTTTTATATTCCCACAAATGTTTGTGCTTTAGCCTAAGTAGTGTGAATCCTGTCCTGAGGTAAAGGCACTTCTGAGTAGCCCATGGTCACTTAAAATGTCCCAAGTGAAGACCCAGTCCCCTAAGGGGAAGACACAGATAATGTGATATCTGCATGCCATCTCTGGTAGCTCAGCGATGCTTGTGATTCTACCAAGTGTCACACGCTGCCTTTGTATAGAGCCTGCTGTCCATTTGGCTGGATGTTCATATCAAGAAATCTACATCCTTCAAGACAAGATGTAAGGCTTGAACTAGTATCCCAGAGAAAAAAAGGTCAGCACTTTGATACACAGTTCCCACAAAATGGAATTTTAATGAGCAGAAGGACAACTTGATCTCCTTGCTCAGAAAGCAGGTGTCTTTGTTCTTTTCACGTTTTGACATTTCACTAACTCAGTGTCTCCCCTTCTATTCTCGTACCTCTCCTCAAAGAACAGAAGAGACCATCTGAGCCTCTTTGGACTGTTTCCTGATCTAAGATACTTGGCTTAATGTGTTTAGGGAACTCTTGGAAAGATGCTTTGAGGTGATCACATAGTTTGTTTTTCTAAATTCATCTTTATTAGTGGGCCAGTGGTCAAATCCAAGCTAATGAATGCAGTTTCGTGTGTTTGGGGGCACATTTGACTTTTCGTATTCAATAATATAAACCTGTGCTACCCTTTCTGTTATCGTGTGCCATTGGAGAGAGGCAAAGGAAGATATATGTGGGACCGAAATTGCTGAGAGATTTTTAAAGAGTTAAATTAAAGGCTAAACTTTGATGCATGCTTTCCCCCACTTTGAGGAAAAAAATATATACCTCAGTTCCTATTTTTAAAAAGAAAAGCATGTGTTTCTGCACAGAACTTGATTGTTAAAACTCAGACTGCAAAGGCAATATTTGGGGAAATTTTTGTTCTCTATAAACAGATATATGTGGACACTTTTGAGCACAGTCTCAGATTCTCCTGGAAGATGTTGGATACCACATGCGCATGCCTGACTAATATCACATCACCTTCTGAGTGCACTAAGAGGACAAGGAGGCATTTTAATAGACTCTGTCAAAATGCTGCTGTGGAGTTGTAGGATCAGCACTGGAGTGCTTCACCACAAACCTGGTGGTTCAAACCCACCAGCCGTTCCTTGGAAACCCTATGTAGGATCACTGCAAATTCAAGCGGACTCAGCAGCACTCAACAACAGCATTCCAGTTTTAGTTATCAAAAAGCCAAAGCATTTAAGGAACCGGTATTTTTTTTTTTTTCTTTACAACTGTTTTGTGTTTTGACAAAATAGAGTGGAAATAGAAGTATTTTTCAGTCTCCAAAGCCAAGCTTCTTTTCCACTCAAGCTCTTTCAGGAAGTTTGAAGAATTGGTTCAAGAATAAATCCTCTGGTTTCCACTGCTAACCCATTCCTCCTGTGGTAGGAGCCATATTTTCACAGAGCCTCTCTTTACTAACAGCAAAGCCTTATTAGCAGTTTCTAAGTGTTCATTTCTAGTGCCCAACTAGGCCTCAAACAACGTGTTCTGTTCTCATCATAATAGCATTATATCATTTCAGTGAAAAACTCTGGGTTTGGAGAAAGTTGGGTATGTCAGAGACTGTATTCTAACATGGATGAATATTTACTTCCAATCTGAGCCTGAATTAGAAGTACATCACAGATGCATGGTGCATTGGACAAGGAACACATGCATGCATTTAAATCACGTATATCTTACTTTTTTACTGATGTAATTGTGAAATATGTTCTTTTTGCATTCATAATTAGGGGGTGGAACAGATGGTGAAGGCTTAGTTTAAAATAATCTGTCATTAAAATAACCTAGCCTACTGGTAATTTTTCACTCTAACTGGAGTTAGGTCATAGGAAAAGAGTTTGGTACTTTTTTCCCCCCCCTTCTGCATTGGTATGTAGAAGAAACATTAATTTCAGAGAAGTTACATATACCAGAATTGTCTCTGCAAAGGCACCATAATAAGACTTCAGTCTCTGAAATTTGGCTGCACTAGAATATGCAGGAGAGAAAAAAGGCAGAGACAAAACTCCTTTGACAAATATAAATCCATTTAGCACAATGCATTAAACATTAGTACACCTTCAATCACGATGCTATAGTTAGTTTCATACCCTGCAAAAAAATAACTTCATCATTTGACAAATACTGTTAGAGGCACTCAGCTTTTGGGGTTAAGAAACTGTGCCTTATACTTTATATGTTACACTGATGTCAGGGGATATAAATTATAATTACAAGCATTATTATTCAGAGATGCTGTAGCTCCTGACTTTTTTATCCGAGCCTCACGCCTTGCCTGTGTACCTCATAGACTTATTGGGATGTGACAAAGGAAATCTCCTATCAGCCCTGTCTGGATGGCTTAGAACTGTTTTCAGTAATAAGAAAACTGTCTTGATAAATCAGATACTTGCATTCCCTTAAAACGTCTGTTTTACGTTTCTTCTAAGATTTTGCTCTCCATCTGCTTTGAGGAAAGCAGATAGATTTCAGCATGGCTTTATAATAAATCTTCTCGAGGAGGGACTAGCATTAACATTTGTGTAGGTTCTTTTTCATCTTAATCCAACCTTAGTTAATAATCAGAAAATTCTACATAGTGGGTAAGAAGATGTAATTAACCCTTTGACCTCAGAATCTTAATTGGCGCCTGTTGAAAACAGTGGGCAGTTTAGAAAAAAAAAAAAAAAAAAATTTAAGCAGTAGCCTGCAGTGATTGAAACAGCACAGTATATAATAGCTTTCTCAATTCAAAATTTAAAACAATTCCACAGAACTTTCAGTTTAATCACATTGGGTTTCCTGAAATTAACTGATTGATTGTTTCCTTCTTTCTCCAATGTTTTAAAATCAAGACTCCCAAATTAAACCAATGTTAATGCTGCTCTTAAAACTTTTCGAAGTCTCAAAACACAGAAAACAGCAGACAGAAACAATCCTGAATCAGAAGATAGGGCTAAGTGATCTTGCCAAAGTCCTCTATCCCTGTCTTTATTGGAAGGGTGATCAGACCTGAGTTACGGATATTTGCCTCAGACTAGAGATAGAATTGATTGATATGATGAGTATAAACGTGAAAAAATATGGGTAATTAGGCAGTTTTCATTTTTTGTTGTTGTTTTCTATCTCATGGCACACAAACTACTGACCAGGTTAGATTTTTACCCTCATCAAATTGGCTGATAACGTTTAATTGAATTGACTGGATGTCTTTGTGTCATGTAGACATAGCCTCATTTTAATCTCACCAGGAAATTGGAACATGTGTGGAGGCCTCTGTTTTTGCCAAGCAAAACTGGCCAGTTCTTAGATTGTTGCTGCTTCATAGCATTCGATGTTTACCCTCCAGATAGTCCTTTGCCCTGCTTTGGTTCCCAAACTTCCTACTGTATCTCAGTCAATACAAGAGATAGGACCTAATATTAAAAACATACTCCCCATTAGTGAGAAATTAAAGAATGTGTGTGGATGCCAAATGGCACTTCTATTCAGGATAGCACTGTGTATTTTGTTGATGTTGATAAGTGCCATGGAATCGGTTCCAACTCAAAGTGGCCCTGCATAGGGTTGCTGAGGAGTGGTTGGTGAGCTTGAACCACTGACCTTGGTGTTCAGACCAACCGTAGGGTACTATATAAGTGTCCAATCTAATTCTGATCTTCCAAATACCAGGAGATATCCCAGGCTACAGTAGGAATAAAGTGGCATTCGACTCTGCAAATAGTCTAAGAGTTCCACAAACGACTCCTACAGAAAATAATTTCCATCCCTGTTAGACATTCTTGTTTTTGGAGGTATAGTTCTGAGTCATAGCTACCCTATGCGCAACAGAATGAAACACTGCCCAGTCCTGTGCCATCCTGACAATTCTTCTGTCTGAGCTCATTGCTGCAGTCCCTCTCACTGAGGCTCTTTCTCTATTGTGCTGACTTATTCCAAGCATGATGTCCTTCTCCAGGATCCACATGTCCAAAGTACGAGAGATGAAGTCTCACCATTCTTGCTTCTAAGGAACACTCTGTACTTTTTCCTAGACAGTTTTATTTGTTCAGCAGTCCACGATACTTTCTTCTTTTTCACTGAACCTCTTCTCTGTCAAGCATGATGTCCTTTTCCAGGGACTGGTCCCTCCTGGTAACATGTCCAAAGTATGTGAGATGATGTCTCACCATTCTTGCTTCTAAGAAGCATTCTGACTATACTTCTTCTGGGAAGATTTCTTCATTCTCTGGCAGTCCATGGTGTATTTAATATCCCTCTCCAACACGTAATTTACATGCAACAGCTCTTTCACTGGGGAAGGTAATAAAAGGGAGGGCCCTCATCCTTGTGAGTCATGCTATGAGAGGCATCTTGTGGGTGGCAAAGACATGTTGAAATGAGATCCTTCTCAAACTTTTGAAAGAAAAGTTTTATCTCTTGGTTTGCACTTGTTCAATGTAAACTTCTACTATATCACCTTCTAAGCTTGAAAGATTGTACCCGACAAAACTCTAGAGGATTTGGCAGATTTGTCAAAGGTAAAGAGCTCAGTATTTTCGTGATTTGTTCTGTTCTTTGTCCTATCAATGGTTCCAGAGAAGATAACTGCAAAGCAAAGGTAACCAAGTGACCTCTTATAATTACATTTCCTTTCCACTTTGTCTCCCACCTCTAGGAACAGGTTTCTACTCTTTGAACAAATTATTCAAAAACAAGTGATCATTTTTAAGGAAGTCAAAGGTTATCTCTTTAGTACAGACTTTGTAATTTCAGAAATGCTGTTAAGATTTATCTTTTCCTTAATCTACACATATCAGTTAAAGAATCTTTGTTTTACATGAAAGGCAGTACAGTTAAGTACCTAACTTAATTATTTACGAGGGACAGGACAGGTACGTTGTGTAAACTCTAATTCTCAATTTCTTCACATATAAGATGCAAGTAATATAATTACCTTGTTGGGTACTTGTAACAATTCATGTACTATTGTATGCCACTTAATGTCCACAATACCTTTATTTAAACAGGACATTATGTGTGAACCTTATGGGAACGTGCTTTCACTTATCCTGTTACTACTGCACCTGCCACCCAGGGACTCCTGGCAGAGGTGGAAAGAATGAATGGAGGGGGCAGGGGTAGTGGTGGCCAGAGCCAAGTGAAAGGAAGTGATGGAGGAGGGAGCGGAGTGTACCCTGCCCCCCCCCATCTGCTGTTCCATCCACATGTGCCATCACCACCACTCTCACTGCCTGCCCACTAGACAAAGCCCTAGAGTCCATGCGCAGAGTCATGTCCTCTGCCTCACTCACCTGTGTCCTACCTGTGGTCCATGCTGCAAGAGCCTGAGATTGAGCTCTTGAAAACCAATAGGGGGACTAATAGACAGAAGGAGAGCTGCTTTCCCTTTAAAAAAAAATCCCTTATGGGACCATGAACATATTATTGGTTGGACGTTGTACAAATGAATGTTTAGCAATGGATATCTGCAAACTGAACACATATCACTTAATGAGTGCACTATCCTTACTCAAAATCAAATTGCATTACAAACTATAATCATGTTTGTAATGCAATTTGATTTTTTTGTGGAACAATACAATGGAACTTTTGAATTGTTTTTACGGCTCACTCAATTAGAGTAGGAAGCGGAGTATCATCCAAAGTTTCACCCACAGTACAAATAGACCAGGAGATATGGAAATTCAAACTTCATGTATACATTAAAATCTACCTAAACACTGGCACATATACATACGTATTTACATACACAGTTGCATACAGATAATCTATATATAAATCAGAAAGCCAAGCCCAGTAGATTCTGATTTATAGAACAAAGTGGAACTTCTCCGTTTCCAAGGCTGTTGGTCTTTACAGAGGCTGACTGCCTCATTTTTCTCATGTGGAGCTGCTGCTGGCTTTGATCTGCTGAACTTTTGGTGAGCAGTCTAGCACTTCACTGTACCACATATACATATGTCTATTTCTCAAAAAAGTTCATGCTTTTGGAGACTGAAATTATTGCAGTGAGACCTGAGGCAGTGCATATTTCCTGACTGTAAATTCTGTGTGCTTCTTCCATCTTTCTATATTTTTAAAAAATTTGCCTTCAGTATAATGTTTCTACCTACTTTTTTCTCAATGTGGATTTTATATTTCCAGATTCACAACCTGAGGACACAGCACTCATTTTTAAAACTTCCTTTCCTGTGCAAGCAGGCACTTTGCACCACCGACCTTGGTGAAAACTAAATAAATAAAAGTCCGGTGCTTTTCCTACAGTGCCACCAGGGCTCTGTGAGGATGATGTTGCTATTGTTGTCATCTGCCATCAAGTCAGTCCTGACTCATAGTGACATAAAATGTATATGAATTGCAAGAATTTGAAACCAGTTTAGTCTCAATTTGAGGAGATACAATTTTCAGGAGTTACAAATGTGTAGCATCCTTCATTTGTTTTGGTTTTTGTCTTTTTTTCCTTTGTTTCAATGTCTGAGATTACAATAGAAACTAGATCTATTACAATAAAGCTTTAGGATAGAATTTTGTAAGGAGCTCTGGTAGCATAGTGGTTATGAATTGGGCTGTGAACCTTAAGGTCAACAGTTTGAAACTACCAGCTGTCCCATGGGAGAAAGATGAGGCTTTTTGCTCCCGTAAAGATTTATAGCCTCGGAAACCCTGTACAGGGTCGCTATGGGTCAGAACCGACTCAACGGCACTTAACAACAACAACAACAATAGAATTTTGTAAAGAAGAGCTACACTTTATAAGGTTTCAGACTATAAACAGTCACTGAGAATGTTTTGACTTTTCCTATTTGTTTTTCACACAATGAGCACCAGAAGCAAAGAGGGCATACTCCTTTATTAATTAGCACCTTATTGATGTCTGTTGTAGTTGAAGTGATGATTTAATTTGTTCTTCATATATTGTTAGTTGTTAGGTGCTGTCTAGTCAGTTCTGACTCATAGCGATCTGATGTTGCCTAATGGAACCACACACTGCCCAGTTGTGCCCCATGCTCACCATTGTTATGGTGTTCTGACTCTTAGTGATCCGATGTTGCCTAATGGAACCACACACCGCCCAGTCGTGCCCCATCCTCACCATTGTTATGTTTGAGCCCATTGTTGTAGCCACTGTGTCAGACCATCTCACTGGGTTGTCCTCTTTTTTACTGATCCTCCATGTTACCAAGCATGATGGTCTCCAGGGACTGATCCTTCCTGTTCTTCATAGGTTTTGCTTTTTTTTTTTAAGTGTTGCTAAGTCGGTTCTGACTCATAGTGACCCTGTATAGGGTTTCCGAGGAGTGGCTGGTGAGTTTGAAACGTTGACCTTTAATTTAGACCGACCTTCTGGTTCAGTACTTATCCTACAGTGCCACACCATGACTCTGTTCATCATTTAGGAACACCTTTTTTCTCATTTCATTATCGTTTCCATTTCTGTACAATTATTTAATGAAGAATATTGGTGATTTAATCTATATAACTACTAAATCAAGAATGAATAAGTACAGTTAGTCTTATAAAATCAGCATGGTATCAGTTTATACGTGAAAGTAATGAGTCTCAATGACAAAGACATAAATATAAAAGTCTACAAAATAAAGAACAGCTCAGTGTCTTTAATTCAGGCTTTTAACTTGTTCATATGTAATGCAATACTAAGGAGCCCTGGTGTGGTGCTGCAGGTTAATGCAGTGGACTGCAAGGTCGGTTTGAACCTCAAGGTTGGTGGTTCAAGCTCACCAACTGCTCCTTATACAAGATCACTATAAGTTGAAAGAGACTGGATGACATTGGACAACAGCAATAGTGCAATACTCAGGAGCCTTGGTAGGATAGTGAATTACAAGGTGGTATACTAACCACAAAGTCAGTAGTTGGAATCTACCAGTTGCTCTGTGTGCTCAACCAGTCATGCAGTACTGGAAGTGTGCTGGCACTGTGGGATAAGAACTGGACTATGAGCCCTAACCACAATGTCTTCACTTTGAGACTACTAGCTGCTTCACAAAACAAAGATGAAGATTTCTGCTCCCGCTAAGATTTACAGCCTCAGAAATCCTATCCAGATTCACCATGAGTCTGAACAGATGGGAAGATACTTAATGACAACAACAATGCAAAAAAACAAGATCTTTGGAATTTTCTGAAACATGAAGAAAAAAGTGGTCCTAAATTCAATGTGTGTTGCTTGCAATACCTTTGTAATGAAATCTTCACATATGCTAATTAATCTATTTATGTCTCTTTTTCCCCCCTCTGCAGTCCCTGGATGGATTTGTATTTGCACTAAATCAAGAAGGAAAATTTTTGTACATTTCTGAGACTGTCTCCATCTACCTAGGCCTCTCACAAGTAAGTGAACAATTTAAATTCTCAGTGGCAATTGTGAATGTTCCTTCAGACTCCTGCTTTTTCTCCTTTAAGTGATAATGTGGTTGAGCATGAATTATCAAAACTATTATTTAATGGTTCTACCTGACTCTTCTCATGTAGTAAGTGAGAAACCCGTGTGTCAGTATTGAATGTTAGGAATAAACTTGTGCTTAAAAACTTTCATCCCCCTGCCTGCCCCCCAAGGATCATTATTAATTTATTGAGAACAAATGAAGTTTCTTCCCTCGGTTGTTTTGAACTTTGAAACCTCTGTGCCCGGCAGGAGAGGGACACACTAATAGTGCTTCCCTGGTGTCCTATTACTGGATGTTTATGGAGTACCCTGCATTATCCTGGGAGCTGACACAATGACAAGGAGTCATTTGGAGTCAAGAAATTCTGAAAGAGACCATTAAAATGTGTTGCAGGGAGGGTTCTAGCAGTGGTGTATTTTGCTGCCTTTGCAAATGCTTCCTAATGCTGAAAGACAATTTCATAAAATAAAGACAGTCTTTCATTACATGCAGTTTAATTACTCACACGTGTTTGTCGGAAGTTACCAAGAAGAAGATGATGATGGAGGTAGAGAGAGCAAGGGACAAAATCCTAGATGTAAGTTGTTGATATTTCCCTTGAACACAAAAAATATTAGTTCCATAGGATTCTGAGATTTAGACTACCTCTGCAGAATGCTAAAATATTGTGAAGGAAAGTTTGCAATTCAGCTAATACTGCAGATGTTTTTCTCCATGAGAATGCAGCACATCTGAGTCTCTGTACCCAAACAGGTGATGGACTGAGTTTGACCCTTTGCATCTGGTGGTTTGGCACAAGGGAAACATAGCCTCAGTAGGAGGGATTTTGTATGTGTGTGATGATCTGCCAAGTTGGATAATCTACCTCTCATTTAAATGGCTCCTTGGAGCTAAAGACAGATAGAAGATTTGTCTCTCCTCTCTTCAGTGAAGTCCACCCTAAACTCACTGCTTCTGAATGTTGACAGAGCTCTAAAGGAAATATTCAGCATGACTGGAACCTTTGAACTGCTCGTGTGTTTGCTGTTGTTGTTGTTAAGTGCCTTCAAGTCAGTTCCAACTCATACTGACCCTGTACAAGATTTCTGAGGAGCGACTGGTGGGTTTGAATCAATGACTTGGTGGTTCAAACTGACCTTGCAGTCCAGTGCATTGTCCTGCATGCAGTGCCACGTTGAGTAATATAGCTAAATCAAGAAAGATGTTGGAAAATAATAGAGGTATTTGGCATTTGAGGAGGGTTGGGGAAAAGAGAGAAAATACAGCCAAATTGTATTATTTACTGTGAAGAATCCGAACAAGAGTCCTTTAACTCTTCCTTGAAGAACACGCAAGCTATTGGCTGCAGTGTGTAGAGTAATTCTATTTAAGTGGGTTTTAGCGAGCCAAATGATAGACACTGAGCTGTTGTGAATTCAGTCTTGGTATTCTTGTATCTCATTGAAATCCCTCATTTTGTAATAGACTTTAAACCCCCAGTCTTAATCTGTTTGGGACCTAGTATCAAGAATCTCCAATTTGGAAATTGGCTTACCATCATGATGTGAATACTGTCTAGAACTGGAAACCTCACTGTTTGTTGTTTTACACGGCCCATATTCATCTGTTTTATTTGTAGTATCCAACAAAGTTTAATAAGCCAGTCAAGAAGAAGGATGAATAATTAGTTTAAGCAGGTAAATGCTAATTAGGGAACTCCTGAAAAGCACCCATTATATACTAGCTCAAAACACATTTTACAGCCTGGTTAGTGGTGAAATCCAAATTCTGTCAAGGCAACGGCATTTTCTGTAATTGAGATGTGTATGTTTGCTTTGCATAACAGATGGCTCTGTATGCTTAGACTGATAGCTAGGAAAATAATAATTGCATTATTCTGGCCAAAAGAATATTAGCTGTTGGGTTTTGGCCATTTCAGTCAGTCCTCCTGCCAGCACAGCATATGCACATATATGGATTGGATTTTCAAGGAAATTGATGCATCTGGAATAGTGTGGCCATCTGAAATATCATCTGTTCAAGAAAAATTTGGCTTTAACCCTGTACTGGTTTCTCTTTAAAAGCAGTTTCTCTCATTGCTTCTCTCCGGTGGCATTGAGTCTTTTCGTTTCCTAAAGTCTAAGACAAGTAATTGAGGTCTCTGCTGAATAAAGCAGCATTGTAGGCATTGTACAGTTTGGGCACCTTCTTTGCAGTCAGAGCCGGCTTTTATACGTGGTAGATTTGTAAGTGGATACCAATAGTCAACATACTGATTCATCTAGGGTAGACTCTGGCCATAATGTGCTTCTGTAGCTTTCTCCTGTGTTTCCTGTAGCCAGAACTGGTCAGATACGCAGGTAGAGGCTATGGCATATGGGACAGGCAGCATTATGCAATGGAAAAGATGAAGGGTGAATCAGTGAACATGGTTTCTGCGTCCATCAATTTATGTCTTTAGCATTCAAAACCAATGTTGATGAGGAATTTGGGTACCATGGGAAAATAGTATGATAAGATGGTATGTTTCTAAATGCCAAAAGAATGAAGGGAGATGGGGATTGTAAGCTAAAATTTTGGGAAAGTGTTTCCAACTCAGTTAAGGTTCAAAATCCTGATAGGGCAATTGAGATTCCTGAGATGTAACCTTTCCCAAGTTTCTTGAATGTTCCTTTTCACTTGGGCTAGCAGTGCTTCTGGGTGACAGACAATGTAAAATATCCTCTCAGGTATTCAGTTAAGGATTACGTCTTTCACATATACATACACACGTACACTTACACACCCATCTTAATTTTTAAAATACAGTCCAAGCACTCCTATTCTACAGCATTGGCTAGGTGATAGTTCAGAAGTACAGATAGTGATAAAGTGCCTATAAAATTATGGTTCCCTTCTTTCTTTTCCAAATAGTTTCTTAAATAAAGGTATTGCTGACTTGGCGCCAAAGTCGTCAGTGAGTGAAATTGTTGAGGAACGTTGTGAACATACATCAGTTTGTTACTCATTGAGAAGCTGGGTCTGTATTTCTGACTTTCAAGATACTCCTTCCTCGTTTTACTTTAAAATGGCTTATGCTGAGGGAAGAGTTAGGATTCCTTTTTGGCTCATGAGAAAAGAAAGCAGGGGAAACAACTGAGTACTGCGGTGTAGCATGCAATAGAGTCAGCGAGAGCTGATTTTCTCTTTCATACTCCGTGGAGTGGAGTCCTGGTGTGGTGATGTCGGATAGGCACTAGACTCCACGGATGGCAGCTCCTCAGAAACCCTGTACAGGATCTCTGTGAGTCTGAACCAACTTAATGGCACTTAGCAACAACAACAGCAACAATTCTAAGGAGTGCACCAGCACCTGGTGTCAGAGTGTGTGTATGCCATTGTTCTCTGTGTTCTCATTGTTGCGATGATGGGAATGAAGTGGACTCTAATCATGGGCAGACTTCCTCAGCAACCCTATAGACTTACCATAGACACATACTTGACTTAACATCCAAGAAGTAGCTTCAGGTCTTAAAAATATGCACTGTTGGCTTGTGTAATGAAGAAGACTGATTCCCAGGTACTCAG
>NW_006408535.1:14372794-14407794 GCF_000296735.1 Chrysochloris asiatica | reverse complement strand
TTAGCTTTTACATAAGAAGACATGGTTTTCACGACAGGAGTAACATAGCAACAATTTCAATGATAATTTCGGTTGGAATATAATAAGGAAATCGACTTTAGGTTTTTGCATAAGTTCTAGAACTAGCGTGATAACCGGAAAATCGATGCCAGCTGTAGACAACAAATGCCATGTACATTTAAAAAAAAAAATTCATTCTTAACTTCATCCCCAAATATGGGGATAACAACCCAAATATGCAATCTCTTTTTATCCTAAATAATCATTTAAAAAGAGAGATGACAATTTTCCAATTATTTAAATTTTGTTGTATATTTGTGTAAATATATATGCATTCACATACCCACATACACATAGAAATGGACAAAATTGGTTACCCTCTGCTTTGGTTTCTGTGCTAACTGTGTTTTGCCTTCTGCTCTAAATAAGTACCAAAATGATTTACTAATGCAGCAAACCAGGTTTTCCTTTGGGTGAGACTGCCCCTTTCAGCCTTTTGCAGCAGCAGATTTACCACATTCAATAATAAGACAAAAACTTTCTCTGATGCCATTAATTTTTAATGTGCTGGCAGATTAAATCTATTGCTTTCAATAACTGTGCAAACTTTTTTGAGAGTAAGAGAATGGTTGCTGAAAGAAGTTCTCACTTGGAAGGAAAAAAAGTGATCTGCGATATGGACATTTTCAGGACTGTTTAAGACCCGCAGTAGGTGCCTCACAGAATATCTGAGGGCCATCCAGTGGTGGTTGGTCAATCTCAGGAGTGTGTCAGTGATAACAGTATTTAGATGTCAGAGAATCTGGATTTTGAAGAAGCAAGCTTTCTGCCAATCAAGCCTCTCCCTTTTGGTCTTCCCTTTGGGAGCATTGTGTGAGACACATTTTAGTAAAGTAATCAAGGAAACTAGAGAAAACTGCCTCCCACTTGGGGAAAAGCTAATGTTTTAAGGAACATAAACATAAGGGATAGTTCCTGAGTTTTCTTAGCATTCTGTAGTCTGGCCTGACTTTCAGGTGTTTTGTCCCGCTGCACTTTATGAGATACCTGTTGTTGTTTGGTGCTGTCGATTCAGTTCCAACCTAAAGTGACCCTATGCACACCATAAAGAAACACTGCCCAGTTCTGCACTGCACTCACAATTGCCTCTGTGCTTGAACTCTTTGCTGCTGTCACTGTGTCAGTCCATTGACCCTCCACTTTACCAATCATGGTTTCCAGGGACTGCAAAGTTTGAGAGATGAAATCTCACCATCCTTGCCTTGATCTGGTTAAGCAAAGTCCCTGATGGCTAAAGATGATGCTCATTAGGACCTTAGTAAACATTTACTCAAAACATATTTGGCTGTCTATTGGAGGAACGCATAGGAATGTTTCTAGAAAGTAAGAATGAATTGTTGGCTAGAATCTAGTACAGGCCAGCTTTACGAAACTTAAAAATTTGCAAAATGACTGAATAAAGATCATTTGTCATCCAAAATATTCCTTTCAGTGGCCAGTTCCTTTCTTGCATTTAGATGTCCATGCATAGAATCGTTCTCTACTTGATGCAAGCAATGGGGTGGAAGGAAGAGAGAGAGGTACACAAGTTTAAGGATGCCAAAGCTTTCCATTTTAAGAGCAATCAGAAATGAGTACTTGGCAAATGAGATTCTGTTGGCACATTTCCTTAAGAGCAAGCGGGGTTCACCACTCCTAGTAAGCATGGGATCTTCTCTGCTTTGGTTGCCAAGTTGTAATGGGAGTGTTGCTTGCAACCTGATCATTTGGGCCAGGAGAACATGATCAGACTGTTTATTGTAGTTGTCCAGGATCACTTCAAACCGTTTGCAGCAGAGATAGTGCGTGCTTGTGATGGCCTGTCTACATATCTGTGTGAATTAAAAAAGGCTGCACATCCCTGTCGACAGAAGATGCAAATTCAAGGAAAATAATAGGTGAGACTGGGGACCAATTCCCTGAAATGAAAAAAAAAAGAAAAAAAAGAAACATAATTTTTCCAGTTCATTAATTAAAATTGACATTGCAGGGGTTTGCAAAGACCAAGGAAGGATCGTGCCATTTCACTACATTTCAAAACCTTTTCACTTGAGCAGACAAGTAAATCATGCAATTACTGGGACTCATTCAGCTCTTTAGTAAAAACACGGGCCTATAACCTTGGGTGTGGAATACATTGAAATGAGAGGAGTTGAACTGAAGGTATTTCTAAAATGTCACAACTGCTCCATGACACTGGATGAGATGTTTATCCATTCATTATCACTGAGAACACCTGGGGCGGATCTCAGGAAATCAGATAGTGCCTTTTAAAATAATTATGAAAGAAGCCTAGATTAGCAAGCTGAGGGGAAAATAGACAATCCTAAATCACGAGGTTGCTAATTTTGATCTGTTTGGGGGCATCAGCTTCCAAGTCACAACAGTGTACGAACTGACTGCAACTGTCAGCAGCAGGGGAGGAGAGAGAGTGCCAAGTATGACTACTGCTAAAAAGAAACTGTTTTCCTGGAGATGAAACCCCAGAATTCATTTTCTGTTTATACAATTACGACACTCCACTGGTGGTATTTCTGTTGTCACTTTCTGGTTTGCTCCTTTTGTCTAATGAGATTTTTTTAGTCTTAGGAGATATAGGAGAAAGAATTCTGGCCTGGGAGCCAGGGCACCTGGGTTCTGGTCTTGCTTTGGCCACTCATCAGGCCAAGTCACCTTGGACAAGCATCGATCTTAATTTGTCTTAAGGGTAAAGGGAAGGAATGCAGTCTCAGGCTCGCTTGTCTTTATGTAATTCATTCAACACTGGACGCTTTCCTGAAAGCCACTGAGGGAAGGTGGGGGAGGGGAGCCTAGAAGAAATAGGCTATTTTATTTTTAACTTTCAAAGGAATTTAGTTGAGCAGATGCTACCCTGAACTAGTCAGAGTAGAAAAGAAATGATATGGCTTTTAAAGGGCACATCTAGCATATCTACTGGGGTAAAGTAATTCTGGCAATGCTTCAAAGGATATAACTTTTGATGGTAAAATAGGTAGGCTATGGAATGAAATCACATATGGCAGGCTGTCAAAGTCTCCTACACTTGCAGTACATTTATGTAAGTGCAAATGCAGGCTGCTGGTATGGAGTTCTTAGCAGTTTCCTGCTAAGACTGATTTCAGATGATCTGATATTAGTTGACTAAATTATTTCTGCGGAAGCTGAGGACTTTTATGATCAAATACCTTGGAATTAGTTATCCTTGTTGACAGATTATCTGAAATTTGAATTGCTCTCATTTGAGTAGTTGAAATGGAAAGGCTTTTGGTAATAGCAATTATATACAAACAAGAGTCCTGGGGTGTTGCAGCGCACGCTGAACAGGATCTGTTTATAGGTCAGTGATGTCAATAACTTAGTTCCACTAGAAACCTCAGTGTTACCCTTTTATTCCAGGCTAATGCAAAGGACAGACTTTCTTTTCTAACAAGGGTATTTCATATTAGAAACTAAAACTGATTTTATTGACTCTAAGGAGCTCTGGTAGCGTAGTGGTTACGAATCGGGCTGCGAACCTTAAGGTCAGCGGTTCGAAACTACCAGCTGCTCCGCGGGAGAAAGATGAGGCTTTCTACTCCCGTAAAGATTTACACCCTCGGAAACCCTGTACAGGGTCGCTATGGGTCGGACCCGACTCGATGGCACTTAACAACAACAACAACAACAAGACATTTAAATATAGTCAATTCATATTACACTTCTCAAGCATTTTTTAGGGTGTCTGTGGTCTGTTTATATTTCTTGTTGTTATTAAGCACAGTCGAGTCATTTCTGACTTGTAGAGACCCTCTATAGGGTTTCCAACGTTTAAAATCTTTATGGTGGCTCCATAGGATAAGTATTGGATTGAGGACCACAAGGTCGATGATGAGCCCACCAGCTGCTCCATGTGAGAAAGATGAGGCTTTATATTCCCACAAAGATTTAAAACCTCGGCAACCATATGCACGGTCACTATTAGTCAGATTAGACTTGAAGTGCTTAACAAAAGGACAGGTCTTTTTGTGATCAGACAGCCTCATCTTTCTCTGTGGAATGGTTGGTGGATTCAAACCACAAGGCTTGTGATTTGCAGTACAGTGCTTATCCTAGACAGATATTAACTTGGTTGAAGGGGGAAAGGAAAAGCAAAAAAATCTGCCTGATTAAAAAACCATAATAAGAGCAGGAGACAGAGGAATACACCCACACACACCCAGAAGCTACTGGGTTAGGGTCACAGCCTCTAGTGGACTGGCTTGTTGGCTTGTGTCCCAGAGGCTTTGTGTAGCGCCCCCTGGTGGCCGGAGTGAAGACTTAGCCTCTGGAGGAAAAGGTTGGGAGAGGAATGCTGGGAAGCAGCCTACTGAAGGAACCTTGTGGACTTGGCCTCCAGAGAGGGAAGCAGAGACTTAGTACTGGAGGCCTAGGTCTGTGTCCCAGCTGCTTATTATCAATTTTGTTGTTGTTGTTGTTGTTTAACAATAGCAAGTCCTATAGCAACTAAAGGAAGTAACTTCAAGATAAAAGTCTGGAAGTTTATATTTTCTAAACTAAAGGAAGTAACTTGAAAGCATAAATCTGACTACTGCTAAAAAGGAAATGTTAAAGGAAGTAACTTGAAAATATAAACTCTGAAATCATCATTAAAGATACATTAATGTATCTAAATGAGACATTAGAAAATATTCACGTAATGAAAAGAAAGGGCAACAAAAAAGGGAATAAGAGTCTCATAAGTACTATAATTATAAATGTCATCGATTAAGCACTTGTTATGCATCAGATACTCTTCTAACCACATAAAAGTCTATAATCTATTATTAAATGGAATTGCTATTCCCATTTTACAGGTAAGCAAATTGAGGCCCAGTGGTTTAAGTAGCTTGCTCAAGGAAATATAACTATTAAGTGTCATTGAATTCCACCAAGTGCAACTTTAGAGTTCTCATTGTTAACTATTATTACTATGTTGCTTCTGGGCAGTTCTAGATTATTAGGAAATAGAATTATTCAAGTTTTATGGGTTAAAAGTAACAGATTTTGAGAAATTAGGTATCCTGCTCAGAGCCGTATTATAGTTATTCTCATAATGCCAAGGAATAAAAATGAGCATCTAAACTTTTTGATAAAACTACATAGATGCCACTTATAAAGGCTTTATTACTTAGATGCACTGAAAGTCTGACATTCAACATTATTAGAAATATTCCAAGACTGATAGCAAAACCTAGTAATCAATAAGGATATAGCCCCACAATACCCATAATATTCTCCAGACATTTAATATGTATTTATGCATACCTACATGGCGCTGTGGGCTAATGCGTCAGACTGCAAAGTTGTTTGAACTACAAGGTCGGTGGTTCAAGCTCACCAGTTTCTCCTTAGAAACCCTATACAGGGTCACTATGGGTTGAAATCGACTTGATGGCACTTAACAACAACACTTAAACAGCACTTACTGAGTGACCCACATGTAGTGACCCACTACCAAAAATTGTGGTAGAAGCTAAGATTACAAAGATAAAGATGTCCCAGTCCCTGCCTTCAACCACTTAGTTTCCAAGATGACATGGACATGGCAGCCAAGTTGTCCACCCCAAAGCCAAACTCATTGCCACTGAGTCAATTCCAACGTACAGGGACCCTAAAGGGCAAAGTTGTTGTTCTATCATTTAGTGCCAAGTCTGTTCTGACTCACAGTGCCCTTGTAAAGGGTTTCAAAGGAGCATCTGGCAAATTTGAACTGGCGTCCCTGTGGTTCAAACTGACCTTGCAGTCCAGTGCATTCTCTTGCAGTGCCACACTAGGACTCCAAAAGACAGAGTAGAACTACCCTATAATGTTTCCATCTTTATGGAAGCAGACCCCATATCATATCTTGCTCCCAAAGAACAGATGGTGGGTTTGAACTACTGACTGTTTTGTTTTCAGGCAACTACTTAACCACTGTGCTATTAGGGCTCCTTAGGCAAGTTACAAAAGGTAGGTCTCAAATATTTTAATGACTAATGAATGCCTGGTGTGATATTGTAGGATAAACACTGGACTACTACCCAAAAAAAAATCATCAAAGATAATCAAACCCACCAACTACTCTGAAAAACCCTATTACAGGGTCCCTGTGAGTTGGAACCAACTCCGTGTCACACAACACCAACAATGAATGTCATAAACGTAACACAGATGTGCACTAAAAACTACAAGGCCAGAGAATGTGATGACTGTCTGAAGAAGTTAGCAAAGAATTTACAAAAGAAAGGACATTTAGGTAAAGTCTTGATACATAGGTGGGCATTTTCCATGTGGAAAAAGGGACGGTAGCATTTGAGAAAGAGGGAGACATGTGCAAAGTCATTTCTTATGGGAAGAGAGATGCTTCTGGGAAGGTAGCATTGGGTGTGGTTAGAAAGAACCTTGGCAGAGAAAGTTTAGGAAATTAACTTTCTCTGTTATACCCTGAGGAGCCATCAAATATTTTAATATGGAAGGTATATTATTACATTTGTGCTATGGATCTTGTTGTTAAGTGTTGTTGAGCCGGTTCCGACTCATAGTGACCCTGTATAGAGTTTCTGAGGAGCAGCTGGTGAGCTTGAACCACTGACCTTGTGGTTCAAACCAACCTTGCCATATGTAGTGCATTAACCCACAGTGCCACACCAGGACTCCCGTGCTAGAGATAGCACAAATAAAATAATATTTAAAATTTTTTAAATAATTCTGTCCAAAAAAACCTGAAGATTGGTGACATCTACCATTAAAAAGATTGATACGTAGTCCAGGGAAAAGATGAAAAAGGATTGCAGTAGATTTTAAAGAAGAAAAAAGCAAAACCGTTGTGATTGAGCCCCATGCTGGCTTATGGCAACCCTGTGTATGTTAGAATAGAAGTGTGCTCCATAGGATTCTCCAGGACTGATTTTTTGAAAGCAGATTTCCTTTGTGGTGCTTCCGAGTGAACTTGAACCCTCAATCTCTCAATTAGCAGCACAGCACATTGAGCATTTGGAGACCCTAGGGACTCCTACAATAAACTTGGTGTTACATTACTCATAGTGGCCCTGTATAGGGTTTCTAAGGAGCCAGCTGGTAGATTTGAACTGTTTACCTGGTGTTTAACAGTCTAGTGCTTATCACACAGTGCCGTACCAGTACGTTAGTAGGGTGGTGGTTATTAATCCCAAGTGGATCTTAGCTCATACTGACCCTGTAAGACAGAGTAGAACTGCCCCATAGGGTTTCCTAGGCTGTAGTCTGTAAGAGAATAGATCACCAAGTCATGCAGTTAGTGGATGGTGGGTTTCAGTTAGTGGATGGTGGGTTTCACTCAGCTGAGTGATTAACCTTTGTGCCACCAGTGGTAAAGGTGTCACTGTCAAGTCAACTCTGACTCATAGCAACTCTACAGAACACAGTAGACCTGCCCCACAGACTTGACAAAATGAAATCTATTTGGAAACAACCAGCCTCATCTTTCTCCCATAGAATGACTAGTGGGTTCCAACCACTAACCTTTGGGTTAGCAGCTGAGCACTTACCTACTACTGCCAGAGCTCTTTCACCAGGAGGTAGACCAGCGGGAAACAGAAGAAGACAGGTTAGAAAATCCTTTCTCTGGCAAAATAAATGTCTTGGTAACTGATCAGCTGTGGTGATAAGTAGTGATGAGTTACAGGGCTGGTATATTTTTACAAGTTAGTTTTATCTTGCATATGTGGTATTTGAGGAGTTTATGGGACATTTGTTAAATAAAGCTCAAGAGAAAGGTTGGGATCAAAGTTACAGACTTGAAAGTGGTTAGCATGTAGATTACACCTAGACTCAAAGGGAGCCAATGAAATTGTCATGGGAAACTTGTAGCACAAGGAGGGAGCTGAGGCTGCTGATTAGGCAGATCCTAGTTTACTGAAAGGCAGAGGAGGAGAAAGCAGCAAATCAAATAAAGCACAGAGATCAGAGCGGCCAGAGAGTACCCGCCTCTAGGAGAACTATGGGAAATACTCATTAGGAGAGTCAGAGATTTCAAGAGAAGGTATAAAGTGAAAATAACACAAGAATTTAAAGGGAAAACAGAATTTGTCTATCAGAACATTACCCATAATTTGAATAGCATCAGGAGAACTAGTGAAGGCTGAAGCCAAAATGCAGTGTGTTGAGGAGTGCGTGTTAGTCTCTCCTCCAAGAAGGTTGCTGGGCAAGGGAGGAAGAAAAGGAGTTTGATGAAATGAAAGAGTCAACTATATTTTAAGCTCAGGTCCCTTGCACATTAGACTAAGGAATTCTCACGTGTAGGAAAATAAATATTAAAGGTCTAGAAAGAGAGATCATCTTTGTAACTTGGTCTAGAAGGATAAGCTTGGATATGAGAAAGGGAATAGTCATGAGCCTGGGAAATAAGTCGGGATATCTCTGGAGAGGTGGAAGGAACTGGAATTTGAAGGTGGGAGTGGGGAAGGAAAGGGATTCATTTTGAGGGAGTTCACAATTTATCGCATCTTCTAAAAGGGAGACCAGAAGAAGACTATGTACTTACTTGGGTTAGGTTCGTTCACTCTGAACCATCACACAGTGTGTGTAATAAACAGACACACTAAAATACCAATAACCCCTGAAAAGAGGAAAGATGAAAGCAGAAAAGATCAGTCAAGGGCTTAGGCCAGGGTAATTCTCACATGTTTTCTGCCCATAAGCCAATATTACAAGGAAATTCAGTTGTTGACGATATCTCATGCTAGTGTCGTTTACTGGCGTTTGGTAGGCATTCGAATGTAGTCTGCTGCCTATTACCTTTTTACTTCTAATGATGGTCAATTTTTACTTTATTAGATTCTAAGATCAAGTACTACATTCGTTGATACCTCCCCAATACATCTGATCTCAAATGGAATTGAAATATAAAGGAAGTTTTCCATGAACTTTTTTGAAGTCCCTTATTTTTTCCTGTCTTATTTTCAACTTTGAAATGCCTTCCTTGCTTCCTTTGTTGTTAGTAGTTTCTGTCCTGATGTGATGCTATGGGATAGTGCACTGGACTGCAAAGTTGATTTGAACTCTAAGGTCAGTGGTTCAAGCTGCTCCTCGGAAACCCTATACAGGGTTGCTATGGGTCGGAACTGACTCGACGGCACTTAGCAACACCAGAAACCATTGTTGATGACTCCAGGTACAACAGAAACATCAGTTGCCTGGTCCTTGGTCGTGTCCTGGTGTGGCTCTGCAGAAAAATACGCTGGACTGGAAGGTGAGTTTAAACTGCAAGGTTGACAGTTCAAACCTACAAACTGCTCCTTGGAAACCCTGTACAGGGTCGGTATGGGTCGGAATCAACTCAGTGGTGTTTACCAACAACAGCAATGCTGTCTTTATAATGCTCAAGTGATCCATTGTGTTTTCCCTGGCTGATTTTCAAAATTAGAGAAAAAGGCCTGTCTTTCTGGTCTCTTTTAGTGTGGTCTAGAAGCACCACTAAAATCTCTCCACATGGTTGACCCTGCTGGTGATTGATACATCGGTGGCATCATTTGCAGCACTCTGTTGTTGTTATTGTTTAAGTGCCGTTGACTGGATTCCAACTAATAGTGACCCTGTCTAGGGTTTCCAACGAGTGGCTGGTGAGCTGAAATTGACATTGCAGTCCAGCACATTAACCTGCAGGGCTATTCCAGGACTCCTCCTGCATCACAGGAACATGCAAACCACCAGAGTCCAACAAGCTGACGCATGAGTGATGGTTTTTTTTTTTCTTTGATTGCTAAGTTTAAGTCACAAAGGAGCAGCCCATATCATGGCTCATTTTCCAAGTCTCTCTTTGAGTTTTGTTGGTTTGCCAGTGGTCCATAGTGTTCTATCTGAATACTGAAGCCCCCACATCTCTTTTGGCCTCATCTTCGTTTTCATACCATTAGTACAGAACTAGCAACAAGAGTATTGTGTGGAGGTACAATTTTTGAGAACATTACAGTCTTTCAGTAAGCACCTGCTACAGAGAGCTGTTTGTTTGTTTGGTATTTTAATAGTAAATATGAAAAGTGCCTTTAGGCTTTTAAAATTCATTTCTAATTTATTTTATGATTATGATATAGAAAAATGTTAATAATTGCAACTAGACATATCTACCATCATGATGAATTGGTTCATGTTAAACTAGATTTTACTGTTGTTGTTAAGTGCTGTCCAGTCACTTCCAACCCATAGTGATCCTGTATAGGCTTTTCAAGGAGTGGCTGGTGAGCTTGAACTGCCAACCTTGTGCTTCAAACGACTGCAATCAAACACATTAACCCACAGAGCCACACCAAGACTCCAAAAATAGATTTTATAGAAAATATGAATTGTCAGTTTTAAAATGTATTTCAATCCTGCTTTGGAAACTCGCTTGAGAAAGCAAGAATGGGAAGAAGCGAGAAAAGGGAAGAAGGAGAGGGGATGGGAAGAAAGAGTGGAAGTTTAGGGGAAGGACAAGTTCTTGTTTGCCCTTTCTGCTGGCTCCTCCCTCCTGTCTAAACCAAACCAAACCAAACCCCCTGCCATCACCATAGGGCAGAATAGAACTGCCCTTAACGTCTCCAAGATTGTATATCTTTAGGGAAGCAGACTGCCATGTCTTTATCTTTTTCCTACAGAGCAAATGGTGGTTTGGAACCAGTAACTGTTTGGTTGATAGCTGAGTGCTTCAACCGCTGTGCCACCAGAGTTTGTCCCCTGTATTTAGCCTACCTCAAACCTTGGCTTGCTGAGTACAAACCTGTGGCAAACTGGCAGTTTACAAATATTTTAATGGAATGTGTAAAATAAGCCATGATATATGCCTTGCTTGCAAAAGTGGGCCTATTAAATGAAACAAATTCCATCCGTGTCTGTTTCCAGCTGAGGTTCTAATGTGTGGGATGGTTGTGAGTGCCAGATTCCCTTTGCCTTCCATATCATAAACCAAACAGTTTATAGCACCATGTGAATTTGTAGAGCTGATTGTTTTATTATATTTGAGTGTAAATTCTTCATCCCTTTCAGTTCCACCACCATTCTCAGAGAATACAGGTTTTGTGCTGATACGATGTTTCCTAGCTCTAAGCATAGCCTACCCCTACTACTGACTGTAATTTACTTTTTGGTGTTTGTCGCCTTGAGCTTGCCTTCTGACTAGCTTGTTGAATGATGTGCTAATCCATTATATTTTTCAGACAAGTGTATCGACCAGTATAAACAGACTGGAGGGCACAAACCTAAATGAAAGCTATACTTCCCTGAATCATTTAAAAAGCTCCTGCTTGGTGGCGGTGCAGAATAACTTGGCTCTGTACATTAAATAAAGGAGAGGGAAATCTCAATAAATAAAACAAAAAATGGAAATAGCCATGCCTAAAGAGGTTGAGTCCAGGTTTCAAATGTACACATTCAGTGGTCTTCACTTTTAACGTGACAATCAGGAAGGTCCACTTTAAAATGCCCTCTCCTGATCCAGATGCACAGCATTTGGCATTGCCTGCATTTGTGTGCATAAGTTGTATTATCATGGTGGTAACGTGATAAACTGTTAACTGAAAGTTCAGTAGTTCGAACCCACTAGCAGCTCTGCAGAAGAAACATGACAATATGCTTCTATAAAGATTAGAAACAGCCTTAGAAACACTATGGGGCGATTCTACTCCATCCTAGGAGATTGTTATAACTCAGAATTGAATTAATGGCAATGGGCATTTGTTTGACATTCTTGCCCAATCCCTGGGTGTCTTTCTTTCATTTGAAGTCATGTCCGTTGTTGTTACACGTTTATACAAATAAAGACCAGAAAGCAGACACAAGGATTTCAGCCAAAAAAGTAAGCTTTGGATAGCCCCTTTCTGAGTCTTTCCCTTTAAAGAGATGTGGGAATGGATAGCCAGATGAGTTTGGGGAAAATTCAAAGGAATCTTTCCTAAGAGAAAATGTCAAAGGACCTAAGCTCTATAATATGCAAGACTAAAGCCACCAGGTAAAGATTTACCTATTACAAATGTGAAATTGTACCAAAATTTTTGGTCAGTACATTCAAAATTCAAACCTAATTTGGTGTCAAGTAACATTTTGGAAATGGTCTCACTCTGATGTTAGGTTCAAATGTATTGATTCTTCTTGGGTCATCCATATTCATTGTCCAGCTTTCACATGCATATGACGTGATTGAAAATACCATGGCTTGGGTCAGACACGTCTTAGTCCTCTTTGCTCTTTAACACTTTTAAAGAGGTCTTTTGCTGCAGATTTGTCTAATGCAGTGCATCCTCTGATGTCTTGGCTGTGGCTTTCATGAGTGTTGGTTATGGATAACCTCAGTCTTTTCACCATTTATTGTGATATTGTTTATTGGTCCAATGGTGAAGCCTTTTGTTTTCTTCACATTGAGTTGCCATCCGTACTGAAAGCTATAGTCTTAGATCTTCCATCAGTAAGTATTTTAAATCCTTTTTCCTTTCAGGAAGCAAGGTTGTGTTATCTGTATACTGTAGTATGTTAATGAGTCTTCCTCCTGATGCCGCATTCTTCTTCATACAATCCAGTTTCTCAGATTATTTGCTCAGCATACAGATTGAATAAGTAGGGTGAAAGGATACAACCCTGGTACATAGGCTTTCTGACTTTACCATTCTGTATCACCTTAAAAAGTTCCTCATTAGCACAATTAAGTATTTTGGAATTCCCACTCTTCTCAATATTATTCATAATTTGCTATGCTCTACACAGTTGAATGCATTTGTATAATCAATAAAGGACAAGTAAAGATCTTTTTGGTATTTCCTGCTTTCAGCTAAAGTCCATTTGATGTCAGCAATGATGCACCATTATTGTTGTTGTTAAGTGCTGTCACGTCAGTTCTGACTCATAGCAACCCTGTATTGGGTTTCTGAGGAGCTGGTGGGTTTTAACTGCTGACCTTGTGGTTCATAGTCCACTGCTGAGCCATAGGAAAGTTTAAAATAACAAACAAACTTAAAGAAATAAAAGGATATCATCTTCCATTGTTGTTATTGTTAAGTGCCATCAAGTTGATTCTGACTCACAACTATCCTCCTGGTGTGGCATTGTGGGTTAATGCGCTGACAGCAAAGTCTGTTTGAACTGCATGGTCGGTGGTTCAAGTTCACCAGCCATTCCTTGGAAACCCCATACAGGGTTGTTATGGGTTGGAACTGACTCAGTGGCACTTAACAACAACATATTGGGTTTCTGAGGAGTGGTTCTAATGGATTTGAACCTCTCACCTTGTGGTTAAAGTCCATTGCTTATCCTAGGACTCCTATCATACTTCATAGCAGTGATTGTGTAATGTGGAGTTGGTTCTGACTCATAGCAACCCTGTAAAGGGTCTCCAAGGCTATAAATCTTTCTAGGAACAGAAGGCCTCATCTTATTCCTATGGAGCGGGTGGTAGACTTGAACTGCTACCTTGCAGTTAACAGCCCAACTTGTAACCCACTCTGATACCAGGGCTTCGTAGGATAATAAGCTCTTCTGTATCTGCTGATGTCTGCATAAGAAGAATTGGCCAATACATTATTCCCCTAATTCAGAGGCAGACAAAAGGACCCTTTTTATGGTTACACACAACCCATCTTTGCTCTCTGGTGTTTTGTGCCAATTTTAAACAAACCATCTGGGATTGTCCTATTCAGAATTTGTTTCCCTATTCAATCTGAAATCCTCTTTGGGGCCTTGGGCAGCCTATTGAATCAGTATGTTCTTTTTAGTTCTCTTTGAAGGAAGTCATTGCCCATAACTCTATTTGCTCTGTTGAGAATGCTAAACTTACTCTCCTGGTGGTACCTTTTTACTTTACAAGTCGGATGGGCTACTAATACCCATCCTGTATTCACGTAGGGCCAGTGGGACCAGTAGTGTAGCCTGCATTTAAAGAGAGCCATCTAAGACCTGGCTTATGATAACCCACTGCCATAGAGTTAATTCTGATTCATAGCAACCCTGTCTACAGTTTCCAAGGCTATAAATCTTTATGGGAACAGAATCCCTCATCTGACTCCCCTGGAGCTGTTGGTGGGTTTGAACTGCTGACCTTGGGGTTAGCAGTCCAGTTCTTATCATACAGCACCACCAGGCTTCTTTTGGCTTGTGATAAACACTAAGTAAATAGATTGATTTTACTTGCCCAACTTATTCATCATCTAATAAAATCAGAATTTAAAAACAAAATAAAACAGGATTATCTTTTCTTGCAGAACAAACTGAAAGGAAGAATCAAATATCATTAGCATCCACAATTCAAGAAGTGGGAATGAACTTATATTTATTAAGAATAGTCTCTGTGCCAAGCTCAATACTGGCAGCATTTGTTATAATAATCAACAGTGAGTTCTGTCTCTTTGAGTAGACGCTATCTGTGTCAAACACTTCACTAAACTATACTAAATAAATAAAGAATGACTTCTCAGTTAATCCTCTCAGTAACCCCATGAGGTAAATTCAACTTCAAAACAACCCCATGAGGTAAAATCTACTTTACAACAACCTGATGGGCTAGCTTCTAGTCTCAACTCCATTTTATACAGAGCAAACAGTACCAACTAGAAAAAGACCTCTCGGCTCTCTTACGGAAAAGTAAAGCTTTCTGGAAAAAAATAAACTGAGAGTGTGTCGCAAATAAAAGTCCTCTTATTCACACATCACAGTAATTCCAACACCATACCAAAATAAATAAATGCAGAAATAAATCCCTCCCAAGTTCACATAACAAAACCTTTACAATCAGAGAAACTCTGTATTTCATTGGATGATTTGGGATGGGCAGTTGAATGATCTACAGGTTCTCAGGATGTGATGTGACAGATTTCATATCTCTGTTCCTCCGCATTTTCACCTGTAAAACAAGAATAATTATTCAGGCTCTCTATATATTATAATGAGAGATGATAAAGATTGATGAAATACGGATGCATAGAATGAAGGATTCAGAATAAATGTACTCCTGAGTTCATAGATACGCTATTACAAATAACGGAATTGTCCTACTCAGGAATCATTTCCCTATTCATTTGTGCATTTAATTATGAGTCATCTTTTTTGCCCTCACTCAACCAACATGTATTAGGCACATACTCAATAATATAAGGGGGCTAAAAAGCTGAGGAAGTTCATCTCAATCTAGAATATAAAAAATCGGCAATATAGTCAAGTATTTTCCTTGAATTTATTATGAAAGCTGCCAAAGTTAGCTTGTTATGTCTACGTGAAGGCAAACATCAAGAGGAAAATGGACAAGTTCAAGCCGCAATGCAGATGTTTCAAGACATCTGGAGGGTTAGTATCCTGTAGATTTACCGTATATATCTACTACAGAGCCATTTCATTTTATTTCAGGATTTCAAAATTAAGTGACAGACCAACCATTTTACTAATATCCCCTTGTCAGTCATAAAATACTGAACTTGGCTCCTTGGTTGTCTTGAAGCTACAGTCACATCCTTGATAAACTCATTTACTATTATTGATAAGAGTTTTTGTTTGTTTTTAAATGTATTTAGCATATTCCAGGTTCTGGACTGGTCATGGGGCAAACCAGGTTACTACCCAAGGGAATATGCACAAGATGCTTTTGGGTCACAGAAGCCATCTTCCTCAATGGAGAGTTCAGGGCAAACAAGTGTGTGCTTTCTTAACTGGGCAAAAGGATGAAGCTGCCAAAGATCTGAGGCAGAAGTTGGTGTAACAGACATGTTAGATAAATAGACATCATCTGCTGCCAACTTAATTCTAGGCATAATAGTTTCCTTCTAAGATGACTCCAGGGCAAAAAAGGGAAAGAGAAATAATTATAGAGGTTCTGAGTGAGGCCAGATGGCAAGTGTATTTTCAAGTCCTACAGGTGACCTATAGGCTCAAAATGCTGGTGAGAGCCTTTTGCGTCCCAACCACGGGTTCCTACAGGTTGACAGCCTGGCATTTGCCCTCCAGCCCCTGGGGCAGTGTAGAATCAGGTAAGCTTGCCTGCTGCCTCATTTCTTTACAAGCTGAGGAAATAATCTTTATGGCAATAAAACAAAATCACTCAGCTCACTCTAAGTTAGCTTGCTGAAACTGCCTTGTTTTTTGATTCTTATCTAAAGAAAGCGCCAACTCAGGCCTAGAACTACTATGCTTTGTTTCATTTCAGTGTAGTATTCATACTATACTATGATTTTTTTTTTTTCTTCCCATGTTACCCCCTCCATGGGTACTCCCCACCCCCCACAACATGACTCACATTGTTTTAATTAGTTTCCGTCAATACTTGGAAGAATTGGTTTGGAAGGAGCTGCCCGTTTCCTGCCCCCACCAAACATGTTAATCCATTTATGCTTCTAAACCCAAGTATTCATCCTGCACATCAAAATATGTGACCCTTAGCAAGATAAAAGCTGTCCAAACCTGATTTTGTTTCTACACAGATGGTTATAAACATGACACTGGAATATTAGTCTTGGCTTTTCTTGACAGACCTGAAAATTGGCCATGCAGAACTATTTAAAATTAGTAGAAAAAACTTCCCGTGAAGTTTGCTGTTGATGAACACAAGAGAAAGCCCATAATTAATGGAAACGCATGTCAGAATAAAGAAAAATGTGTTATCCTCTTCATTTCTGAGTCCTAGCCAAAGGTGTTGAGTGAAGCTGATATTTCAGAGGCGAAGAGGGGACTGGAGCTTATTTTATTGGAGTAAAAATTTGTGTGATAGTTTACACATGCACTAATTAATTTATACCATGACAAGTCTGTAATTAACAATAAGTTCTTATTATAAAAGTAAATCATGCTCATAAGAACAAAAAAACCCCCGACAATATTGACAAACAGAAAGAAGGAAAATTAGCACATCCATTTAGAAAAAAAATGCTGTAAACATTTTGATGTGTATTCTCTCAGATATTCTTTGTAGATTTATATTTACATATGTTTGCATCTTTTATAAGAAGCCCTGTTAGCATAGTGGGTTATGCATTGGGCTGTTAATCACAAGGTGAGCAGTTCCAATTCATCAGCTGCTCCCTTAAAGATTTACAGCTTCAAAAACCCTATACAGTGTAGGGGCACTAGGAGTGGGGACTAACTTGAGGACATGCAGCAACAGCAGCATTTGTTACTGCTTTGAAGCTTTTATTTTTTATCTAAAATATTCTGGATTTTTAAAATGGTAATCAATGCATGTGTCATTTCTTTCTATTGTTGTTAAGTGCCTTTGAGTTGGTTCTGACTCACAGTGACCCTTGTCAGGGTTCCCGAGGCTTTAAATCTTTGCAGAAGCAGGAAGCCTCATCTCTCCCCCATGGAGTGGCTTGTGGGCTGTAACCACGTACCTTGTGATTTGCAGGCCGGTGCTTATCGCGTATGTCATAATGTATTGAACCAATCTGTTATTATTGAATATTTAAGTTGTTTTCAGCTATACTATATTGCAAACAATATTTATTTTGTTAAATATTATTGCAGCACGATTTTTAGATGTACCCATTTTTTTTTAGAGCCCTGGTATGGTGCTGTACGATCAAGACTGAACCATAAGCTATTCAAACTCACCAAGGATTCCTCAGAGACCCTTTATACAGTCGCTATGAGTCAGAACCTGGATGGCACTTACAACAACAACAACCCCTTTCTATGCACCATATCCTTAGGATTGTTGTTGTTAAAGTGCTGTTGAATCAGCCCCAACTCACAGCGATCCTTTCCAGGGTCTCGAAGGAGCTGCTGGTGTATTTGAACCTCCAACCTTAAAATGAGCAGTCCGATGCTGATTCTGAAGCACCACACCAGGACTCCTTAGGATAGATCTATATAATTTGAGTGTAAAGTACTACATATTTTAAGGGATTTTCAGACATTTGGTTAAATTAACCTCCAGAGAGATGGTACTCACTGACTTTTCACATTACTGTATTAGATTGTTCATTTCCTCACATACTTGCCGGTATTGAATTTTACTTTTGGTTTGTATTTTGTACTTACTAAATGGAAGGTGAAATGGCATTCTTCTATTTTAAAAGAGATTTTTTTTTTTTTTTACATAATATCTATTCAGAATATCTGAAGCAGGATCCCCAAAATGTTCTATAAATCTAATGTAACAGCATTTGCCTGGGGCACAGATTCGTGGTGGGAAAACTGCTACTTTTACAAGGCTGTAGCATTTGCACAGAGCTTTCCTAAAGTCTTTGCAACATAAACACTGTTGCACCATGTTTAGCCTCCTGTGTCTCTGCTTCTACTTTGGTTTTGTGCTGACCCTGCACAGGACAGGGCCATAATATGTAACCTGTAAAGTGATATTTTACACCATTCTTGTGTCTCTGGATCGTTGTATTTCTTTTTTATTCATTGGTTCTGTATCATTGTTGTTGTTGTTAAGTGTCATTGAATCGGTTCTGACCCATAGCCACCCTGTCTAGGGTTTCCGAGGAGCAGCTGATGCGCTTGAACCGCCAATCTTGTGGTTCAAATCAAGTTTGCAGTGCAGTGCGTTAACCACAGTGCCACACCAGGATTCCCTGTTGCTGTATAGCACCTTTAAAATTTCTAAGTTTCTTTTCAAAAGGAAATGAATAATTCTTAATGACAGTAAGATAAAGTCTTACAAGATGAAAAGACAGAGCTGGCTTTATGTAAAACAAAATAAAACAAAACAAAAAATTATTGACACAAATTCTCCAACTAATGGGAAGAGCCATCTGTATCTTAAACCAGAACTTCAAAAATACTCTTCTAAAAAAAAAAAAAATCACACTTCATAAATCAATTGTAACATTTAAATGGGTGCTATAAGGAAGGGCAAGGTGGAGGGTCAGAAAAAAAGAGGAAGACCCCCAACAAGATGGACTGGCCAAGTGGCAGCATCAATGGACTCAAGTGTGGCAACAGTAGTAAGGTTCGCCCAGGATCGGGCAGTATTGGTAAGGTTGCTATGGGTCGATACCGACTCGATGGCACCTAACAACAACAACATAAGATAAGCACTAAACTGCTAACCACAAGGTTGGTGGTTCAAACAGAAGAGCTGCTCCTCAGAAACCGTAAATCAGTCGGAACTGACTCAATGGTACTTAACAACAGCAACAACAATACATAAGATAAGCACAGATTGGACTGCTAACCACAAGGTGAACAGTTACTCTGTTTTGTTTAAGGGAAGAGAAAGAAGGCGTCTGGGGCCAGGTCTTGAGCGGCTGCGACTGCCGCTGCTGGCTGCTACTTCTACTTCTACTTTTGAGTCAGTTCCAACTCACAGTGACCCTGTATAGGGTTTCCATAGACGTCAGTGTTTACAAGAGCAGAAAGCCTCATCTTTTTCCCATGGTGCCACTGGTGGAATCAAAGTACTGATCTGTGGTTAGCAGCCAACATTAACCCACTGTGCTAGCAGGACTCCTTTAGGTGGCTTCTTGGTGATAAATGCTGTCAAGTCAGTTCGGACTCATAGTGACATTGTAGAGTTTACAAGGAGCAGCTGGTGGGTTTGAACCACCAACCTTTTAGTTAACAGTCTAGTGCTTATCTGACAGCACCACACCAGGACTTGGAAGATCCATTTAGGCAAATCAACCTGTTCTGTTCAGGATTCTGATCAAATCTACAGTGTATCACATATTGGGCAACAACGAATGGCAACCTGGGAGTGAGAAGGCTAAGAAAGTATCCATCATGCCTCAAGGTGAGAAAATTAATTGGGATGACTATGAAATTGTCCCTTAGTATTGATGGACATTCCTGCTTACTAGTCATTTAATAAAGATATGGCATATCTTTCAGTAAACAACTTACAAAATAATCTCTTAAAGTTTGATCTATGAACAAAAAAGATGAGCTAATGGCATATTAGTTATTAATACTTCATCTAGTAGATGTTTGGGTTTCTGGTGTGCCCTATAGCATAAACACTGGACTGCTAACTGAACGGCCAGTGATTGAAACCCACAAGCCACTCCTCAAAAATCCTATACAAGGCTGCTATGAGTTGGAACCAACTCAACAGCACTTAACAAGGTAGATGTGTATATATATATATATATTGCATTCTAGAGTCCTGGTGTGGTGTTGTAGGATAAGAACTGGACTGCTAACTAGAGCTAATCCTCAGCAACCCTATATAGGGTGAGTAGGTAGCGCACTGTTACAAGTCGGGCTGCTAACATAATTCGAAACTACTAGGCTTTCCGCAGGAGAAAAATGAGGCTTCTTGCTCCTGTAAAGAAAGATTTACAGCCTCGGAAACCCTACGCAGAGTTGCTATGACTCAGAACCAACTCCACGGCACACCACCACCACCATAACCATAACCAGGATCATACCGGGCAGAACTGAAAAACAACAATGTGTAGGGCAAGCATGCAATTTCATAGTGAAGAAAAAAAAAGCTTTGGTTTCTTCTTTAAATTCCCAGTCTGTTAGGTTTTATTGGGAAGGAGAACAACACCTGGCTATAAGAAAAACTTGAAATTTCTAAGAGACTACACATATGTTGTCAGTAAAGAAAGGGGCAGATGTCAAATAGAATTTAAATAACCTAACTATAACAATTAAAGAAGAGTAATGGATACAAGTTGAAGCGATTGCTTTATACTAATTTTAGACAGCTGTATCACAGGCAAGGTGTCCTAGTATAGCACTGTGGATTGATGCGCTGGACTGCAAGGCCGTTTTCAACTGCAATTTGGCAGTTTCATGCTCACCACCTGCTCCTTGGAAACCCTATACAGGGTCGCTGTGAGTCAGAACTGACTCGACAGCACTTAACAACAACAACCATATACCAAAATAGTTAGAAATATATGGAAAGTAGGCCTTCTTCATAATCCAGGAATTCTTAACTTTGGGACATGGACGACCAACGGAGTCTGTGGATAGAAATGAGGAAGGTGATAACATTTGGATAGGAGAAAAGTCAAACCTTTAATTTGAATAATTCCTAGCTGAAATTGATCGTTTCACTCAACTAGGAATGTAGACTGAAAGTCACAGTAAAGCTAACTGTGCCTCTTGAAATCATTCATATTTTATTCCTGTTCTTAGAATATCGTATGAGAAATTGTTACAGTTGGTAGATCCAATACTGTTGTTGTGTGGTGCTGTTGAATTGATTCCAACTCACTGCAACCCTAAGTACAGCATAGTGAAACACTGCATGAGCCTGTGCCATCATCATAACTGGTGTTACGTTTGAGTCCATTTAGTAGCAACCATGGTGTCAATCTGTCTCATTGAGGGTCTTCCTCTTGTTCATGGACCCTGTACTTATCAAGCCTAACATACTTCTACAGGGACTGGTCCTACCAACAACATGCCTAAAGTATGTGAGACAAAGTCTTGACATCCTCCATTGTTTAGAGAACTCCGGTAGTACATCTTCCAACAAAGATTTGTTCATTCTTCTAACAGTTCATGATATATTTAATATTCTTCGCCATCTCCATAATTTTAAGGCATCAATTCTTCTCTGGTCTTCTTTATTCATTGTCCAGCTTTCTCATTCATATGAAGTGACTGAAAACAGAATAGCTTGGGTCAGGTACCTTAGTCTTCAGAGTGATATCTTTGTTGCAGATTTGCCCAATAAAATATGTTTGATTTTCTGATGCTGCTTCCATGTGTGTTCATTGTGAATCTAGTAAAATGAAATCCTTGACAACTTCAGTCTTTTCTCCATTTATTATTAGTGGTTTATCAGTCCAGTTGTGAGGATTTTTGTTTTCTTTATGTGGGGTGTAATCCATATAAGGCTGTAGTCTTTGATCTTCATCATTAAGTATTTTAAGTCTTCTTAGCTTTCAGAAAAGTGTGTCATGTGTATATCTCAGGTTGTTAATGAATCTTCCTCAATCCTGATGTTGTGTTATTCATATAATCCAGCTTCTCAGATTATTTGCTCAACATACAGATAGGCTAAATACAGTGAAAGGATACAACCCTGAGACACACTTTTCCTGATTTTAAATCTTCTTGTTTGTTTGAATGGCACATCTTGGTCTGCGTACAGTCTCTGTATGATCACAGTTAAGTGTTATGGTATTCCTATTACTTGCAATGTTACCTATAATCTGCTATGATCCACACAGTTAAATGACTTTCCGTAGTCTGGGATTCTCTCCTTTTAACCAAGATCCCTCTGATTTCAGCAGTGGTTACAAATTGGGCTGCTAACCTCAGGGTCAGCAGTTCGAAACTACCAACTGTTCTGAGGGAGAAAGATGAGGCTTTCTGCTCCCGTAAAGATTTACAGCCTCGGAAACCCTGTACAGGGTCATTATGAGTCGGAACTGACTCCATGGCACATAACAACAATAACATCCCTAATTCCACACCCTTTTTAGTATCAAACCTGAATTTCTAGTAGTTTCCTGTCAGTATATTGTTGCAACCATTTTTTATTATTTTCTGCAAAATTTTACTTGCCTGTGATATTTATGATATTGATTGTTTGATAATGTTCCCTTTCTGTTGGGTTACCTTTATTTGGAAAGGGCACAAATATGGTTATTTTCCAGTCGGTTGTCCTGGTAAATGTCTTCCAAATTTCTTAATTTAGGCAAGTGAGCACCATAGTTTCCTGGAGTTTGTATTTTGCTGATGTCTTCAGTGCAGCTTGGACTTCATTCTTCAATACCACAGATTCATGATTATATGTTACTTTCTGAAATAGTTAAACATCAACTATTTTTTGTACAATGACTGCGTAATTCCTTCCATCTTTTTTTAATGCTTCCTGCATTGTTGACTATATTGCCCATTGCGGTGGTGGTTGTGAAGTGCCATCTAGTCAGTTACTACTCATAACAACCACGTGCATAACAGAATGAAACACTTCCCAGTCCTGTGCTAGCCTCACAATTGTTACTCTGTTTGAGCCCACTGCTGCTTCCACTAGGCCAATCCATCACATTGAGGTCTTTCTCTTTTTGCAGACCCCCCCACCTTACCAAGCATAGTATTGTTGTTGTTGTTAAGTGCCATCAAGTCCATTCCAACTCATAGCCACCCATTATAGGATTTCTGAGGAGCAGATGTGAGTTTGAACCACCAACCAACCTTGTGGTCTAGTGCTTATCCTGCAGCACCACACCAGGACTCTGAAACTAATTCCACTGAAACAAGAGAACTAAATATGACATTGAACATTTCCTATCTGAATTTAGAGACCAAGTCAAAGAGCAGCTTTTAGGCCTTAGACACTGATAACCAAAGACTGGAAGAGATATGTGATGACCTCAAGAACATCAGGAAGAAAGCAAAAGGTCATTAAAAGGACAGGAAAGAAAGAAAAGACGAAAATGAGTGTCATAAGAAACTCAGAAATTTGGTTCCCAATGTAGAGATGCTAAGCAAATGGAAGAAATGAAGAAATCAGAGAGCTGATTTTGGTTATCTTGTTGTTGTTATGTGTCGTGAAGTCAGTTCCGACTCATAGCGACCCTGTACAAGGTTTCCAAGGCTGTCTTGAACTTGGTTTAATTTTCTTTAGCTTCAACCTGAACTTGCATATGATCAACTGATGAGCTGTTCTACAGTAAGCTCTTTGCCGTGTTTTGATTGATGATATTGAGCTTTTCCACCATCTCTTCCCCACAGATGTAATCAGTTTGGTTCCTGTGTATTCTATTTAGTGAGGTCCATTTGTATAGTCATTTTTATGTTGTTTACAAATATATTTGCAAGGAGTAAGTCATTGGCCTTGCAAAATTCTATCATGTAATCTCCAGCATCCTTTCTATCACCAAGACCATATTTTTCAGCTACTAATCTTTCCTCTTTGTTTCCAACCTTCACATTCCAATCACCAATAATTAGCAATGCATTCGGATTGCCTGTTTGATCAATTTCAAACTGCAGAAGTTGGTAGCATTTTTCAGTACCCTCATCTTTTGCATTAGTGGTTGGTGCATAAATTTGAATAAAAATTCTATTAACTGGTCTTTCTTGTAGGCATACGGAAATAATCTTGTCACTGACAGCATTGTACTTCAGGATAGACCTTGGAATGTTCTTTTTAAGGATAAATTCACCTCAATTTGTCATTCCCAGCATAGTAGACCATATGACTGTCTGATTGAAAATGACCAATGAAAGCTCATTCCAGATCATTAATTCCTAGAATATTGATCTTTATGAATTCCATTTCATTGTTTATAACTTCCAACTTTCCTAGATTCGTACTTCAAACATTCCACATGCTGCATATTAATGAATGTTTTGTCTCATTTTGAGTTCTGCCATATGAAAACCATATAAGGTTTTCACTGGGCCAGTTTTTTCAGTAGTGGGTTGCCATGTCCTCCCCTCCTTCCTTAGTTTAGTCTGGAAGTTCAGCTGAAGCCCATCCACCATGGGTTACCTTGTTGGAATTTGAAGTACCTTGCCATAGTTTCCAGCATCACAGCAACATGAAAGCAACTATATTACAACTAACTGACAGAAAACTGTTGGATAAAAAGCATCAAAAACTCAAACTTACTGCCATCAAGTTGATTCCAACTTATAGTGACCCTACATATGGTTTCCAAAACTGTAAATCTTTACAGGAGCAGAAAGCCTGATCTTTCTCTCCCATAGAGCAGCTGGTAGGTTTGAACTACTGACCTTGGGGTTCAAAGTCAAGTCCTTATCCTACAGCACCACACCAGGATTCCTTAAATAAGAATTGTTGTTGTTAAGTGTTCTCCAATCAGTTGGGACTAATAGTAACGACTGTATAGGGTTTCCAAGGAGCAGCTGGTGGGTTTGAACTGCCAACCCTGTGGTTCAGGGCTGATCCTCCAGTGTCACACCATTGTATAGTATGCATTACTGTATCTTGTGGCATCCTGGTGTGACTCTGTGGGTTAATGTGCTAGAGCGCAAACTCAGTTTGAATTGCAAGGTCGGTGGTTCAAGCTCACTAGTAGCTTCTCTGAAGGGTCGCTATGGATCAGAACTGACTTGACGACACTTAGCAACAACAACTATTTCATACTTTTATAGTTTGATAGCAGAATTTCAATATAATCGATTAAGCATAATTCATAAAATTGATTAAGCATGTTTGATGAAATACTTGGGCTAGCCTTGATTTGTGATCATTTGGAAGCCAGAATAGATAAACAAGGGAATGTAAAATGGCAGAAGAGTAAAATGTAAAGGCATTCGGATGTAGGCCATGAAATGCTGAATCACTGAGCTGGAGCGGTAGAAAGTTCGTATTTCATAGTAATATGATGGAAGTTTTGAAAGAAAAGAGCAGCATATTCAGAAGAGGAAAAAAGATTGAATACTATGCAAAAAAACAAAAAAAGTGAGATTCCATTTTTAGTTGAGGAAATACAGTCCAGCCTTGTTATTAAAGCAGCTGGATAGAGGATGGTATGTGAGACAGTAAGTGTCCTGGGAGAGATTGTAGTAGAACCTCCAGTCTCGATTTATGCATGAGGTGGTAAACTGATGTTACAAGAAGGTGGCAAGTGTGAAGAACCAGGTAAATCTGACAGATGTTATGAAGGTAAAATATAGCCTTGTGGTGTTGAGAGTTGTGTGGAGAGGAGGTCATGAAGAAAGAGGACATAAAGACACTCATCAGTGGTTCAGGTGGCTCAGTGTTATGATGGTCACTTTCCATGCAGGAGATGCAGGTTTCATTCCTGGCCAGTGCACCGCAAGCACAGACAGCACCTGTTTGTCATTGGAGGTTTGTCTGATGTTATGATGTTATGACAGATTTCAGGAGAACTTCTAGACTAAGACTTGGAAGTATGGTCTCATGATCTACTACCAAAAAAATCTCCTGCGGGTTATGGGCCTGGCTCAGGATTGAGTAGTGTTTCATTCCATAGTGCGTGGGTTGCCATGAGTGAGGGACCAACACAACAACAACTCACAAGCACAATGAATAAAGACAGTGTGTTCGGCATTTCAGATATTTAGAATTACAATTCTGTGGAGCAACTGTTCAAACCTGAATGCCATGTTCTGACTTTTCCACCCATAAGGAAGTTGTGTGACATATCTCTGCTTCTGTTTTCCCATTTGGCAGCTGGGGCAAATGCACAAAGTAGCACTTCAAGGAGCTCAGTCCTTTGGACTGAAATAACCTTATGATCTGGTATATATTTTGTGCTTTCTTAGTAGGCTAAAAGCAAACCTACAGTGTGAGTGAAAAACCAAAACAAACTAAATCAGAGATACATTGCTTTTATAGAAATCTTAAACTGTATAATGTCAACCCATTATCAGAACTAATGTCATTGTTTCCAAGAGTTTACCTACGTATAAGGTCTTTTACTTTTCCACTGAGAATCATGCTGGTTGCTTAACGCATTTTAGCTACAACATGAAGGTCTCAAAATGTACGCTTTGAAACTCAGGCAAAAATTTCAATGGGCTATTGAAGGACATTACATTCAGTGGCTTAAAAATCTGATAATCTCTTTGTATTCCTTAAACTTCTATATATTTTTTTAATTGTACCTTTTTATTTTCACTCTCTTTCTATTTTTGGTTGTAAATAATTTGGGAAGCATCACATCCGGCTCCCTATGATTATCTGGAATACTGATGTTGTTATTACATGTTGCATTTCCAACTCATAGTGATCCTGTATAGGATTTCCAAGGAGCAGTTGATAGATTTGACCCAACCTGTGGTTAACAGTTCAGTGTTTATCCTACAGCACCACAACAGAATTCCATCTCAAATACTATACAGTGATAAATGCCCCTATTGTAATTTAAAGTCCATGGATGATTGGTTATGAAGTGCATGCCAACAGACCCCAGAAACATTTTTTAAGGGACCATCATAAAACACCACAGAAATAAAGTCTTAGGTACTTCATTTTCTCTCTCCCTCTTTTTTTTTTTTTTTTTTTTTTGTTGTTGCTGTTAAGTGCCGTCGAGTTGGTTCCAACTTATAGCAACCCTTTATAGGGTTTCTGAGGAGCAGCTGGTGGGTTTGAACGACCAACCTGTGGTTTGCAGCCCAGCGCTGATCCTACAGCACCGTACCAGGATTCAAATGATGAAAAATTAATTTATGAGAATGAATGATAGAGAGAAAGCCAGGGATGCTAGGGGTGGTGGTGGTGTGCTGTGGAGTCAGTTCTGACACATAGTGACCCTGTATAGGTTTTCCGAGGCTGTAAATCTTTACGAGAGTAGAAAACCTCATCTTTCTTCAGTGAAATGGCTGGTAGTTTCGAACTGCTGACCTTGAAGGTTGCAGCCCTACTTGTAACCACTATGTTACCGGAGCTCCTTAGGGACTTGAGTAGTCAACCTAATAAATCTCTTTTTAGAAAGCTTGTTTGAGATTGTCATAGAGTTTCGAGCAGTGCAAACACACCCGGCCATTTTCAGTGCATTTCTGAAGCCCTTGGAACAAAAAGTGGATTATGTTATTACCAGAACCCCTCTAATCCTGTCCACATGTGTTCCATTCTACGAAAACTTAGACCCAGCAATCTGCACTTTCAATGCAGTTACATCAGCCTTAGCATTTGTTGGAAGCTTGTCACTTCCCCAAAGAATTCGCTAAAGTCCCCTCTCTAAAGTATGAATTTTGTGTTACACTTAAAAGATGAATTGGTTTACCCATATGTATTTGAAAAATAAATTTTATGAACAGATACTTTTTTATATAAGTAAATGCATCAATAGTTTACCAAGAGGAAAAAATGGAACATAGAAACTATAAAAGGTATGGTTAAGTAAAGGCACCAAAATTATGCTTGTAAGGAATAATTTCTTATACGTAATAATGTAAACTTTTTAGGTGTGGCACTGTAGGGTAAGCACTGGACTTATAATGGCAAAGTCAACAGTCTAAACCCACCAACATCCCTATACAGTGCCACTATGAGTCAGAACTGACTCAATGGCCCTAAACAATACAACGACATGCTATCCAGTTCTTGTTTCATATGGCTATGACATTTCTTGTGCTTGCTATTATAACAGGCTCTAGGAAAGAGGTATTTTGACTTGTTTCTGTTCTTATCTAATCAATTTGAACAATTGCATGCTCTTTTTGCCATATTTTCCCCATCTGTTTCCCCTAGATATATTAATTCTCATGATTTACCTTTTCATGTAAGCCTTTATCTTTGCCTAAAATAATTTTAGTTCGTTGACAATTGATCAAGATTGGTATGCATCTATATTTCACTTTATGTTCAAATTTAATTCCCACATAAGATAGAAAGACTTTACGTTTAAAAAAAAAATCCTTGTGAAATATTTTAATATTGTATTTTACTTAGGGGAATAAAACTAGCAATTGTGATTGATATGGAAATTTCTTAAGAAAGCAGTATAATGTCATATTGAAGTTTTTAGATGCTTAGGTTGACTACCCAGTTCTCACATCTAATGGGTGACCTTGGGAGATTCTTCTTCTTCACGTATTTCAATTTCCTCATCTGTAAAATGGGAATTATAATGGAATCTACTAGAACTGCTGTGTAGATTGTGTGATACAATTCACATCATATACTTAGCATGGCGCCTAAAATATTATTATTATCTCATCTATACCTTGGTCTGGAGTCCTGGTGTGGCACTGTGGGTTAATGCACCAGACTGCAAAGCCATTTGAACTGCAAGGTCGGTAGTTCAAGCTCACCAGCTGCTCCTTGGAAACCATATACAGGGTCGCTATGGGTCAGAACCAGCTCAATGGCACTTAACAACAACAACATACCTTGGTCCATTGAAAAATATCACTAAACATAGTCTCTTTGAAACTGAGATTTTTAGTATATACATGTAATATCTTCTCTGTTGAAAAGATTTTGAGAGCATTAGGACTTTTCTTTGAGAGCATTAAGACTTTTCTTTGGGTTGAGTCTCAGTAACACCCAACATTTTTTAAAGAGTTACTCAAATCATCAATTGCCAAAATAAAACTAAGTTCCACCACAACTTCAACAGCTAATGCACTGGTGGCTTTCAAGGACATTGGCTGCAAAACCTCTAATGAACCCAGTGTGTAGAACTCAGCATCTTAGGCACAAATGATTGTCTGACAAAGCTGATTTACTGTGCCACATGATTTCCCTGCTCCCAGCACCATTTTGTGACTCTGCTAACAAACTACTTGACTTAGTTGAGTGTGTTCTTGAAATGAAAGTTTCCCCTCCATCATTTAATTAGTGTTTTAAAACTAAAGCCAGATTTTTTTTTTTTTTATAGTATGTTAAGTGAGAAAATATAAAGCACATTTTCTAATTATGAAGCGGCTGTCAGAAAGGTCCATAAAGCAGATGCACTCTGTAAATTAGAGGTTGAATCCAAGATTCCTATGGCTCAAAAATGGCTTCTCCTTTGGCCACAGCTGTAGCTTGTGGCAACTGAAATCAGGTGTGATGTGAACATATTGTCTCCAAGACCAAAGTTTCCTCTGTAATCCTCCCAGATGCCTGGCGGATCCAAATATCCTTCGGCAGTCACATTCTGTATTGGCACCACCTGCTAGCAAAGATTTTGCAAAAATTCAACTATGGATGCTTGATCTTTCAAGGTTCCCAAAGACCCAAGATCCCCTGACACAAGGACTTAGTTTAATTTCTCAACCTGTCAGATGGTTCATCTTGGGAACTCTTATTTCTCATTTTCCTTTTTGCTGCTTAATTCCTTCTGCTGATAACAGCTTATAAGTTTTCTGAGAGCTATGAGAGACTCTCTTCCTAATTCAGTATTATCATAACTAGATTTTTGATGATTAGGCTCACAACGTGAGTCAGTGTAGCTGACAGAACACGGTCTCGTTTCCCATATATTCAGACTGCTGGTTTTGTGAGTAAAACCTACTGGTATAAGGCCCTTTCAAACCTCGTATGTGTTGTAAAGAAAGATACCTTGCTGTTTGTCTTTATCATCCAAAACAATATTCATCTAAAAATAGAAATATTGCAATGTCTGCTTTCAATTTCTGTTTGAGCTTAATCCGGTTTAGCTAAAGGACATTTTCTGGTTTATTTTTCTCCAGTTCAGAAAGTTCTCCATTTTCCTTTCTATAGAAGCAATTTAATGACTTTCTCTGGTTTGGGAATTACATGCATCCTTTATTTAGTGAAGCCACTTGGATGAGGATCATCTCCCTGACCATGAGAGATGGAGGGAAGGATGGAATTGTATTCTGTGGGCTGCTGAATACTTCTTATGAAAGTGAAGAAGGACAATGAATATAAGAAAACCAGTGCGGTCAGAAAATGGCAAAAAGCACATCTTCAGACAGGAACCTTCAAATCTTTTATCCTAACTGCTGATTTCCATGCTTTCCAGGATGAGGTGCTTTGGTTACATCAGCAAATGCCTGGGAAACTTGCCTAAAATTATGTGTCGTTCATTGATTATAATCTGTTCTCAACCCAGGCCATATGGGCTTCCAGTTCCTTAACCCATCTCCTGTCCACTCTGCCACCATCCCCTTTAAAGTTTGGTGTGCCTTTGTTGTTGCTGTTGTTTTAAATCACACTTTAAAAGGAGAGGGTGAAAGAGAGAGAGAAGTGAAGCCTGTCTCAGTTAAGGTTCCAGACTTAGACCTCTTGGCAAGGTTGTGATTATTTGTGAATGCTAATTATTAAAAAACCAATTGCTCAGAAAATGACAATTTCCAAGGATGGGAAATACATCTTATTCTAACTTCAGGAGTTAATCTTAAGAGCAGAAATAAATGCTTTGATTCTGTTAAGGAAGTTCTGCCTGGAACGCTTTGTTGTATGTACATTTGTCACCGAATGTGTAGAAGCCAGATGTACTTTTTTCCTGAGAAATAGAAATTCTCTGGGATGTAGGTGGTTCAGGAAAGATGAGAAGGCACCAATAAAACCCACATGTGCTAGAACTGAGAACAGTTTCCTGGAAGCAACATGAATATGCTCAAATGGTTTCATAGCAGTTTTTGTGATATCTCTGAAAACTGCATATTATTTTTATAATCAGTTAAAAGGCTCATAAGAAAACTATGGACAGAAAATTCCCAAATGATATATAAATATGCCAAAGAGGCAGAAAAGTACGATCAACAAATGGAGTTTTAGAGCTTTGGGTCTTAGATTTCCAATTCTAGCATTTAGCAGCAATGAAGACCTGAGTCCAGTGTCCTGTAGTTCCTACAGTCAGAGTTCTACAGTGTGGTTTGGGTGAAGTGGCTTTCAATATTTAGACATGTGCACATGAGGTTTATTTTTAATATGCTGGACTTTATGGAATTATCTTCTACCTGTCCAGGTAAATGGGACCCATGGCAGTGGGATGACCAGCTGAGGCTTTCAAAGAAGGGTATTAAGGAGACAGGCCAACCTCCTGTGTTGTTGACAATCCAAAAAGGTCTTTGTGTTTTATGACAATTCAGTTGCCAGGCAAACCCCAAACCAAACCCACACCCACGGCCATCTAGTCAGGAGTGATTCCTAGTGACCCTGTATAGGTTTTCAGAGACTCTAAATCTTGGTAGGTGCACGTAGCCTCATTGTTCTCCCATGGAGTGGCTGATGGGTTTGAACTGAAGACCTGCCGTTAGCAGCTCAGTGCCTAACTCACAGCACCACCAAGGCTGCAATAGTAATAAAATAATAAGAATAATGATAATTTTTGGTAAGATTATGGACACCAGGCCTGGGAAGCCAAACCCCCATTCCACCCCAACTCTCCACCAGTCTTGGATGAGCAGGATGGAGAAGCAGTTGTGTTGAATGTCATCATACCTTTGCCTTTTCTAGTCATCCTGCAATGTTTGTTCAAAATCCAGGTGGCACAGGACAAGTTCACAAATACCTCCCTCCCTCCATTCACTCTTTGCACTCATTTATATTTACTCCAAAAACATTTATTGAGCCCCTTCGTTGGTCAGGCATTTGATCAACCTTGGAGATACAACCCTTGCAAAACAGGCAGGATTCTGACATTATGGGTCAGAGATGTCTAGTAACATTGACATTTTTGTTAGGAAGGAAAGAACATGGGCAGAAATTCCACCCTGAGCAGATTTTTCCTCCTATTATACCTTATGGAGAGATGTGCTCGTTGGGAACTCAGCAACTTCGTTTTTAGCACACCTGCTTCAGAAGTGTGGTACAGGTTCCGGAAGAACACCTGTATTGACCTCTGCCTTGAGCTCAGCAGAAGCTCTCCCACCAGCTCATCAATCTTCGTCAGCTATTCTCATCTCTGTGGAAGTACAGGGTCAGTTGCACCTGTTACTCCCTTGCTATCACTTCGCCTCTATCCTACTTCAACCTGGGCTTTCAGGTAGCTAAAAAAAGTTAGCTTCTAATTTTCTTCATGATCCTTCATGTGCAGACCTAGCCTGTAGTGTTGTTGTTGTTGTTGTGAAGTGCTGTTGAGTCAGTTCTGACCCATAGTGACCTTGATAGGCTTTCCAAGGAGCAACTGGTAAGCTTGAACTGCCTACCCCGCAGTTCAAACGGACTTTGCAGTTCAGATCATTAACCCACAGCACCACACCAGGACTCCAAGCCTACAGTAGCTCCATACAAACACTTATACTAAGAAGATTTGATGCTTTTGAGTTATGGTGTTGGAGGAGAGTGTTGAATATGCCATGGGCTGCCAAAAGAACAAACAGATCTGTGTTGGAAGAAGTGCAGCCAGAGTGCTCCTTGGAGGCCAGGATGGCCAAACTTCGTCTTTCATACTTCAGACATATTGTCAGGAGGGATCAGTCGCTGGAGAATGGTATCATGTTTAGTAAAGTGGAGGGTCAGAGAAAAAGAGGAAGATCCCAGTGAGATGGAGTGGCAAAGTGGCAGCATCAATGGGCTCATGCATGGCAACAATTATGAGGTTGGCTCAGGACTGGGCAGTGTTTCATTCTGCTGTGCATAGGGTCGCTATGAGTTGGTACCAATTCAATGGCACGTAACAACAACAACAACATCAACTCTCCATTGATTGGAGTCAACAATGGAAAAGCTGAGATCTACATTAAAGAGAGATTTTTTTTTTACATGGAAAGCCAATATTCTGGTACTGTGTGTATGGTGACCGCACTGCATGCAACTACCGTGAACTGCAGACCGACCCCTAACATGAGCAAAGCAGGATCCCTAACTGAGGCCTTTGGCTGCTGTGTTCCAGGCCTGTCTGTGTCGAACCAGCCTAATCTCATCTGAGGCTTGAAGTTTAATTGTACTGTTAGAAACCACTTACAGAAAAAATTCCATCTACCACGTTTAATTAGGTTTGTCCCCATATCTTAGACTCTGAATTACTGCATTTAGCTAAGCACAATAATCATTCTCACAGTCCCTACTTGTTAGCCTTACAGTTTCTTTTTGAGGGAAAGTGTATGTCATACCCTTTAACCTGGAAATTATATGACTGCCCAGATGGAGAAAATCCACAAGCATGAAATGGTTGTCAGCTCAGTATATCAGCATTGTGAGATTATCGTGTGTCTTGACAGTTTCTTACCAACAAAGCTTCCACAGGAACATTTTCTTGGGAACATTAGTGTGAGGTAGACATCACACTAGGGCTTGGCCCACTTCTGTTTCCACATAGCGAGGAAAGTGACAGATTGCTGTCTGAACTCTGGGAGATTAGTCTTGGAAAACTACGCAGTGAGATGACATTAAGACACTGAGTTCACCTCATAGCTCATTTGGATTAGATCAGTGGCTTCCTCTAAGAGTGGTTAACCACTTGGATTGTTGACCCTTATAAAAATTATCTTCTAAATACTCTCTGGAACTTCTTTTCCCAAAAGAAAGGGACCCAATTTTTCACATTAGCGATCAGAAATGGTCATCATATAAGACCCTTTGAAAGTTAATGAAAGGAACATGAAGACGTGCAAAATGTGGTCCTTGTCCCTGAGAAGCTTAAAACTTAGTTGAAGTAAAAGATAAGGCACTTTAAAATTTTAAGTGGTGGCGCAGCACCATAAGTGATTGAGTGCTGGATGGTTCAGTGCTAATGAAGCCCTGGTGTGGCACTGTCAGACAAGCACTGGACCACAAGGTTGGTTTGAACCACAGATCGGTGGTTTAAACTTTTAAACTTACAAGCCACTCCTTGGAAATCCTGTACAGTCACTAGGAGTCAGAGCTGACTCAACAGCACTTAACAACGACAATAACAACAAGGGAGTTTACAGGGGAGAACTAATGAGGTGGGTCCTGGTATGGTGCTGTGGGTTAATGCACCAGACTGCAATGCCGTTTGAACTACAAGGTCCGTGGTTCAAGCTCACCAGCTGCTCCTCCTCGGAAATGCTATACAGGGTCGCTATGAGCCAGAACCAACTCAACGGCACTTAACAACAACAACAAACTGTAAAGGAAGAGATCAGATTAGGCCAAACTGTGATGGATAAAGTCAGGTCTTGCTGGCAGAAGGCCAAAATTAGAAAGATGGACATGAACAAGGCATTTTGAGAGACTGCAAATAGGTGAAATACAAAGGAGAATTTGCATAGAGATATGATAAGCTGGGTAGTCTTGGATACTAAGCTAAGCTAGAGATCATACTTGGAGGGAAATACCAAATCGTCCTTAAAGATGTTTTGAGTAAGATACTAAGTGCTCAGTTTGGGTTACATTTTCCATGCTCTCTCAAACCTCCATGTTGGAAAAATAACTTTTGTCAGAAATCTCATTTCCTCACGCCTTTTGTAAAATTACTATGTATTCCTTAATAACTAACTCGGCCTTGTGAGAACTTTGAAGACTTACTCAGGGAAAACTTTTGCCTTTCTCGTTAATAAGAGTTCCCACAAGATACAGCTTGTGGTAACTTCCTCCTGGTATTTCTCACTTAGAGTAGTTAGCCTGGTGCTTGGGTGGGCCAAATCACCAGCCTGTAAAGTGCCTTTGAGCACTCACATGTCACCTTTGTAAGTACCTACCATTTGTTGAGTTGTTTGCTCTATACCAAGCACTGTACTAGATGCTTTAATTGCCTTAACATACCACCTCTAGTCCTTAAAGTCATTCAGTGAAATAGACATTAGCTCCATGTTCCAGTTGGAGAAAT
>NW_006408535.1:14367987-14372169 GCF_000296735.1 Chrysochloris asiatica | reverse complement strand
ACCTTTACATTTCCAACCCTCACAATCAGTTCTGATAACAATTATTCAATATTTTTTAAATGAAAGAAAGAAAATACACTAGGGAATATTATCAACAGGTAGAAACTGTAATACCCAGAGTCTTAGCTAGTCCATTTGGGGGGACTTTGCAGATGCCAGCCAGCCCTGAGTCCATCTCTACAAGTAGGCCAGTTCTCACCAAGATTGCTTACAATCCACATGCCTTCAGCCTCCCAGACTTTAGGTTCCTCTTCGATGTAATGAGTAGACAAGGTGATTTTTCTACTTTCCTCTTTGATATTCTATTTAAGATCTGAGAAAGCTGCATGTTTAAATTCATTTGTGCTAAATACAAATTACTGGTAGTCCTTACTTTTTTACTCTTCTTGGAAGTACTTTTTGACTTAAAACAGACCATGGAAGTGATTCTTTCTTTGGAAGGATATTGGGCAGTATGGGGGGATTTGTACATAAAGGAGCTTCCCAAAAGCATGGGCCCCACTACACAAGTCTCCCAAAACTGACTTACGTATCCCACTCATGAAAATCCTGTGCATAGCATCCTATGCGTTCTTCTATTTTAACACATCACAAAGTATCATAATTCATTTTGTTTTCTGTTTTGCCCACTGGTCTAGGATATCCACAAGGACAAAAATCTGTCTTTAATCTCTGAATGCCATACTTCTGAAACCTACTCAAATGTTATATATGTATATGTATGTATGCATACATACATACATAGTTACATGTAGGAGTCCTGGTATGGTGCTGTGGATTAATGTGCTGGACTGCAAGATCAGTTTGAAATGCAAGATCGGTGATTCAGGTTCACCAGCCACTCCTTGGAAACCCTATACAGAGTCACTATGGGTCAAAACTGACTCGATGGCAGTTAACAACAACTACATATACAACATATACATGTATATGTATTTAGTTTGAATTAATGTATCAATGTACATAACCATAAATAGCCTTTAAAAGAAGGTCTTAGGCTCAGTTACGTCACTAGTTAATGCCTCTGATGTTCTTCCTCAATTGATGAAGGAATCGTCACGATAACTTTCTGCAGCTCTTCACTGGTCCCTCCACTCAAGTCTTAGCTACCTGCTTTTCTTCTCTTGGAATTAGAATGACTCTAGACTCAGGTTTCTGCTTCCTCAGAATCTTGACAAGGAGGGAGCATGAACCCACTGTAAGACTCAACTCTGAGAATGTCTGATTCAGAATAGTTCTTACCTCATAGGACTTGGCAGTTTGGGAAGAGTTGGAGGACTTTCAGCCTTGACGTAATCTTTTCCAGAGCACTTTTGCTTTGTAAAATAGGTTAATCATATTCTTAAACGCATAAAAAGCCACGGTCTGAAGACTTTCTCTTGGTTCCTCAAGAAAATGGTAGCTGGTGAGTGGGGTGAGAGGAGAAGGAGAAGTAGGGTATAGCAGAGTACTTCTGAAGGGGCTTAAATAATGGACTTAGAATCCATAAGTGAACAGGAACAAAACAGTTAATTTGTCTCAAATTCTATCTGAAGGCAAAGGAAATTTATTGTTCCATGTAACCCATTAGAAATTATGAACAAATGTATTCCCCTTCTGTATTTTCTTTGTCACTGAGTGTCTTTGAACCTTTGCCTTTTCAGTAACAGTATGAGGGTTTAGAATGTGACAGTTCTGTCTAACACTAATACATTTGCTTCTATTTCTGTTTCAAATATGTTACGGTAAAATATATGCCTTATACCTCATTTGCTATAAAATCTATTTTATTTTGGTATTTAATTAATGATCACTTTGACCATTTGTGGCAAGTGGCCAAAAATTATCTTCTCTGCCTCTTTTTTTTAACTGCCAGTGTTTGAGAAAAGCAGATTAGGTAAAAAAACATATCAATCTGCCATATCCATGAACAAACTGGAGAAATTGGCTGTGATTTCTTCTTAAATTATGTATTCTTATGTGCTTCTTATATTCTTACGTGCTTCTAAAAACACTGTTTTGAGTACTAAAATAATATGAAATTCAAAGTTAAAGCATATTACGTATTTATGATTTAGATTAGAATGTAAGAATATAAAGTGTGTAAATTATCTTATTATTTGATAGTGATTAGAATGAGAGCAAAAGATAGGAAAGAAGTAAGAAAAAAGGGAGAGAAGGCTGGGGGAGGAAATAAAATGTTGCTATTTAATTTTTCTTCCCTCTTTCGCATTTATATACAGATTTAAGGAATTTCAGTATAAAAACCTATATATAGTTGTTTGGGTACCATTGTTGTTAGGTTCCGTTGAGTTGGTTCTGACTCATAACTACCCTGTGTTGTACAACAGAACAAAACACTTGTTGATCCTAAGTCATCTAGAAACTTAACAAGAAATCATTATGACATTAGACTATGAGACCAGAAGAACTAGATGATCCCTGGCTGCCACTACCAGCTGCTCTGAAAGGGATCATAGTAGAGTGTCTCAGATAGAGTGGGAGAAAATGTGGAACAAAACACATTTAAAAAAAAAAAAAAAGATTTTTATTATGGTTTTAAGTGTTTCAAAACCAAATATAAAAAAGACCAGGCTTACTAGTCAGAAAGAGAATGGAGGAATCTGAGATTATGGCCCTTGATCTTAATCTTCAGGTCTTGTACAGACCACAACCTGGTGACTCAAATTTTCACGCAGTAGAAAAGAGTGTAGGGCGACAACAACACTGGTAAGGTGTATTCAGCAATGAATTGTCGACCATTAGAGATCAAAAAGGCAATATTTATCTAAGGACAGAGTTCCAAAGAGTTGGGAAGGAGAATAGAATGGAAATAGGAACCACAGTGAGGAAATGTGTAAACTATTGTTGTATAGAAGGGATTGCACTCATTGAGATGAAATGAAGTGTATCATTTGTTGACTGTGAAATTGATAAGCTTGTCTATAAGCCTTCATTCCATTCACAATGAAAAGTTTTAATAAATAAATGTATTGAAAATAATTTTAAAATTTACAGTCTTGTAAAACTGTATAGAGTTGGAGCCACCACTTGTGTGTTAGTTTATCACATTATGATGGATTGCACTGTGGCTGTGATGCTGAAAACTATGCCACCAGTATTTTAAATGGTTAGTGTTCAAATGTTCAAGAGCCAATGGTACTAAAGAAAGAAGCCCAAGGTGCACTGAAAGCATTGGCAAAGAACAAGGCTCAGGAATGGATGGAGAATACAAATTGAAATTTTTCAACAAACTGATGCACCACTGGAGGCACTCACTCCTCTGTGTCAAGAAACATGGGAGACAACGACCTGGACAACTGATTGGAAGAGATTCGTATTTGTGTCCATTCTAAAGAGAGGTGACCCAAAGGAATGTGGAAATCATCAAGCAGTATTTCTAATATCACATACAAATAAAATCTTGATAAAGATAATTCAAAAATAGCTGGAACAGTACATTGACAGAAATTGCTTGAGGTTCATCCACATTCAAACTTGGATGTGGAATTAGGGATCTCATTGCTGATCTCAGATGGATCTTGGCTAAAAGTAGAGAACACCAGAAAGATGTTGACCTGTTCTTTATTGACTATACAAAAGCTTTTACTGCATGGTTTATGACAAGTTATGGACAACATTGCAAAAAATAGTATTCTGGAACACATATTGTGCATACGAAGAACCTGTACATAGACCAAGAGAACACTTGTCTAAGGCAGGTCTTCTAGAGAAACAAAAATCAGTGAAATTTACATATGTGTGTGTGTGTATACACATGCTGGAGAGCACATGATAGAATTTATATATATAGTTCTGGTGTGGTGCTGTGGGTTAATGAGCTGGACTACAAGGTTGGTTTGAACCACAAGATTGGTAGTTCAAGCTCACCAGCCACACCTCAGTAACCCTATATAGGGTTTCTATGGGTTGGAACCAACTCAACAGCACTTAACAATATATGTCTTAACTATATATTGCTGTTATTGTTAAGTGCTGTTGAGTCGATTTCGATCCATAGCGATCCTGTATAGGGTAGTTGGTGATATATATATATATGTTGTTGTTGTTTTTAAGTACCGTTGAGTTGGTTCCGACCCATAGTGACCCTTAACAGGGTTTCTGAGGCTGTAAATCTTTACGGGAACAGAAAGCTTCATCTTTGTCCTTGGAGCAGCTGATAGTTTCAAACTGCTGACCTTG
>NW_006408535.1:14338614-14367809 GCF_000296735.1 Chrysochloris asiatica | reverse complement strand
ATAAAGAGAGAACTTTATATCAAGGAAATGACTTACAGGTCCCCAGTGGAAAAAAGAACAAGCTTTTCCTGAGTGTCCACTATAAAGGGAGTAGACCACACCCCCAAGGATACATCATTTTAATTAATTGTCTACTCATAGCCAATCATCATAGAGTGTACTATGCCTGTGTTAGTTTTCATCACCGTGAGGATAACAGGGAATTGTGGCCCAGTCAAGTTGACATAAAACCTTAATGATCACAATACAGAATAGTTTAAAATCAGGAAAGGTGTGTGCCAGGGTTGTATTCTTTTACCATATGTATTCAGTGTGAATGCTGAGCAAATAATCTGAGAAGCTAGATTATGTGAAGAACATCGCATCAGGATTTGAGAAAGACTCCTTAAAAAACTGAAATATGCTGATTATACAACCCTGCTTGTTGAAAGTGAAGAGGACTTGAAATACTTACTGATGAAGATCAAAGGCTACAGCCTTTATTATAGGTTGCACCTCAATGTAAAGAAAACAAAACTCCTCACCACTGAACCAATAAGTAATAACAAGATAAATGGAGAAAAGTTTGAAGTTGTCAAAGACTTCATTTTGCTTGGATCAACCATCAACAGTAAAGGAAGCAGCAGTCAAGGAATCAAGTAACATTGTATTAGGCAAATCTGCTGCACAAGACCTCTTTATAGTGTTCAAGAGCAAAGATGTCAGTTTGAGAACTAAGGTATGTGACATAAGCCATGGTATTTTTAATAGCCTCATATATATATATATGAAATTTGGACAGTGAATACTGAAGATCACAGAAAAAATGATGCATATAAGTTATTGTGTTAGAGAAAAATATTGTAAATCCCATAGTGTGCCAGAAGAACAAAAATTTGTATTGGAAGAAGTACAGCCAGAATGCTCCTTAGAGTCCAGGAGACTTTGTTTCTCATGTTATTATTGTTAAGTGTCATCAAGTCAGTTCCAACCCATAGTGACCCTGTATAGGATTGCTAGGAGTGGCTGATGAGCTTGAACCACTGACCTTTAAATTCAAACCGACTTCGCAGTCCAGCACATTAACCCACAGCACCACTCATACTTCTGATAGGTTATCCAGTGGGGCCAGTCCCTGGAAAAGGACATCATACTTGGTAAAGTGGGGAGTCAGCAAAAAAGAGGAAGACCCTCAATGACATGGGTTAACACAGTGGCAACAGCAGTGGGTTCGAGTGTGACTGCAATTGTTTGGATGGCACAGGACTGGGCAGTGTTTCATTCTTTTGTGTATAATAGGGTCACTCTGATCCAACTTGGTGGCACCAAACAACAATAGTTTACTTATCTGGGAACAACAAATTGAAGAGGAATGGTATTGCATTCATTATAGAAAAGAATATCACAAGATCTATCTTCAAGTACAATAGTGTCCGTGATAAAATAATACATATACACCTACAAGTAAAACCAGTCATTATTTAAATTTATGTATCAACTACTAAGGCCATGGATAATGACATTGAAGAGGTGTCTTAACTTTTCAGGAAAAAGTTTGACTGCATGTTTGGTCAGTTCTGGAATTATTCAGACATGCAATCAAGATGCATTAGTAGTTACTGGTGATTGGAATACAAAGGCTTTAAAAAAAGGAAGGATCAGTAGTTAGAAATATGTCCTTGGTGATAAAAATTATACTGGAGACCAAATGATAGAATTTTGCAAGATCAAGCATTTATTCATTGCAAATACCCTTTTTCAGTAACATAAAAGGTGACTATATACTTGGACCTACCAGATAGAATATGCAGGAATCACATTGACTAGACCCTTGGAAAAAGTTAGTGGAAAAGCTCAATATCATCAGCCAAATCAAGGTAGGGGAAGACTGTGGAACAGACCATCAACTGCTCATATTCAAGCTCAGGCTGAAGTTGAAGAAAATCATGTCTGCAAGAGCCAAACTATGACTTTGAATATATCCCACCTGAATGTAGAGGTCAAGAACAGATTTGATGCATTAGATACTAATGACCAAAGACCATAAAACTTATGGAATGGCATCAAGAACATCATGCAGGAAGAAATTAAAAGGTCATTAAAAGACATTAAAGAAAGAAAAGACTAACATATTATGTTAGAGAAGCTAAAGTGAATAGAAGGCATGAGGAGCTAAAAGAGATGAATAGAATCTGTCAAAGGGCAACTCAGGTATTATAATAAACATCAAGTATTATAATAAAATATGCAAAGACCTGGAGTTAGAAAACCAAAGGAGAAGAATGCACTCAACATTTCTCAAGAGTAAATGCATGGACAGATACAGTCTGAATGGGTATCATAGAAAGTGTAGGAATATACCTACAAATATATAACAGCTTGAAAGACTATATTTGTTCATGGATATTTACCTTTTCTGCAAGCACACCTATGAATGTAGGGTGAAGTATACAGGAGGCAAAATGATGAAAACTTCTTAGATATTATCAAACATCTTAAGGCAATGAGTTGCTGAGCCTACCCGCTCAGGACCATAGTCTCAGGGGACACGGTAGTCAGTTGGCATAACATAATGTACAAAGACAGTGTTCTATTTCCTAGTTTGGTGAGTAGCATCTGGGATCTTAAAACCTCATGAGCAGCCATCTAAGGTTCAAATATTGGTCTCTCCATGTGTAGAAGAAAGAAGAGTGATAAGAATTGAAGATGCTTGGAATATAGTAGTCCAATGGACCAGTGGAACATGTGACTATCAGTTTCCATGACTCTGAGACCAGAAGAACTAGATGGTGCCCAGCTATCATTACCAACTGCTCTGAAAGGGATCACATTAGAAGATCCCAGATAGAATAGGAAAAAAATTGGAACAAAACACAAAATTACTTTAAAAGAGCAGACTTAGTGTTCAGAAAGAGAATGGAGGAGTCCAAGATTATGACCCTCAACCACCCATCAGGTCTGGAAAGGAACTTACCCTGATATAGACATTTTCAGTCCAGCAGAAGATAGGACTATTCCAGATAAGAATATAGGGGGACAACAGTACTAGTACGTTTAACTCACAATGGAATGGTCAATCATTCAAAATCAAAAGGACAACATTTACTTAAGGACAAAGTTGAGAAAGAATGGGAAGGAGGGTGGCTAGTAAATAGGAAACAGAGGGAGGAAGTAGGATAGCTGGTGTTGTGTGGAGGAAATTGCAATCATTGATTTTAAACAAAATGTATGATTTGTCTAGTATAAAATTGATGATCTTATCTATAACTCTTCACTCCGTTTACAATAAAAGCTAAAGAAAAAAATATTTTAAAGAAAAAAATTAATCTTTGACTTGTAGTAATGAAGGATACTATGGGCAAAATATTAAATGATGCAGAAAGCAGCAAAAGAAGATGGAAGGAATATATAGTCACTGTACCAAAAATAAATGTTCCATGTTCATCCATATCAAGAGGTAACATATGATCAAGAACCAATATTACTGAAGGAAGAAGTCCAGAATGTACTGAAAACATTGAGGAAACACAATGCTCTAGGAACTGACTGATTACAAATTGAAATCTTTCAGCAAACTGATGCAAGGAGGCACTCACTCATCTATGTTAAGACATTTGGAAGACAGCTACCCAACCAAGCGATTGGAAGAGATCCATGTTCTTGCTTATTCAAAAGAGAGATGATCTATTAGAATGCAGAAATAATCAAACAATGTCATTTATATCACATGCAAGTAAAATATTGCTGATGATAATTAAAAATGGTTGTGAGAGTACATGAACAGAGAACTGCCAAAAAGTCAAGCTGGATTCAAAGGAGGACATGGAGCTAGGGGTATCATTGTTGATGTCAGGTGGATCTTGCCTAAGAATAGAAAATACCAGAAAGATGTTTAGTTGTGTTTTATTGATTATGCAAAGATTTTCAACTGTGTGTTGTTTACTGTTAAGTGCTTTTGAGTCAGTACTGACTCATAGTGACCCTGTATAGGGTTTTCAAGAGTCAGCTGGTGAGTTTCAACTGTCGACCTTGTGGTTCAAACTGACCTTGTGGTCCAGTGCTTTATCGCACAGTGCCACGCCAGGGGTGTGGGGGACTTAAAATACTTAACTGATAAAGATCAAATACCACAGCCTTCTGTGTGATTGCATTTCAATGTAAAGAAAACAAGAATCTTCACAACTGGACCAGTAAATAATATCATAATAAATAGAGAAAAGACTGAAATTGTCAAAGACTTCATTTTGCTTGGATATACAATCAACACTCAGCGAAGTAGCAGTTAAAAAATCAAAAGTCTTATTGCATGAGGCAAATCTGCACCACATCTCTTTAAAGTGTTCAAGGGCAAAAATGTCAGTTTGAGGACGAACTTGCACTTGACCCAAACCCCGTTATTTTCAGTCATCTCATACGCATCTGAAAGTTATATAGACCACCATAGAAGAATCTATGCATTTGAATTATGGTATTAGAGAAGAATACTAAAAGTGTCATGGAATGCCAGAAGGAAAAACAAGTCTGTGTTGTAAGAAGTACAACTAGAAGGCTCCTTAGAAGCCAGGATGATGAGACTGTCATTCTTCAGACGTGTTTTCAGGAGGGACTAGTCTCTTGAGAAGAACATTATGCTTGGTAAAGTAGAGGGTAGGCAACAGAACAAAACAAAAAAACCCAATGAGATGGATTGAAACAGTGGCTCAAATGTAACACAAATTGTGAGGATAGTGCAGGCCTGGACGTTGCTTCAGTTTGTTGTGCGTAGGGTCACTGTGAGTCGGATCTGACTCGATGACACCTAACAACGAGTTGGAATGAATTCGGTGGTGATGGGTTTGGTTTGGTTTTATGTTTTCCTTTTATCTTAGTTTACCTGTTTCATTAGTCCTTTTAAAGGAATCATCTTAGGCTTTTATAAATTCGAAGACATTTTCCTTCTCTGCTTCATGAATTAAAAAAATTATAAATATATATGTGACAAAACATTTGTCATTTCAGTGTTCTTCACATTATCCAATTCACTGACATTAATTATGTTTATCATATTGTTCATCCATTACCATTATCTATTTCCAGATTTTTTTCATCGCCCTTAACGAAAGTTCAGTATCCCTGAAACAATGAGTTTTCCTTTTCCGTTCCCCCTGCCTTTCCCCCAGCTGCCTCTATTAGTAACTAATAAACTTTGGTGTCTATAAGCTTAAAATAATGGTTATGGCCAATTTCAAAGATTTATGAATACCATACATTTTTACTAACATGTTTCTCCTTCCCAAAGAACTTGCTTTTTTAGTGAAAAGAAAGCTTAAGCGAGATCAACTTTTTTAGCCTTTTCAGGATGCTTTTATGACTTGACTTCTACAGTTAGGCCAGTCAAAAACCCACTGCTTGTGGTATCAGAGTTTAGCTTGCCACCCATAAATATGGAGAGTGCAGCTTGTCATTTGTATTTGTTTTACACTTACAAATTAGGAGACACGTTTACTGTAAATATAGTTAGCATCCTGAGCTTTCAAAGCTCAGAATATGTACGTTCAAAATGTCTTTGCCTTATTCATGCTGTGGTTACCACATTTGTATAAACAGAAAATTACTCCATTCATGCTTTATTACTTCTTCTTTTGTACCTCTGCCTTGACCCCAGTCATCATAAATTGAGAAATAGTGGGGAACTAATGGAGACAGATGGGGATATGGCTTGCCATTTACTCAAATTGGTAAAGTAATTAACCTCAAGGTGCTGGTTTGCAAGAAAAATTGTTGGAATATCTCAGGACGTTGGTAAACAGACTCCTGCTTTAACCAATTTTGACAACGGCATCATAAACTAGACTTATTCTGTTCAATTGACCTGTCAACGTCTTGAGTCCAAATAAAGATTTGTATTATAATGCACTTGCTGAGAAGTGGGAGAACACCACTGCTGATTCTTTTCAAATGGGTTGCTGTTCTCTTCCCGCTAGATAGGAGCTGGACTGTCATATATTCATTCTTCAGCCATTATATTCCTTAGAAATCTTCCACTACTGATTGTGTGACAGCTTCGTGACAGCAGATGGTAGTCATTTGGCTCCCGAAAATGAAATGAAAAAACATGGGCCAGGCTGGCTGGGCTCATTTAGAACAGCAGTGGACAGAGGCCAGATCTAGATTTTATTTATCGAGGGACACCCTGTAATGAAGCCAGAGTTGTATAGTGGTGTGTTGTTCCCTACAGATTGGGAGGTTGGACTGGATTTCTACAGATTATTATATAAATCAAAGGTGGTCTTGTAAATGGGACCATTTGACCAAACTACAGCAATATATTCCTTCTGAAAGCTGACAGATTTCACTTGTTTCAAACAGGTTTCTCTCTCTTTCTCTGCCTCTAGTTTTCTTTCTCCCCCTCCAAACTCTCTCTCTTCCTCCCCTCCTCTATATCTATTCCCCTTTATCTTTCCTGAAAATAGAATTTCGATTTCTCTTTTCCCCTCTATCCATGGTGAGTCTTTCCATACCATTGAGTTTAATTTTTAAGGCTAGTCATTTCCTCATATTCAATTGAGTAACTTGGGAAAGGCCTTAATCATTTAAGCCTGTGTGGGTGTTCATTTCCTGTGTTTTAGTTTGTAATTGAAGCAGCTATAAAAACTAAAAAACAAAAAACTCTTTGTGATATCACCATAAAATATATTGGGAAGGCATATGTCATGAGAACACAAAGGATAATTTTCATCTAAAGTGAATACATCCGTTCATGATAGAATCAATGTAATAATGTTTAATGACCTCTCAATATGAAGAAATCTTATTTGACTCAGAAACATTTAAGGAATTTCAGATTATCATGCTGACTTTTCTCATGCATCCACCCATGGAAAAATATTTTTTAAATGAACAAATTCACCCTTATTAATTGTACTCCAAGAAGACTACAATCACTTGAGATTCCAGTAGCTTATGGGGCTGTGTCTAGGCACAGGAGATATGGGAGCATTCTAGCTGTGGGTTTTATCTGAGCTGGTTGACTTTAGTCTTTCTACCTTGTGATATTTCTTAAGAGGTCTCAAAAGCATATGTTATTTTAAAGGGTGGGTACATAATTGCCTTGAACAAGAGTTTCCTATGTAGGCCTATTAAAAATAGAGGAATTTGTTTGTCTTCAAGTTTTATACTTTTTTTAAAAATCTAAAAATCCATAGAATTCTCTATTTTAGAAAGATAATCATGTTTTCTGTAAAGTTGACTGGAATATTACCTATAGAGAGAACTTTGTTGTTGTTGTTAAGTGCCCATCAAGTCGATTCTGACTCAGTGATCCTATAAAGGGTTTCCAAGGAGTGGCTGGTGAGTTTGAACCACCGACCTTGAGGTTTAAACCATCCTTGCAGCCCAATGCATTATCCTGCAGCACCACACCAGGAATTGTATTGTCTTCTAAGTCTATTGCAGTCTTGGACATTACAAATGCTTCAAACTAAGACAAGCTAGGTTCACTCAAATGCTGTCATCTACTGAGTGAATCTGAAGTCCTTTCTCATAAAGAGTGAGTTATAGCAACTGAACGTGGTAGGACATATACTCGAGGTTGTTTCTCCCCAGGAATCTTCCTGTAAGGCTAACACATTCTTCTTGATTGAACTCCCTTTTACCATGGTCCAGTTCCTAATCCTAGTTGCCTTTAACAACAAAGTAATGCTTCCATTCCAGTTTTTTCAGAACTGTCCAACTCACTAATTCATCTGTACTTTATCAAGACTATCGTAGTGGTTACGAATCGGGCTGCGAACCTTAAGGTCAGCAGTTCGAAACTACCAGCTGCTCCGTAGGAGAAAGATGAGGCTTTCTACTCCCGTAAAGATTTACACCCTTGGAAAGCCTGTACAGGGTCGCTATGGGTTGGAACCGACTCGACGGCACTTAACAACAACAACAATAGTGTTAAGCCTACTAAATATGTCTCTCTTTTTCTGACTGTGTCTGGTGTGATGAATGTTTCATATGTGTGTGTGTGTGTGTTGATAGTTTGAATAGGTCATCATGCTGTTTTCATCTAATTACCTAAAACCTAGTGCCTCATGATCAAGGTAAAAATGTCCTGAAATATTTTTAAGCAGTAGGCACTAAAGAAAATGCCATGAATTTAAGGTGTCCATATCCAAATGATGAAGAGACTTGTGGCTCTGTGGTTTTAAAGCTCACCTGCTAACCAGAAGGTCAGTGGTTCGAATCCACCAGCCATTTCACAGGAGAGAGAGGTGCGGTCTGTCTCCATAATGATTAGTCTTGACAACCCTATGGGCCAATTCTACTTGTGTTGTAGGATCACTATGAGTTTGAACTGACTTGACAGCAGTGCGTTTATCTTTTTGTTTTTATGTTTGTTTGTTTGTTTGTTTGTTTAATATATATGAAGTGGCCCCTAAAGAATGAGTTCCAAAATGATCAAGTGGCATATGTTAGAGTGCTTATAAAAAACGTACAAGGAAATGCAATTTTTTGATGCTGAGACTTTATCATATTGTTGCTTCAGATTGAAAGTTACATGGGTGACAGTTTTGAAAGTTTCCAGGTTTGTGTTGTGAAGGTGAAAACTGCATTATCTAAAGTGGGTGAGAGCTTCACAGATTTTTATCAGAGATGCTTTCAGGGTGTCTTCTCCCAGTGCCTAGTTCCATCATTAAGTTAACCATCAGTTAATGTCTGATTGTTAAAGAAAACACAAGGCAGCATTTTGCAGTGATAGTTAATGGTTTAGAATGGCATTAAATAGTTTCCTCGTGGCAGACATAACATTTTATAGTTGGGCTTTAAAATAAAGAGTATTTTATATACACTGCAATTTCATTCAATTCTTGCTCAGACTTTGGCACCTGCATTGGCTAGTTCAAACTTTGTCATCAGCAGAGGAGAAGTGTACTTAGCTTATTGCAATCTTTCCTCATGTACATGTTTTTAGCAGACACCAGAAGCCTTGAAAAGTAAAAATAAGCCCAATCTGAAGCAGGCGTTTTCCCCTATTTTTGCATGCTTGTGTGTCTTTCTGTTATGTTTATGTGTCTATATTTATTTGCTCCCAAACCTATAAGAAGTTGAACAGTTGAAATCCATTTGTACCTGAATTGTTTTCCCCTGTTTTAAAACATTTTAATTTATAATCAGACAAGACGAACAGATGTAAGAGTTGTAATTTAATCATTTTATTGCTATCTTTGTATATTTTGAAGAATTAGGTATTGTACTCATGGGAAGTCGTATTTTATGCCTAGTTGGAAAAATGAATAATGTAGTAATATGCAAAATGTAAAGTTTGAGAACTTCACTACTGAGTAAGGCATATAAAGTAATGATCTGGTTAAAGTCCCCTGTGCACCATAATAAATATGGACTAAATTTGTCATTATAGCTTTAGACAGAGGTTTCAGGCAACAGATTTAATTAAATCCTTTTTTAATATTCATACTTCTAAACTGCATAATTCCCTTCTACTGTAAAACTGAGTGCTATATTAAAACAAACAAAAACGGCAGATTACTAAATGGATATTAGCGTGAAGTCAATAAGCATCTAATTCTGGAGAGAGCTCTGTGAGGAGAGTGTAAGCTTTGCAGAGCTCACTCAGGAGATCTTGACTTAGATGTGCAAAGCTTGTTCATAGAGGCTTCCTTCTGTTCTCCTGCTGACTTGTGTAGGGAAGGTAATTAGATACTTGTAGAACTCATAAAGGACGGTAGGGCAACACAAGAAGGCCTTTTGTTAGCCATTGAAGAGTGGTGATTATTGAAAAGTGTAATTAAGACTCCATGATAAATGTGTTGACGACACTGAGGTGGTCTAGAATATCTGGGGTGTCCTGGTGTGGTGCTGACTGTAAGGTCGCTTTGAACCACTATGTCGGTGGTTCAAGCTCACCAGCTGCTCCTCGGAAACCCTATGTAGGGTTGCTATGGGTCAGAACCAACTAAATAGCACTTTAACAACAACAAGAAGAATAACTGGATACAGATAGTTTTTACAAACGTTAACTGGTTATACCGACTCTGTAAGGCCTTGTCTTTCAGCGCAAGGCCTAGAGTTTCTCCAAATATCTCCTCCTAGACATTTATAGACAGCAAATCTGGATATTTATGTGCCTTTCACAACGAGGGACTCAAGCGTGGCAACAGTAGTGAGGTTGGCCCAGGATCAGGCAGTGTTTCATTCTGCTGTGCATAAGGTCGCTATGGGTCAGTACTGACTCGATGGCACCTAACAATAACAACAACATTTTTGTGACTATAAGCTCTATTCTAAATATTTTCAAGGGACATTTCTTGTATAGAGAATAATATTATCCACAGAATTAACATTAAATATTTGACAGATTTGTTTGACCAGTGCCATTTGCTCACTTCATGGTCATCTTTGTTAAGTAACCAAATCAAGCCCAAACTCCCAAGGTAATTGCTTAGGTTACATAGTAAATGAAATTTGTAAGTCAAATTCCAAGCTCATTAAATATCTCCTTAGTGTATTTCATCTACTTGTACTGGATTTTTTTGTAGATGCTTGTATCTTTACCCCTTAACCAATTTTCCCTACTAAATTATGAATTCCTCTTTCTTAGTCATTCTTGTCTCTATTGCAGCTATTGTAGGTGCCTGATACAATACTGAGATAAAAAAATGTAAACTGAACAAATGGGTTTTGATGTAGAATCATACCATTATATATTTTGGGTCATACAGAACCAAGTAGGCCACAAATCTGGCTCCCAAATTATAGATTTAAAAAAACTGTGGACTGAAGAGTACTTAATTGACTTTGCCTCTGGTTATATATATAAATTATTACCTGCTAAGAAGGAGCTCTGGTAGCATAGTGGTTACAAAGCAGCCTGCAAACCTCAGGGTCAGCAGTTCGAAACTACCAGCTGTTCTGCGGGAGAAAGATGAGGCTTTCTGCTCCCATAAAGATTTACAGCCTCGGAAACCCTGTATAGGGTTGCTATGAGTCGGAACTGACTCCATACCACCACCACCAAGAATGATATAGCAAGAAAAAAAAAGAAAAAGAAGTCATACCTCTGATTTGTTCTCAAAGTAGCTCAGCAGTCCATTAATATGAAAATAAGGAGCTCTGGTAGCATAGTGGTTACGAATCGGGCTGCAAGCTGTAAGGTCGGCAGTTCGAAACTACTAGCTGTTCTGCAGGAGACAGATGAGGCGTTCTGCTCCCATAAAGATTGACAGCCTCGGAAACCCTGTATAGGGTTGCTATGAGTCAGAACTGACTCCACAGCAAATAACAACAACAACAATATTAGTATAGAAATGATGAAAGAATCATTCCAAATAGTCTAAGATTAAACACCAAAATACATATTTCAGGGTTAGGCCTTCTGTACTATTAAACAGAGTAGGAAAAGACAAATGGAAGTTGACATAGCTGGGAAAGCCTTCATTTCAGTTGTATAATTTTAGCTAGACCTTGAAGGACAGAGATGTGAGGGCATTGGGCAACTATGCTTTGAAGTAAACTGACATTTTCAGAGGGTTCTAACAGTGGAGCAGTGGGGAATCAGAAGTACACTGTACTTGTAGCTCATCCAACACTTCTGTCACCATTGGCTGACACCCAAAGAGAGTGCTGGATGCCTTCATTCTCTACTGTACAGGTCTGGCTCACAGAAATAGACTATCCACTCTGAATTTATGTCGTGAAACAAGTTCACAGCTGATAATATGGTCCTGAAGTCAGGAGAAATGGATTCATTTTCATTTTAGGACCACGTTTGAAGTTGTTGAGGAAGGATAATTATTTTCCTTCTTCAAAGTATTTTTTTTCACATCATTTCCCCAGAGATGACAATTGGACAGTGCCCCAGGATGGCAAATCCAACCTTAGTTTGATGAATGCAATTCTGAACACAGCCCTTGATTTGGTGTTACTTTCATTTCTCAGAATTCAGCTTTATGAGGTGAATTGTCATGTATTTTGGGCAAAGAGTTTTTTCCTTAATGTTAAAACCCAAAGAGGAAAGGTGTTCCCAGAATTATTTTAAACTGGAAAACCATCTTGGAGATCACATTTAATTTGATCTCTCTGATTTGATTGAGGAAATAAAGACATCCAGGGTTCTTATTGATTGATTTCCTGGACCGAAATATATATCATCTTAGTTTCCAAACAAGGGCATCTTTTCAGGATGACTTGGATGTATGCAAAAAAACTATAACGTATTCTTCAAAGTATCTTGCTGTTGTTAAGTACCATTGAATCGATTCGGACTCACAGCACTCTGTACAGGGTTTCCAAGGAGCCGCTGGTGGGTTTGAATTCCAGTGCTTATCCTATAGTGCCACACTAGGAGCCCTCAAAGTATGTTAGCTTACCATTTTTTATATATAGAAGGGGACTTTTAAAAGTTCATGGAAAAATACCATTATCTTTTAATTTCCATTTTTCCATGAACTTTTTGAAGCTCCCTCATGTATGCATGTATGTCTGGGTATGTTGTACAAAATAATGGAAACCTTTATTAAACAAAAACAACAAAATGTGAAGCTATGAATTCTCAACATAGCCTCCATCTAGGTCTGTACACTTCTGAAGGCAATGGTTTCAGCTCTAACCCTTCCCTAAAGAGTCACATGTTTTTCCACTTACACCAATGGCCAAATGGCAATTTTAGCATCCTCAAGAGATTCACATTGTATTCCTTTAAATGTTATGTGAGTTTGAGAAACAAAACAAAGGTTGAAAGGATAAGATCAGGGCTAAGGGATTAATATAGTGAGGTTTTCCAATGAAAGTCAAGTAACAACCCTTGCTACTTTTGAAGAATGAGTAGGTGCATTCTTGTGATTGAGAGAAAAAAAAAAAAAAATTTCCTTGGCTCAACTTTCATGGCCTTTTCTCACCAATACAGTTTTCAATTTTCTTTAAGCTTTTTCATCATAAGTCCCCATGATTATCCTGTGTCCTGTGAGAAAACCTGTCAAGATTGCCCTTGGGAATCCCAAGAAACAGTCACCACTACCTTCAGAACTGACCTCTCTGCCTTGAATTTAACTGACCCAGCAGATCCCTTCAAATGCCATTGTTTTGATATGGCCTTGCTTTCTTGATTATACTGGTGAATCTAAAACTCATCCAGTTACAATTTGTTTGATAAAATCAGTGTCATTAGATTTGATCTTGCTTAAAAGACTGAAAAAAAAGATTGGCTCTTTGAGTTAGCTGATCTTCGTATGGTGCTTTTGGCCCCTATCAAGCTGAACGTTTGCTGAAACCAAGATGTTCATTCAAATCAGAAATGCCAAACCATGTGAGATATCAACTTCAGTATCTGTCATATCAGTGATAAGTCCCTGGTCTTCTCCCACCAAGTTTGTGAGCTTAAGTCATTGTCTCAGTACATCAAAGCTGATTGTCTTCTTTTTCTTGGTTCATTTTTTAGATCTTCCTTAACTTCTTAGATCTTCCTAATTAGGAGTCCTGGCAATTACCCGCCACCCTGCAGGAGAAAGATGTCATTCTGCTTCTATAAAGATCCAAAGCGTTGGGAACTCTCTTTGAGCAGTTCTGTGTTCAATAGGGTTGCTAGGAGCCCTGGTGTGGCTAATATGTCATACTGCAAAGTCAGTGGTTCAAGCTCACCAGCAGTTCTGTGGAAAACCCATACAGTGTCGCTATGGGTTGGAATTGACTCAATGGCATCAGCAATGAATAAGCATCAAATCTCTCCACATCCTTGCCAACGTTTTTTGCTATCAGTGTTTGAGTAAGATGATATCTCATCATAGTTTTGATGGATAGCACTGGACTGCTAACTGCAAATTCAGTGGTTCAAACCCACCACCTGCTTCTTGGAAACACTCTATAGGGTCACTGTGAATTGGAACCAGTTTGACAGAACCAACAACATGGCTAATGATCATGAGCATTTTTATATGTTGTTGGCTGCTTGGTGTCCTCTTTGTTGACGGTTCTCCTCATGTCCTTTGCCTATTCTCTTAAAATCCTTTGCTTATTTTGTGATTGAGTTGTTTTTCTTTGTGTTACTAAGTTGTTGCAGTTTTCTGTAGAGTTTACAGATTAGACTACTGTTGAGTAAATCCTTTCTAAAGATATCTTCCCAATCTGTAGGCTGTCTGTTTACTCTTTTAATAAAGTCTTTTGATGAGCATGAGTTTTTCATTTGTATGACATCCCATTTATCTGAAGAAGGAGACCATCTCATATATTGCCTCCTTCAATTCGTGCATTTCCTAGAATGCTTGTTATCCTATTTTTGCAAGAGATTAGGCCACATGGTTTTCTTCCTATGTAGTCTTCCAGGAATTGTATGGCTTTAGGTTTGATATTTAGGTCTTTGATCCATTTTTAGCTAGTTTTACTTTAAAATGGCTTATGCTGAGGGAAGAATTAGGATTCCTTTTTGGCTCATGAGAAAAGAAAGCAGGGGAAACAACTGAGTACTGCAGTGTAGCATGCAATAGAGTCAGCGAGAGCTGATTTTCTCTTTCATACTCTGTGGAGTGGAGTCCTGGCGTGGTGATGTCGGATAAGCACTAGACCCCACGGATGGCAGCTCCTCAGAAACCCTGTACAGGATCGCTGTGAGTGTGTGGTACGTGATGTGGATCCTGTTTCATTTCTCTGCCTGTGGATATCCAGTTTTGCAAGTAACATTTATTAGACTGTTTTTCCCACACTGAAAGGACTTTGACCACTAGTCAAAAAATCAGTTGTCCATAGATTTGTTCTTGTTGTTAAGTGCCATTGAGTTGGTTCCGACCCATGGCAATCCTGTGTAGCATTTCCAAAAGTGGCTGGTGAGCCTGAATTGATGACCTTGCAGTTTAAACAGATTTTGCAGTCCAGTGCATAACTCACAGTGCTACACCATCGACGGCTGCATTTAAGTCTGAGTTTTCAGTTCTCTTACCCTAGTCTGTGTATCCATCATTGAACCAGTACCTGACTGTTTTGGTTTCAATGACTGTAGTATGTTTTGATATCAGGGAGTATAAGGCCTCCTGCTTTGTTCTTCTTCAATATTTCTTTGGCTATTCTTTCCTTTCCATAGGATATTGGTCATTAGTTTTTTCATTTAAGTAAAAAATGTTTTTGGGATTTGTGCCAGGATTGCATTGAGTCTACAGATTTCTTTAGGCATAATTGACATTCTCATTATATTAAGTCTTCCATTCCATGAATATGGGATGTGTCCATTTTTATAGATCTCTTGTAGCAGTGTTTAATAATTTTATCTGTGTAAGTCTTTGGTGTCTGCAGTTAAGTCCATTCCAAGGTATTTTATTAATTTGGGAGCTATTGTAAACGGTATTATTTTCTTGATTACTTTTTATTATTATTATTGTGAACTGAGTGATAGTTTACATGGGAGAACATCGGCTTTACACCATCAGTTCATTGCAATGATTACAAGCTCCTCGGTGCATCATCATTCAACAATATTTGCTTCCATTCCCTCTAATTCATTTGGGTGGTGAGATGGGGTGGGGGAGATGTACACAAAAACACTCAGGAATATATAATAACTTAAACAACCAAAGGGCACATTCTGTAAGCCTGCCTCCTGGCCGCCAACACTCAGTCCCTCTCTTTCTATGAGCCTAGAACCCTCTTTCAGAGTACTTGTTGGTGTAGAGGAACCTAACTGATTTCTGTGTGTTTATCTTACACCTTGTAAGGTTGCCAAATTCATATGTTAGTTCCAGCCGGGTTTTTGTGGAATCTCTAGGATCTTGCAAATGTAAGATCTTATTGCTTGGAAATAGCCATAGTTTTGATTCTTCTACCTTTCCAATTTGAATACCTTTTATTTCTACTTCTTGTATTATTGTTCGGATTAGGGTTTTCAGTACAATGTTGATAAGAAGGGCGATGGTGGTCATCTTGTCGTATTCCTATTCTTAAAGGGAAGGGTCTCAGTCTTTCTCTTTTGAGTATAATGTTGGATTTGCATATAGGAAGATAAGTAAAAAATATTACTATAGGGTTCAATTTCATACATGCATGGGTTTATTACAAACAAAACATGTTAAAATGTGTCTCTGCAGTCTGTGCTTAGCTACAGACAAATTCTTTCAGTAATATACTTGTCTTAATCTTGTTAGGATAACTTCAAAAAATCCAATCAAAACAGTAACTTCCCAGGGAATCTGCTGGACCAATTAAATTCAACAAAGAAAGCATTTAGCTCAGAAAGTTATGATGACTGCTGTTTTGGATTCCAAAGGAACTCTGGTAGCATTGGGACCTTCTGCCCCAAGGTCAGTTCGCAACTACCAGCTGCTCCACAGGAGAAAAATAAGGCTTTCTAATCCCAAAAACCTTCTACACAATTGCTATGAGTTGGAATCTACTCCACAGCACCACTACCCCCACCCCCAATTCATAATAATCTTGGTACATTGTCTCGAAGGACAGAGGATAATCATAGGGGCCTATTATAAAGAAATTTAAAGAAAATAGAAAATTGAATTGGTGAGGAAGAGGCCAGAAAGTTGAGCCAATATATATTTTTTCTTCCATTACAACAATGTACCTGCTCATTTTGCTAGGGTAGTCAGGGCTGTCTTATGGGAGTTTCCTTTGGAAACTTTACCATATCTACCCTGTAATCCTCATCTTGTCCCTTCAGACTGTTTTGTTGTTGTTCCTCAAATGCAAAGAACATTTAAAAGGAGCATGATTTGAGCCCCTTAAAGATACCATTTTGATGTGGTGATGATGTTGTTAAGTGCCATGGAGTCTGTTCCAATACTCCTACAGTGCCACACCAGGACTCCTTTAATATGATGGTGTTGGTTGTTAAATGCTATCAAGTTGCTTCTAACTCATAGTGACCCAGTATAGGGTTTCCAAGGAGCAACTGGTGAGTTTGAACTGCCAACCTTGTGATTCAAACTGACCTGCAGTCCTGTACTTACCCTACAGTGCCATAGGAACACCACATTCAGAAGTATGTGGACCTAGATAAAAGATATATATATATATAGCTTCACATTTTGATATTTCTGATTAACAAAGCTTTCTATCCTTTTGTAGCCATATATGTATATATATTTTTTTTACTTTTCCTTGCATACCTTTAATTGAGAAAATTTCCCTCTACTTCGATTTTGCTGAAAGTTGTTTTTTTGTGTTTTTTTTTTATCATGAAAGTCTGTTGAATTTTATGGAATGCTTTTCTGCATCAATTGATATGACTTTTTTATTTTATTTTTGTGATAAATTATATTGATGGATTTTCTAATGTTGAATCACCCTTGTAGATTGTGCTATGGTTGTTTTGATAAGTTGCTGAAGTCTGTTGGCTAGAAATCTATTGGAAAGTTTTGCATCTCTGTACATATGGGATATTGGTCTGTAATTTTCTTTATCCTGTGATACTGAGTAAGAGTTGTGGTGAAGGGCATCCTTGTCTTATTCTTGTTCGCAGAGGATGTCTGCTTTCTCTGTTGAATACAATTATTGTATTGTATCTTTGCATGGTTTAGGTATCAGGATTATGCTGGCTTCATAGAAAGAGTTGGGTTGTGTTCCTTCTGTGATTTTGAAGAAATTGAGTAAGACACTTATCAATTTGTCTCTGAATGTTTGGTAGAATATTTCATTGTACATCTGACCCTGAGCTTTGTTGTTGACAGGTTTTGGATGACCTCTTCTGTCTCTTCTTTTGTTTAAATGATCTGTTTAAATTTTCTATCTCTATGTTAGTTTGTGTAGGTAGCATGTTTCTAGGAATTTGCCCATTTCATTCAGGTTTTTAAATTTATTGTAGTATAATTTTTATAATAGCTATTTATGATGTTCTTTATATTTGTTGTTGTTGTTAAGTACCATCAAGTCGGTTCTGATCCATAGCGACCCGGTTTAGGGTTTCCGAAGAGCAACTTGTGAGCCTGAACCACTGATCTCAAATTTCAAAGTGACTTTGCAGTCCAGCGCATTAAAACTCACAGTGACAGTTGGATTGGTTTTAATGTCATCAATTTCATTTCAAAAGGTTTTGCCTCTTTTATTTATTTATTTTTGTCAATCTAGCCATCTAGCCAGTGGTTTCTCTATTTTATTGATCCTGTCAAAGAACCAACTTCTACTTTTGCTGGTTCTTTTGTTTATATTTTATTTTACTTTTTCTACCTAGCTATTTTTTTATTTTCCTTGGCAAGCTTTGGATTCTTTGGCAATTCTTTGGCAATTTTGGGGTTATTTTGCTCTTCCTTTTCTATTTGCTTAAATTTTTGGTTTAAGTTAAAGATGTTGGATACTTTGTCATTTTTAACATAGTTATTTATTTCTATAAATTGCCTTCTGAGTACTACTTGTGTTTTCATTTGTATTTGATTATAGGCATTTTTATTACACTTCGATTTCTTCTAGGACCCAATAACTTTAAGTAATGTATTATGTAGTTTCCATGTAGTTTTCTCCTTCTTTTTCCTGTTAATTTATAGCTTTATACCAAAGATGATTTGTATGATTTCATTGTTTTTGAAATTTGTTAAGACTTGTTTTGTGTCCTAGCATTTGATCTCATCTTGAAAATGATCCACGTGCATTGTAGAAGAATGTATATTCTGTTGCTGGATGGGAGTGTCTGTTAGGTCCAATTGGCTTAGGGTTTTATTTAAGTTCGCAGTGTCCTTAATGATCTTCTTTTTTGAGGTTCTATCTGTAATTGACAGTGGTATGTTGAAGTCCTCTATTATTGTAGAAGTATCCCATTCTCCCTTCAGACGAGTCAATATTTGTTTCATGTATTTTGTTTCATTGTTGTTTGGTGCATATATATTTATAGTTCTTATGTTTTCTTGCAGTATTGACTCTTTCATTATTGGGAAATGTCTTCTTTATCTCTTAGAGATTTTGATTAAAAGTCTTTTGTTATCTGATGTCAGTATTGGTATCCTGCTCCTTTTTGTTACCTGTAGATAGAAATGAAGCATTTACCCAATATTCTTGACTTTCCATTTGAAGTAATCCCTTGAGTACTACTGATAGAGTTAATCTGGTGGGTAGCAAATTCCCAGAACTTCTGTTTATTTGTCAGTGCCTTGATTTCTCCATCTGTTTTGAATGACAACTTTACCGGGGAAAGAATTCTTGGTTGTAAATTGTTCTCATTCCTAATTTTATATATGTTGCTCTATTGTCTTCTGCCTTTAGGGTGTCTAGGGAGAAATCCACACTGAATCTTATGAAAGTCCCTAGATATGTTATATTTGTATTTTTCTCATGCTGCTTTAAGAATTCTCTCCTTGTCTTTTAGTTTTGAGGATTTTTATTAAGCTATTATGTGGGGTGATATTTTTTGTGTCTTTTTAAATTGGGATTCATGTATTTGCAAACTTGCTTCTATGTTCAGATCTGAGAAAGTCTCTCTGATTTTCTTTAAAAAAAAATCTTTATATTAATATTGTGAATTGAGTGAAGGTTTACAGAGATCATCAGATTTGCATTCAACAAATCATATACTTTGTTTCATCCCAATAATTGTAATCCCCTCCATGTAACAACAGTGATCCTACTTCCTCCCTGTGGTTCGTTTATCTATTCTACCCTTTCCCATCCTTCTCAATTTGGTCCTTAAGTAAATGTTGCCCTCTTGATCTTGAATTGTGATAGTTTCATGGTGAGCATACTTGATTAGTGACATTGTTTCCCTTAACACACATCTACTGCATGATTGAAAATTGAGCCACAACAGTGAGTATATTCCAGACCTAAATGGTGGTCGAGAGCCATTGTTTTGGGTTCTTCATGTCTCTTTTGGTCAGTAAACCTAGTGTTTTTATCATTTTGAATTTTGTTACATAGGTTTTCCACTGTTTGGAACCTCTAATGTGATTCCTTTAAGAGCAGTGGGTAGGAGCCGCTGGGCACTATCTAGTTTTCATGGTCTCAGAATTGTGGTGACTGTTGTTCCCATGTTCCATTGGACTACTTGATTTCAAACATCTTTAAATTTTACTCACTCTTCTTTCTGCTGATTAGCTCTTGAAAAATTGTTTCTATGTCTTTAATTTTGTCTTGGTACTCTGGGATTCCAATGTTTTAGATTTCTTAATTGAATACTGCATTTTCTTTTGTGTTTGTTTTATTGCTGTTGTTAATCTTTTCTCTTGACTAAGCTCAGCTACATTGACCAGTCGCTGGCGTAGGATGTCATGTTTGGTAAGGTGGAGGGCCAGAGAAAAAGAGGAAGACCCTCAGCGAGATGGTTTGGCAAAATGGCAGCATCAGTGGGCTCAAGCGTGGCAACAATTTTGAGGTTTGCCCAGGACCAGGCAATGTTTCATTCTGTTGTGCATAGGGTCGCTATGAGGCGATACCGACTTGATGGTACCTAACAACAACATTATTTCCTAGTTCACTTATTCTATCTTCTGTCTGTTCAACTCTGTTGAATAGTGTTTCTTTTGCTTTTTCAAATTCAGTTGTTTTATTAATTTTTTTAATGCTCTTTGCTTTCTTTCTTGTTTTATGCTTGTTTCTTTGTTTAAATACATTTCGCATCATATCCTCAAAATTATCAATTCTTGCATTTTGCTAGCCTCCATAGGAAAGATTCCTCTTTGTATGTTGTTTTTAACTGAACTTTCTCTCGTGGTGTTGTGTGTTTTACTACTTTTTGTTGAAATTTGGATATTTTGTTATCTTTTTGTTTAACTTTAAGGAGTCCTGATGTGGCTCTGTAGGGTAAGCACTGGACTTCTAACTGCAAGGTTGGTGGTTCAACCCCAACAGCTACTCCTTTGAAATCCTATAATGGCTCACTATGAGACAGAACTGACTCAATGGCTTTTAACAGCAACAACATCCTTACTTAGGTGTAAATTTTTTTTCTCTGGATGCGCTGGTGGGGCATCAGCCAGGTGCTCAGTTACCAACCAAAAGGCTGTGGTCTGCACTACTCACCAACTCCTTAGCACAAAGATTCACCAGCCAGCCTCCACAAAGACTCATAGCCCCGAGGATGCCACAGAACACTATTTAGCTTCACTGGGTCACACTGTGAGTCAGAATCAACAGAGGAGTGGTGAGCTTGTTATCTTCTTTGGAGAACCATTAAAGGACACCCTTTTCCTTTTTTTTTTTCTTTGAAAATATCATGTACTTAACTGAATCAGGAGTTCGGGCTGCTTGACCTTTGGAATTCAAAACTCATGAGTAGGCGGGTGGGAAAGATTAACTGTTAACAGACACTGATGTAAGTGGTGAGGCTTAACATGGGGTGCTCTCTGTGTCTTTCCCTCTCAGGTACACTGCATAGGCTTGTCCACGGTGCCCCTTTGTGGACTGTTTCCCTCTGTGGCATGCATCCTGTCAGTCTGAAATAGTCCCTAAACCCTGTTGCCCTTGTGCTAAACCTGGTTCTAATGCTGCTGGCCATCTTGGTCCTCCATGATATTCAGTAGTATTCTGTCACAGCGTCGTGGTCTCCCTCTGCCCCATCTCAATTGTATGGTGCGTTCCCACGGCCACTTTGCATGCCTTAAAGAAGATTGGATTACAGCTTCCTCAGGCTGACTCCTTGTCTATGTTCTCTGTTTGGGGTATTATCCAGTGACATCCTAAAATGGCTGCGATGAGTGAGAATTCTTGATGTTAACAAGTAGCTTTTTCCAGCTCACCTCCACTCCTCTTCTCCCCTTTTTCTGGACTCATCAGACTCTAGTATCTCAATTCTATCTGGAGTTCTGGTATTTCAGTTTATACTTCTTTTTATTCATTGTTCAGTGAATTAGTTGGTGGGGCAGTAAATGGGAGCCTCCACTCACTTTGCCATTTTGCTCAGACTCTCAATAAATTGAAAAGGATTCAGATCATAAAAAGTGTGTTCTCTGACCATAAGGAAATTAATTTAAAGTCATTAACAGAAAGACCTCTGGAAAATCCCCCAATAGTTGGAAATTAAATAATACACTTTAGAATAACTCACAAGTCAAAAGAGATATTAAAAGGGAAATTTGAATGCATTATGAAAGGAATAAAAATGAAAATATAATTTATCCAAATTTTTAGTGTGCCATTAAAGCAGTTGGTAGGGAAATTTTAAAGCATTAAACTCCTGTATTAGAAAATAAGAAAGATCTCAAATTAATGACATCAGCTTCCTATTAAGAACAAGAAAAGACAGAACTTAAATGTAAAATAAGCAGAAATAAACAGCTAAAATCAAAGTGTAGTCAGTGAAGTAGAAAGCAATGGAGGAAACTTAATGGGAATAAAATAACTTATTTGACAAGTCCAATAATAACTCTCAGCAAAATAGAAATAAAATTGAACTTCCTTAACTTGATACAGGACACCTACAAAAAACATACAGCCAATATAAAATTTAAAAATAACCAATGTTTCCCCCAGAGGAGCTCTAGTATTGTAATGGTTACAAGTTGGGTTGATAATCTCTTGGTCAGCAGTTTGAAACTTCCAGGAGCTCTGTGGGAGAAATATGAGGCTTTCTGCTCCTGTGAAGATTTACAGCCTTGGAAACCCTCCCTATACTGGGTCACTGTGAGTCAGAATCAACTCCAAGGCACATAACCACCACCAACAATGCTCCCCCTACCAGTTCTGGAATCTCTTTTGCTCTTTATAGACATATACATACAAACCCAAACATTCAATTCCAGTAGCAGGCTACCTTGCATTTAAAGAATACTGCAGAGCTGAATTAGCAGTATGTGCAGTCCTCAATTTCTTAAGACCTTCCATTTCAGTGACTTAAACATAAGTTGGTTCTGACATAAGTTGAATACCTCTTTTTTTTTTTTTTTAAGTTTTTATTATTACTGCTTTTTATTGCATCTTGATAAATCTGATCTTACAACATCTGGTGATTAACATCTGAAAATGATAACATCAGCAAATTATATGCTGCTACATATGGATTCCATCTCAGTATAAAGAAAACAAAAATCCTCCTCACCACTGGACCAATAAACAACATTGTTATCAACAGAGAAAAGATTGAAGTTGTCAAGGACTTCATTCTTCTTAGATCAATCATCAACACTCACAGAAGCAGCAGTCAGGAAATCATGACATAGTGCATTAGGCAAATATGCTGCACAAGACCTTTTTAAATGTTGAAGAGCAAAGATGTCAGCTTGAGGACTAAGGTGCGCCTCACCCAAGCCATGGTACTTTCAATAATCTCATATGCATGCAAAACCTGGACAGTGAATAAGGAAGACCATAGAAGAATTGATACCTTTGAGTTATGATATTGGAGGAGAATATTGAAAGTGTCATGGGCTGCCAAAAGAACCAATAGATCCGTTTTGGAAGAAGCGGAGGCAGAGTGCGCCTTGGAGGCCAAGATGGCCAAACTTCATCTCTCATACTTTGGACATATTGTCAGGAGGGGCCAGTTTCTGGAGAAGGACATCATGTTTGGTAAGGTGGAGGGTCAGAGAAAAGAGGAAGACCCCCAACGAGATGGATGGATTGGCCAAGTGGCAGCATCAATGGACTCAAGCATGGCAACTGTAGTGAAGTTGGCTCAGGATCAGGCAGTGTTTCGTTCTGCTGTGCATAAGGTCGCTATGAGTCGGAACTGACTCGATGGCACCTAACAACAACAACAAACATTGTATGTAGTATCTGTTATGCTAAGATGCACCAAAGAAAGAAAAACATAGATGATATAAGTGTGCTTTGTTGTGACTTCATAAGCTGGGGACTACCTCTATACAGGTATGGAGAAAAGTCTCTACTATGGAGATATGAAATGTTCAAACATGTGATTGTTTATTCTTCCAACTTTGAATTTTTGTCATTTATAAAAATTATAGTGAATATAAGATGGACAGCTGATACTTAAGTATGAAGAGCTAAGGTTTAAGAAAGCTATCACTGAAAAAATACGTCCCTCAAATCAGAACTGCAGAACATATCGCATGCCAGTTTAATGAGACTCCCAGTTCCCACCTATGTTGGTGAGACCAGCTGGTAAGAGCCTACTGACAAGATAATGATGATTCTGCTACAGATGTTGTATTCCCTTAGTAATTTCAAATGTATGCCTATACTCAGTCATTTACTATCCCAAAGTCCTCAACTGAAGCCACCCAGACATAGAGCACATTACGGAACTAGGAAAAAACTCCCAAGGATCCACACCCACAGCATTGCACGAGGTCCAGCAGGAGAATATTTTAGAAATTTTGTTGACCCAATTTGCCTCTTTATAAGAAATGCTAATAGTTGTTGTTATTGTTAAGTGTCACTGAGTCAGTTCTGATTCATAATGAGCCTGTATATGGTTTCTGAGGAGTAGCTGGTCCATTTGAACTGCCGACTTTGTGGTTCACAATCCAATACTGATCCTACAGCACCACAGCAGAAGTCCACACTAATAGTATTGAGCAGATATTTACTGGGAGCCATCAGTGGCATTTTGGCATGATTTTGGGGGGAAGGTGGGGCAGAGGCATATGAATGGTAACAAATACAAAAATGTTACAAATATTTTTAATCCATCATTATGAAAGACTACTGGGTAGACGTTGACTAAGGATGATTGCTATACTTTCCATGATCTGCCATCTACTCTATGTTGTTGTTGTTAAGTGCCGTCTAGTGGGTTTCAACTCATAGTGACCCTGTATAGGGTTTCCAAGGATCTGTTGTTTGGTTTGAACTGCTGACCTTTAGGTTAGCAGTTCAGTGCTTATCCTACAGCTCCACATCAGGACTTACTGTGACTTACCATCTTCTCTATGGAGTATAGTTAAAACTTAAGGCTCATTGTTTATTCTCTTTTTCATTTTCAGTCCAGAATGTATTTGTACATTATCATAGGTTCCTGTCTTAATTCATAAAGGTAACCAGACTTTTTCCCCACATACAACAAAGGACATGAATTGATAAAAGCAAACTAAGGAGCTATATTCTCTTCTCAGTGGGCTTGACAGCATTAACATTAATGGGAGTTAGGAGTGCATCAAGAAGCAAGTTTATTCCTAAGATGTAAGAGTTCCAGCCATATGAAATTAGCCTTTGTAGGTCTCCTGTGTTCCGCAGCACCAAGGGCTAATTCTTATTCTTTTTCATCTTTCTCCTTTCTTCACTGATGCCTCATTACACACTGTTTTCCCATTCCACAACACCTAGTCTCTGACTCTGTCTCACCCAATCGAGAGCTTGTAAACATCATCCCCCAGATGTCCAATACCAGGTGGGGAAAAGGTGGTTGAGAGCTGGAGTTTCAGTTTGTTCATTTGTATAGTTTTTATCGCCTTAACCAAATGCAGTGTTACTGAAGGAAAAGCTGTTCTAGAGACCTCAGTTCAACACGAGAGTTATTGCAATACCTTTAAATTACATTCTGTGTACCAAGATAGCGACAGCCATGTGTTTTTGGTTTTCCTATTTTAGCCATTCTTCATAAGGGTTCTTCTTAAACCAAAATCTCAAATGAGTCAGGAAACCCACAAAGAAGAAGAAATGAATCTAAGACTCCCCAGGTTTAAGGATACAAATGAATTAACAAAAAGGAAAATGGTCTCAAGCTATTTTTACTTGCCAGCTGCAAGTTTGTCTTCCCAGGATAGCATATACTTGCTTAGAAAGCTGAATTGTTTCTTTCCCATCTGATCGTTCATCTCCTCTCAGTGAACAGGTGTAAGTGGCAACTTCCCTCTCACACGCTCACAAAATTAGAATGTTCTCTCTTCTTCTTCATCATTTTTTGAACACTTCTTACTGTCTAGGCAATTCCTGCTTATGTGGATGTATATTACTCAATATATTATACAACAGAACTCACCATGGGTTTTTCATCACTGAAATCTATACTGTAACTAATTGCTAGAACTGTCTTATGTTGATGAGTTTGAATCACCCACCCTTTAGGTTAATATCTGAGTGAAAATGGTTTTTACTACACAGAACCTTAATTTTTGAAAAGAGGGTGGTTTTTTTTTTGTTTTTTTTGTTTTTGCCCAGATCCACAAAGATGCTCCTGAATAACAACAACAAAAGTATATATTTAGATTCAAGCCTTCCATAATCCACAGCTTGTCACCAGTATTTGAAAAAGAAGGCTTAAAATGAAACCATCGACTATTCATGTTTATTGCAATGAATTAAAAGTCATAAGAGCGATGTGACCGGAGAGAAATTTCATCTCCTAATTCTACCACTTTCCAACACCTTGCTGAAACATGAACGTTAACTTCTAGGTCTATTTCTACATCTAGGCATGCTTCTATGTCGACATCAGTTATTGGCTTCATTTGATGACCAGAGCTAAGGACTGCAGTTGAATAAATGTTTTCCAAATACTAAGTCATTTATTAGCAAGACAAAGGAAAGACAGTTGGAGGAAGTTCTGAAGTTTAGTGAGAGAATTTATATCTGAATATTTTCTAAAAATTTCACCCAAGAATTCAAGATAACAGATTGCAGAAGTAGCTTACAATTTTCTTCTAGCAGATGATCACCACTTTTACCCTCATCCTATGTACTCCCAAAACCAGACTGTTAAGTTTGTGAGGAACAATTTACATGGGGGAACCATATATGTCTCCTGATGGTGTTCATGAGTCATCAGGCAAGCTATCCAACACCACATGTTGGATTCTTTCCTTCCTAAATCAATAGTGCATTTGACTACATGGCATCTAAAGAAGCCAGAAGACTTCCCTTAGAACACAGAGGTGCAGCTCCCCCCAATGCCAGCTTTGTAAAAAATGAAATAGTTATGAAATAGCATAGGTGAAAACATTTTGTAAACTACCCATGGTAGGATGGAGCAGAGCTGGTTAAAAATGGTTTGGATGTTACTTGGCACCCAGAATACTGTGAGCCAAACAGGCCATTCCATGGTTGCAGCTATAATTTTTGGTTTTGTTTGTTTATTGTAGTCAAACATGTGTCCTATAACACCTAAATTTTATATCTTTCACAAGAAGAGAAACTAAAGATGAAGAAAGGCAAGATACAATGCTACTTTGGAAGAGACTTTGGAGTACGCACTCTTCCACTGGAGAAATCAAATGTAGAATGAGAAGTGTGCTCCTACCTCCAAAACTGATAGTCAGAAACGCTAACTTCCATACTCTTGCTGCCTTGCCTTGGAGAGGAATGGTTATTTACAGGAAACATCACTCATGTTCCTTGAGTGCGTATTTTCTAGTCGTTCGTGTGTATTAGCTGTCTAGAAAAAGAAGGCTAATTTTGTTACAAGTAAAAATGGCTTCTATCATCAATGTTTTCATGTTCAAGTAAGGTTGGCCACTTTGTATTGCATTAAAAAAATAAAATAAAGGAGATGATTATTTTACTTCTTATGAAAATTTATTTAAATTAGGTCATTTAGCTTAATGTAATCCATAAGAAAAGCTTTAAGAGATGAAATCAATTAAAAATAAATGAAATCATATCTTTAAAAAATTAATCTTGAATTGTTGAGAGAAATTAATTCAATTATCCTGACAGAAATGTGAAACTGGGCAGGCTGGTCCTGCTGTCTCTTGGGGGGATGGCTGGATGCCCTTGAGCAAAGAGGATTTGGTGGAGCCATAGAATCTGCCCCACATACTGAGTGGGGTCTTCGGGTCCCTGCATCCACAGTTTCTGTGCCCATTGCATGGCCCCCATCACCTTATGTGTCTGCTAGCTCTGGAAATTCAGGAGACTGGCAGGGAGAGAGTTAGAGATTGGTCAGAAGGCCCCTGCTGGGGTAAATGAAAGGAGGGAAAAAAACACCTCTTGTTGAATCTGGAGGACAGGGATGCCCCACTGTTCAGCTGATCTCTCTATGTCTCTCACCACTCTTATTTGTGCTCAAAAGTGGCTCAACACATCCAGCTGAGCCTTCCCTGTAGGACCACCCATGTTCTGCTTTCCCCATTCCTGAAACCTGCTGTCTGTTCTATTTTCCACTGGTACAGACTTGTTTTACCCCTCACCTCATCCCCACTGCTAATTATATCCACTTCCAAGACAAGTTGCAAAGTACTCATGCCATTTTTTAAAAAATGACTTAAATTCTTCTTTAGAGGGATTTTAGTTCATCTGTAATGCTGAAATATAAATATATTTATTTTTAAAGATCTTTGGCTTATATATCATTTCTGTAAATGAGGGGTGTTTTAAATAGGGTATCATATTTCAGAAATCCTTGCGTGTTGCAAACATTGAAGCACGCAGCTACTAGCCAAAATGTTGATGGTGCTCAGCCTCAGAAGAAAGTCCTGGAGATCTACTTTCAAAAGATCACAGTCATTGAAAACTCGTCTGTTTCAGAGGTCGATTGTACTCTGAAATACACAAGTTTCTAAGAGTAAGAACTGACTTAACAGCAACAGGTTTGGTTGTCATTTTCTTAGTTAAGGACAGCTTTTATATTTGTGAAAAGACTTAAAAGTTAGACCATTTATCAGCCAAGATTAGATGGCCTCCTACCTGTAAAAGAAATGATGTGGAGCCTTTTGGTTATCCCATGAAAACATTTGTGCCCCAAGATGGAAACGCTGTGGCTTCTTTCTATCTCAGATTGAACAAAGTTGAATCACTGGAGAAAGAAGTACCAAAGTGTCACATTTTCTTATTTGCTTCATTTTCTTTTTCCTGTACCTTAGAAGATAAACAAGGGGTGTGAACATGTCCATCAGCTTTATAAAAACTACGCTTCTTAGTTTGCTGTTTCTATTTGCTTCATATTTTAGTTTTTGGTAGTAATCATGATATAACATTGGGCAATTGACAGTGTAATTGAATATAGATTTTAATGATTAACTACTGTGTTCAAATCAGTAAGGATGCAGACATGTTGGAAACCATCAAGGTGGTTCTGACTCATTGAGACCCCATGCACAGCAGAATGGAAGACTAGTTTTGCATCATCCTCACTATTGCTGCTATGCTTAAATCCACTGCTGCTGCAACTGTGCCAGTCCGTCTCGTTGGGGTCTTCTTCAGTTTTGCTGACCCTCCACTTGACCAAGCATAATGTCCTTCTGCAGGGACTGGTCCCTCCTGATAATATGTCTGAAGTATGAGACACAAAGTCTTGCCATCTTTGCTCCTAAGGAGCGTTGTGGCTATACTCCCCTCAACACATTTGTTTGTTCTTCTGGCAGTCCATGGTATTGTCAGTATTTTTCTCCCACAACACAACTCAAATGCATCAGTTCTTCTACAGTCTTCTCTATTCGTTGTTCATTTTTAGCAATGTTATCCATAGCTTGTCATGATCCACA
>NW_006408535.1:14330505-14338103 GCF_000296735.1 Chrysochloris asiatica | reverse complement strand
TTCTCCCATGTAAACTATCATTTCATTGCAACGATTACAAGCGCCTCCATGCATCATCATTCAACAGTATTTGCTTCCATTCCCTGTTTTGTTTTTTGGGGGGGTTCTTTTTCTGGAGGGTGGAGTGGGGATGTACACAGAAACACTCAGGAATATATAATAATTTAAACAACCAAAGTGCACATTCTGCAAGCCTGCCTCCTGGCTGCCAGCACTCAGTCCCTCTCTTTCCATGAGTCCTGAGTCCTCAGCTCCTCCCTCTCTCCATGCCCTTATCTCTGCCTCCATCTCTGGTGACCCTGCTTCTCTCAATAGGTTCCTGCATTCCACTTGTGCTCTTCTTCCTTGATGGTCCAACGGTCCTCTGTTTCTGTACTATAAGATTAACTACTCCCCAATTTTTGTTACAAAACTTCTACCTTTAGAGTTGTGACAGTCACAATTAGTGATGATAACAACTACTCACTATTGAATCATAAGAATCTTATCCCCATTTCTTTTCACCAGACCCATCTAGACAAGAAGTACCATCAGTTCTTGATCATATATACACGACCTCTCAAAATGGTTGAACATCTACCATTTCTTTTTGGTACAGTGACTCTATGTATACCTTCCATCTTCTTTTGATGCTTTCTGCATCATTTAATATTTTGTCCATAGAATCCTTCAATATTGAAAGTCGAGGCCTGAATTTTTTCTTCATTTCTTTCCGCTTGAGAAATGCTCAGTGTGTTCTTATCTTTTGGTTTTCTGTCTACAGGTTTTTGCACATTTCATTTTGATGCTTTGTCTTCTTGTGCTGATCTTTGAAAGTTTCAGTTTAGCTCCTTGACTTCCTTATTTCACCCATCTGCTTTAGCATCTCTCTGACATCCATTTTGGTCTTTTCTTTCTTTACTGTCTTTCTAATGACTTTTGCTTTCTTCCTATATTTTGTTCTTGATGTCATCCCACAGTTCTTCTGGCCTTAGGTCATTAATATCCAATGTATCAAATCAGTTCTTGAGATGATCTCTGAATTTAACTGGGATATGTTAAAGGTCATATTTTTACTCTTATGGGCTTGTTTAAATTTTCTTCAGCTCAGATCTGAGTTTGCAAATGAGCAATGACATGGATGAAATTTAAAGACAGAGAGGTTATTTACTTTGTCCAAATCTCCAGTTCAGAGGTGGAAGAACCTGGACCTAATCAGGCATGCTACCTTCAGGGTTAGCCTATATATCCTGTCTCTCAGAGAAGTCATCACATGAGATTGTGTTATGCAAGGGCTTGAATCTCTAGAACTATACCTGACTCCATAAGACACAGAGATACTTAAAGGTCTTGTGAACAAGAATGTGCTGGGATCAGAAGGGGATCCTCCTCCCTATTCTTGCATTGCTGGGGAGTTTACGGTTCTAAGAAACTAATTTGCTCAACTTCTCTGACTCCAAATTGGCCTTTCCATATATCATGATTCCAATATGCATTCTCTGCTGGACAGTTTGCTGCCCCTGAGTCACACCTGGAGTCTTTCCCTCTTTGTTGGTGCCTGTATTCCTACAGCTGTCATAACAAAGTAACACAAAATGAATCACCTTTAAAACCAAGAATCTACCGTTTGTCTTACAGTTCTGAAGCCTAGTGGACTAGATTCAGGGCCACGATTTTGTAAAGACTCAGGGGACGTTCCTTTCTTGTCTCTCATAGCTAAGCTTCTGGACCATAGTTGTTCTTTCGCTTGTAGTTGTAGCTTAACTTCCAGGGTCCCATGGCTGTCTTTCCTCTACCTTTCTTCCCCTTTCTAATAAGAGGTACTATTCAGATTGAAATAGGATTCACTTTACTCTGGTATGACCTGATGTTCACTGATAATGTTTTCAAAGACCCCATTTCCGAATAAGGTCACATTCAGAACTGTAGCCTGAAATGGATTGGTATTGACTATTATGAATCAGACAATCATTTGGCTTACTATGCCAGGAATGACAAAGTGAAGAAGTCTTGTATCTCATTCATTTTAAAACAAAAACAAAACAAAAATCATTTCAAGTTCTATCTTGAAGTACAATGTTCTCTGTAATAAGTTAATATCCCTGCATCCATAAGGAAGACCAGTTAATACCAGTAATATTCAAATTTACACACCAACCACTAAAGGCAGTAATGATAAAATTGAAGTCTGCCAGCTTCAAGGAGCCTTAGTAGCCTAGTAGTTTAGGAGTTGAGTGGTTAACTCCAAGTTCAGCAGTTCAAATCTACTGGACACTCTACAGGAGCTTTCTGCTCCCATAAAGATTCACAATCTCATAAACTCTATATAGGGTTGCTGTGAGTCTTAACTGACTCTATGGCACACAGCCACAAACACCAACTCCTTTAGTTTGAAATTTATCAAACATGTAATCACGATGCATTGATTACTGATAATTGGAATGTGAAAACTGGACAAGAGGAAGATGTAGTAGTTGGAATTGTGGCCTGGGTGCTCTGTTCAAAAGTAGTAGCCAGCTTCACTACTGTGAGTGGCAACAATCCAGTCTCTCTCATACCTTGCGCCCCAAAGGGCTCACTATGTCTTTTCCAAGTCTCCCATCCTAGGGTTTTGGCTGTATATTTTCCTGTTCCGGTTATTGTTCCAGGCCTGCAGATTTTACAAATTGTGGCCCATTTCACTTTGTCAGTCACGACAGAACCTGCTTGAAACCCTGCTTTCTGCTATTTCATACCAAAGTATTTGCAGAAGTAATTCATTGCTGAACAGACATGATAAAGTACAGAGAATTGTGTCTCTGCAGTTAGTATGTTCATGAGTAGAGAGGAACAACCTCAACACTACACTAAATTTTCTGTTAATGCCCTAGTGACAACCTGGGAAGAAGAAGGAATGAACGCCAGAGAGGTAAGGATGGCAGGGGCAAGAGGTTAGGCCACTGAAGACCATTCACCCACACTTGTATTTTAAGCAGGACTGCAGCCAGTTTCAGGAACCACGTTCTTAACCACCTGGGGCTATAGACCTTAGCAGTTTTAAAGAACTGTTACCAGTTTGCCTACTATTTGAAGGTCAGCACAAAATAGAAATAAAGAACTCAGACCATTGCCTGGTTATTCAGTCCTTAAACCTGAAATTTCAATTTAAGAAACAGAGGCATCTAGAACCTAACTTAACTTAAAACATCTGAACCTTTTTTAAATTCAGTCATTCAAAACATATTTTGAGTACCTGCTCAGTTAAGTTATAGGAATGCAAGGACTAATATTTCTTCATGTAAATTCCTAAAGAATTTACCATTTAGTATAAATTGTTAAAAATAAAGCAGAATATGAGATGAGAGAAGAGAGTTGCAGGAACAAAGATCCATGAAAGTACAGGGACTTGAAGGATGAGTAAGACTTCAGTAAGTAGACCTGGGGAAAAAGGTCATTCTAGGTAAAAGGACTATTAGATGAAATGGATTTTGAGATGGCAAAGGGCAGTACGGAGGACAGTAAACAATCCACTGTGGTCAAGTATATATTTGGGACCTGATTTTTTGAGAGCTACCAGTTAATGACTAAGAACTCAACTGATAGGCATTTAGCTACTAAATGTTTTTAAGGTGGGGAAAGACATAAGCTTAGTAATACTCCAGAATTTGGTACAGAGAAGGGATTGTAGGAGCAAGGTGAGAAGATGGAAGATTCAGATGCTGTTATGGTAGTGCTTGTAGAGGTGGAAGGTCACAACTCAAGTGAGGACACAGGTTGGCAAGGGAATAATTGAGGACTTGGGTGCTGATTTGAAATTGAGAATGGAAAGAGAAAAGAAGAGTTGAAGGTAACAACAATGTTTCAGTCTTGCAGATTAACTAGGAATATAGAATTAATATGAACAGAAATGTGGACAAAAAGATGATTTTCGTTTTCAGTTTTTCGGTTGATTTCTGATCATTTCATTCCACAGTGCTTTTTATGATAGGTAAGAATGTTTTGGAGGCAAATGTCTGACCTCCTTTAACTTCTTCAGAGATAAGGAGAACTAACATCAATTTCAGCCCAAAGCTGAAGGTCAGACATGCTTCTACTCTCCAAGCTTCCTTACCAATTCTAACACCAACCATCCCTCTAACTGCAATCTCTTGTCAGCTAGGTTTGATTCATTCATTGCAATGGCCAGCCAGAACTCGGGCACCATACTCATAGATATGGGATTTACCGGGGAAGTTAACAGGATTAGAAATACTCAAAGCACAGTTCTTTCAATCTGGATAACTAGTTCTCAGTTGTACCCACAGGCAGGTCTCTCTCTGGTCCTCAGTGCCTAGGTTTGACCTCTGCCCTGCTCCAGCAATGTTACATAGCTCTTCTAATATTGCTAATGAATGCCCAGAGACCCTGACTCTAGCTTCATGAGTCAGCAAACCAACCACCCACTCCCTAAACGAGCGCCCCCTGCACAGAGATAGCTTTACTTGTTCAGTGTGGCAAGAAACCCAATGCTCTCATGCTCTGCTGCTTGGTTCTGCTTCTGCTTCTGCTGCTCCTCTCAGAGCTGGCGTCACAGCTCTGTCTTCTGAGTGGAGGACATTCCATTCACAGAGATCTTGGGGTCCAAAAGATACTCTGTTCCTGACCTTTCAGCCTGAGGAGTAATGTGGTTCTCCTTCCTGCTTCTGAGCTGGCTCCTTTTATACCCACATTAGAGTTCCAGGTTTTTTCCAATCACCGTGAACCCTGTTAACAGTTACTTACAACTGAATCATATAATCCTATCAACAGCATCTTCCATTTTCTCTTCTCCAGACCCATCATGGGACAAAAAGTCATTTGGCGGGAGTTACAAAGACCATAGCTAGAAGAAACATATTAAATAAAGCATTGTTCTGCACTATGATTTTTGAGTAATGCTGAAAAACAGCACAAATTAATTTGTTATGAGAGGGGGATCAAGTGCCATATTTAGGTTTTGAACAAGCATAATGAGAAGAATCTAAGATACATGCTGAATATCCCAGTAATCACATTCCTTCTGTCTTAAATATCTCCCTAAGGAGCTCTGGTAGCGTAGTGGTTACAAATCGGGCTGTGAACCGCAAGGTCAGAAGTTCGAAACTACCAGCTGTTCCACGGGAGAAAGATGAGGCATTCTGCTCCCGTAAAGATTAACAGCCTCGGAAACCCTGTGCAGGGTCGCTATGAGTCGGAACCAACTCCACGGCACATAACAACAACAACAACAATATGAATTAATAAATTATGGTTTTTGAAAGCAAAATAGGAGAGGCAGAAATACTGCTTTTCGTAGAGCCACTTTTCCTTGATTTACTGTACTTTTAAAGACAATTTTGCTCTTAGGAGAATGGGTTTCCTGTGTGCCCAAGAGAAGACCCATTCTCCCTTCACAAGGCAGCCACAGTCCAAACACAGTTGGCGTCAGTTTTTCCACTGTGTTTATTCCAGTGTTTTTCGTCCCTTAACTTGATCTCCTGGGATGAAGAGATTAGCTTTTTTCCCTGGGTCTTATTTACTCCTTGACACTTTTCTTGAGTCTGCTAACTCTGGGGCCAGTTGTGGCTTTGACTTTGTAAGATGGACAACTGCTCTGTTGGGGGTTAAGCTCAGAAGCGTAAATGCATTTTGTAGAGGCCACCAGGCCCTTATAGGATAAGATGCACCGTGCTTTATATAAACTTATGGAACAGAGTTATACTGCCTGCTCATTCTAAAGGATGTTCTTGACATTTACTTTATTAGAGAATGAATGTGTGTTTACCTTTTGCCACTGGCTGATGTTGGGATCATGGTAATACCCCGTAGAGCTCTATACGAAGGCAAGGGAGGGGAAGTGGGGAGAAGATGAGATCACAAGTCGAGAGCAATTCCGAGTTTGGCAGTTATAAGACTCTAAAATCAAACTTTCCTTGTTGTTCCTAGCATCACAAAACAAAAACAAAAAACAAACAAGCAGTTGAATATCTTCTTGGGTAGAACTGAGCATTTTAAAACACTTTTCTTGGTGAGGAGGAAGGCCCTGTGCTTTTTGATACAATCTTACTTTGAGCACAGAATGGGTGAGATTCAAATAACTCTTTAAAACTGGAACTATTTTTGTTCAGAAATCTGACAAGATTTTCAGGTGGTGACAACTGATTTGACAATGACCAGTGATTTAGGCCTACCTGTAATAAGCGAATTAATCTGAGCTAAAACATAGTGATCTGTCATGTTTAGAGATACCTCAACATCTGGCTGACTTGTCCTCTGTCAGCCTACTTTGTCCTGTGCAAATCTTCTGTCAAGTGAGGAAAAGAACTGTGGGTAGAAAATTGCATGGCAGTTTTAGAGGTAGTGATGAATTTTTTTCTCCCAACATACCAGCTGTGCCAGCAAAACTATTTTTCATGGCATTAATCAAATATCTTGCCTGCAGCACCTTCACTTTCCCAAAGGCTAAAAGATGAATCTGTCAAAAAATTTCATTGGGATTTGCCAACAGCTTTTGTAAGCTCAAATGCTAGTCCAGGCACCTTAGAAGTTTGAGCACGGCTTTTAGGGATAGCCTTGGGGACTTAAAAGCTGTATAGGGTAATTTTCCTTTACACTAAACAAAAAAATGAAAGCCACCATTGCAGTCAGCATGATCAAGATCTCAAGTCTGGAAAAGGACCGAACACACAAGCTTTAATATGTTCACCTTATTGATTCATAGCAAATACTTGTTTTTAGTTGGAATTTTGTGATTAGCAAGGTACAAGAGCAATCAAAGGCCATGAAATGTAATCATTGCTTGTTCCTCCTGAGAGAGAAAAATTCCAGATAGGAGAAAATTCAGAGTCCACACAACCACATTTTCACAGAGACGCTGCCCATAGCTTAAACTGTTTGCTGGAATTAAAATCTGAAGATCACAACCACTTTCACCACTGTGTTGGCCTCCTGTTTCCAAAATAAGGAGTTCTGGGGGCGTAGTGGGTTATGCGTTAGGCTGCTAACCGCAAGGTCAACAGTTCGAAGCTACCACCCGCTTCGTGGTAGAAAAACAAGGCGTTTTGTCCTTTAAATGTCTGCAGCCTTGAAACCCTATACAAGGCAGCTTTGAGTCTGAGCCAACTCTACAGCACCCCACCACCACTTCTTCTTCCAAAATAAATATGACGCACTTGCTCTGTACTCTTTATAAGTAATTTGCACTCCTGTTTCTTTTAAGATTAATGGGCATTTTAGAGTCATTGCCAATGACCAGAAAGTTACTCTAAATGAATGAGTGGAGGGTCTTGTACACGGAACTAAAGTGTATGAAGTCATTTGGATAAAGGTGGTATCAAATTAGAAGTTGGCTTAGTTTCCTCCTGCTGCTGCAATGGAAAGAACACAAATGACTTTAAAGAACAGAAATTTAGTTTCTCATTGTTTCAGAGGCTATAAATACAAGTCTGAATTCAGGATACTGGTTGTAGAGAAAGCCTCTGTTTTTGTCAGTTCCAGGAGAAGATCTTTGTCTTCTAGCTTCTATTGTCCTGGATTTACCTAGTTCCTTGGTAATCTTCATAAGGCATCTGTCTTTCCATGTGTGCTTGCTCCTGTCTCTGTTGTTGTTGTCAGGTGCCATCGAGTCGGAACCAACTCATAGC
>NW_006408535.1:14305408-14327595 GCF_000296735.1 Chrysochloris asiatica | reverse complement strand
TTTTCCATGGCTGTTTATAGCTGTTTCTCTTCATTTTAAGTTGTTGCCCATCAGCAAATGCAGGTTCTGTGCGCTTTTCTCCCCCGATCTTAACTCTATTCACATCATTATGGTCAACTCTACTTTGAGGAGGCATTTTTTTTCTCCAGCCGCATTCTGAGTGCCTTTCCACCTTCCAGTCCTGTATTTGACAATGTTTCTCTGCTGTTCATAGAGTTTTCAGTGACTAACGATTCGGAAGTGGTTTGTCACTCTTTCTTCCTAGTCCGTCTTTGTTTTGGAGCTCATCTGAAACCTGTCCACCATGGGTGACCCTGCTGGTTATTTAAAACACCTGTGGCATAGCTCACAGAATCACAGCAACTCAAACCACCACAGCAGGACAGACGGACGAGTGGTGGCCGTTTGGTTTTATGTCTATATTGTCTCTAGTCATTTCTTAATAGTTCACAAGTGATTAGGATTCAGACACACCCTACAGGGATAGGACCTCATCAACATAACAAAGAAAACCTTCTTTCCAGATAGGATTACATCCACATCTATTGTTGTTGCTGTGAAGTGTCATTTAGTCAGTTCTGATCCATAGTGACCTTGTGCACAATAGAAGGAAACAATGTCCAGTCCTGTTCCAATCTCACAATCATTGTTATTTTTGAGCCCATTGCTGCTGCCACTATGCCAGTCCATCTCGTTGAGGGTCTTCCTCTTTTTTACTGACCCTCCACTTTACCAAGTATGATATCTTTATCCAGGGACTGGTCTCTGTTTTGTTTTATTGGTTTTTTTTGTTTGTTTTTTTTTTGGGGGGTGCACTGTCTCTCTTGATAATATGTTTGAAATATTAAGAGACAAAATCTGGTTGTTTGGGCTTCTAAGGAGCATTCTGATTGTATTTCTTCCAACACACATTTGTTCTTCTGGCAGTCCATGGTACCTTTAAAATGCTCCATAACTCAAATACATCAATTTTTCTACCATCTTCCTTATTCGTTGTCCAGTTTTTACATGCTTATGAGGGTATTGGAGTGCTGGTGTGGCACTGTGGGCTGATGTGTCAGACTGCAAAGACATTTGAACTGCAAGTTGGGTGGTTCAAGCTCACCAGCTGCTCCTTGAAAACCCTACACAGGGTCACTGTGGGTAGGAATCGACTCAACAGCACTTAACAACAACAACAATGAAGGTATTAAAAATACGATGGCTTGTATCAGCTCACCTTAGTTCTCAAATTGACATCCTTGTTCCTGAACACTTTAAAGAGGTCTTGTAATACAGATTTGCCAAATGCAGTGTGTTGTTTGATTTCTTGACTGTTGCTTCCATGCGTCTTAGAATGGATCCAACCAAACTGAAGTCCTTGACAACTTCAATCTTTTCTCTGTTTATATGGATATTGTTTATCGGTCCAGTGGTGATGATTTTTGTTTTCATTACATTGAGGTACAACCCATACCAAAGGCTGTGGTCTTTGATCTTCATTAGTAAGTATTTTAATTCCTTTTCGATTTCAGCCAGCAAAGTTGTATCATCTACATGTCGCAGGTTGTCAATGAGACTTCCTTTAATTTTGATGTTTTGTTCTTCATATAATTCTGCTTCTCAGATTATTTCTCAGCATACAGGTGTATGAGTGAGGATTTCCACACATGTTTTTGGGGTCGGTGAGCAAAAATCAATCCATAACAGACACCTTCCTAAGAGTCTTCTGTTTTAGTGTCTTCTGTTGATTCTTTTCTGACTGTTGCTTGAAAGAAAGGCAACCACCGTTCTCTGATAACTTCACTGGTAAAGAAAGATCTGTAAAAGTCTTTGCCATTTCACTTCCTTACCAATATCTTCCAGAGTACTTAGCAGTAAAGCAAAAAGTAAAAGAGGTTGTACTGTCATCTCTTTACTAGTAAGCACATTGTTAAAGTCTGTTACTTAGTAGTAGCTGTTGATCATAGTTACTCTGGGGTCTAGTCCAGTACTTAAGATATAGCACACATAATGTTTGTGCAACAAATGAAATGATTAAATCAATTCCAAAAACTTAACAATTTCAACGATGTGTTTTCTCTTTAAACCACTCCAAACAGAGAGGGTCAAGTCTTGTTCTGTTCATGTTGTGGAGTATCTGTTGTAGTGATTAATTCACTGAACCACAAGGTTGGCAGTTGAAGCTCACTAGCTGCTCCTCAGAAACCCTATACAAAGTCGATATCAGTCAGAACCAATTCAAAGGTACTTAACAACTGCGTAGTTTAGTTTTAGAATGCTATTCCAGATGTTTTCCCTTAATTACAGATTTTCCTATGATTAAAATTGGTTAATTTACCACAGTTCCTAGAAACTGATAAAGTAGCAGGACTTGAAAATGCAAAGTTACTTTTCTAGTACTATAACTTGGATTAGTACTAGAACAAATCAGACAGAGTTAGGTTTTGAGTAGGGCTTTATAGATGGAGGGAGAAAAGCAGGGAGATACTGTACTTTGTGGAAGTAGTTCAGGGAATTGTTGTCTATTCCAATGGGTTGCCTGCTCTATGAAAAGTAAGGCAGTATCTAAAACCTATAAGACTAAGCTTTATTTTTTTATTTATGCTTGCTGTTGTCCATAATCAACTTTAGCATGGTCCAATAGGATAAGCTCTTGACCTCAAGGTTGGTTTGAACTACAAGGTCAGTGGTTCAAACTCACCAACCACTCCTCAGAAACCCTATACAGGTCTGTGAGTCAGAACCGACTTGATGGAACTTAACAACAACTACAACATTCCTCTGATTCTGGTTTTTAGACTTACTTTGGAAAAGAGGCTCTTTAGCCTGTTTGACTCAAGGAAAACAGCTCCATATAGGCCATGGCATTTCTAATATTTATGTGACTTTTTATCCACAAACCTATGAAAAGGACATCAAAAAGTTCATGGAAACATTTCTTTATATTTCAGTTGCATCCTCCACAATTTTTTTTATAGCCCCCACATATAGGAATCTATGGGTTATAATGTGTAATAAAAATTTTCTGTGATATTCAAGGCCTGTTACACTCCTTTTAGTCTCTTAGCTGACTCTGGGAACCAAAAGTAGACTGGTAAGTATGGAGAATATTGAGAACATCAGTAGTTCATTGGCTGACTGTGGTCACATTTGCACAAACTTATTAATGGAAACATTTCTTTGTGCGTAGAGTAGTGTTGAAGAATAGGTTATCCTGTTAACTGCTTGAGTCTGAATGTGTCCTTAACCTCTATGATATGACACAAGACTGTGATGACTTTTTTTTTCCTCCCAAAGGTGCTTAATTAAGTGCACCTTAGTACTATAAAACAGTTTTATTTTAAAAGCGAAGAAAAGTTTCTATAGTTCAGATCAGGATCTGTGTGCAGGTAAATTTGGAGCTCTGTGTGTGCACTCACAAGCATACACAGGCATGCACTGTCTTTTAGAAAGCTTACACATCGGTAGGGATTGCAACTATGAAATAGAACTGAAAGGAATGCTATTTTAAATCCACTGTTGTATATCCAAAAAAGGTGTATTATTTGGAAGGGGTTTTATAGTGGTATACTTTACAATTTGACAACTTGGAACTTTGTAAACTGGCAATTGGGTATAGATGAAGGTATCCATTTATCTCATATATGTCTTGTTGAGGCAAAGCTGTCAGAAGAAATCTTATCACATGGTGCCCCATTTGTTTTCTGTGGTGATTTATGATGGTTTTGAAAAGGTCTTGTGATCCCATAGGCTGCCACAATTCTCTGACTTTTCTCTGTCAATGGATCAGATTTTTGACATTTTCTGAGAGCATTCAGAAAAGATTTGATAAATCAGCTTGGGGTGTTTATTTTAATTGATCTGAGGCCCATTCCTTCAAGAATTCATCAACTGTGGTGACAGGGTCTGAATGTGCTGCAGTGGAATGAAAGCACTGGCTGGCCATGCTCCTATGGTGATGATATAGATATTTTGTTGGAAGTTTATGCGCACCGACGAGAAGATGTCATAACTAATTTAGTATGTTGTAAATCTTTTGACACAGATTCTAATTCATAAATCTCATCCATCACATGTGATTCATGAAACAATAGACAACCTTTGATGAGAAGGTACTTTTGTCTGTGTTCCAAGTTCCTTACATTTTTTCTTATTCAAAAATAAATCATTCCAGAACAACAGAATTCTATTATGAAAATGGAACTGTAGAGGTCCTTTGCCTATTTGCTTCTGTTCTCATACTCATAAAATGCAAAAACTCCCTCTGAAAATAAAGGTGTGTTTCTACCAGAGCCAGTCAACGGAGGTGTGTGCACTATTCTTATGTGCATGAGGACCAAAGCCCACAAAATTAGATTAATTTCAAAGAAACAACAAAGACAAACTTTAACTGTTTTTTTTCCCAGAATAAATTGACTTCAGACAAGATAGAGTGTGTATGAATAACACTAAGAGTCTTCTTCATATCAACTTTTATTTCAAAATTAATTTCAAAACTCAACATCATTATTCGTATGTAACTTAGTTTAAATGTCCCAAATATCTATTTTGTTCTATGACTCTTCTTTATTTCACTTGGGTTAAAGAAACTTGCCTGACAGGTTGGCCTTTTTTATTTACTGTGTTTCACTTGGACAGAGAAACAGACTATTATCATTCTTCCAAGAGTGTCAGTTATAAAGTAGGGTGCAAGATACGTTTGGCTGCATGCAATCTTATTAACAGAACGAGTTGTCCTGTTTTTCTGAGCAATCCAAAGCTAGCATGAAGTGATATCTCATCCAACTATCTGTTAAAAAGTTTTTAAGTCAGATCAGATACAATCATGCTTTGCCAGAAGCAGAAAGTATATATTATGTGATCATTTAACGTATGTACATATGTATTACTTGATCATTTAACTGACCATGGTAAATGGAACTATACTAGTAACTTTGGACTATATTGAGAGCATCAGTATTTCAATGGTGGAATTCTCAAAAGCCATTTGGGACTCATTGGTTCAGTTCCCAGTCAATGCAGCTCATGAGTTGCCACAACCACTTGAAGGCTTGCAAATTGCTATGATGATGAACAGTCTCAGCAGAGATCCTAGAATCAAATTAATTCAGGAAGAAAGGCCTAGAAATTTTCTTTGAAAAATAAAACTTGAAAACCCTGTGGCTCACAATTTTCCAACGGATCATAGGGATATGCAGGAATGGGCACGTTCCATTCCACTGTGCACAAGGACTAACTCAGTGGTAACTGTAACAACAATGACAATAAAGGGCCAATATTCAAGTTGGTTAAGACATGCTTTCGGCTCTTGGTAACTTTCTCTGTGGAATGGAGTTGCATTAAGTTCCACATTGTGTGGAAGAGAAAACAGAAGTGGATTTGGAACTTGTTATGCCACTATACAGCTCATTTAGTTGGAGGTCTTTCTCTTTTTCCCTGGCCCTTCACTTTTCTAATCCTGATGTTCTTCTCTAGAGACTAGTGCCTCCTGGGGGACTAATATGTCCCAAGTACCAGAAAAGAAGTCTCCTCATCCTGGCTTCTAAGGAACTTTCTAGCTATACTTCTTCCAAGACAGATTTCTTTGTTCCTTTGCAGTCCATGGTACTTTCAATATTCTTTGCCAACACCATAATTCAAATGCATCGATTCTGCTGTGGTCTTCCTTATTCATCCAACTTTCACATGCATCTGAGGTAACTGAAAATACCATGGCTTGGGTCATTAGCCCTCAAAGTGACCTCTTTGCTTTTTAACATTTAAAGGGGTATTTTGCAGCAGATTTGGAAAAGATGCTAGAAATTTTAGAAAGGTGTTAAAGAGGACTTTGAAGTAGAAATGGAATGAAACTTAAATTTGAGCTAAAAAAAAAAAAAAGGAGCTAGATGTGATATTAGGATAGCACTCTCAATAAATACTCCCCTCCCCCCATGCCTCCAATTAAAATATAGGAGAAGCAGAATGTAGGTGAGCGCTCACAACAACACACAGTCTGAAGTCAAAGATTACTTTTCCACTTTAGCTGACAATAGTTCACATGCATTCAATTGTTGGATGCAATTTTTAAAGAAATTGGGTTATTCATGACAATAACAGAATGTGAATCTATTTATACCTCATAATAAATTTCTTATATATTAGCTTTTTATATAATACATGTATATCTTACAAAGATAGCTAATGTTATTTAATTGTTACCATTGTTGTTGTTGTTATTAAGTGCCGTCGAGTCGGTTCCGACCCATACCCCCTCATAAAATGTCAAATGTAAATAGCTAGTAAGCTGCACAATTGGCCGCAATGTATTTTTCAAGTTCTCTTTACCTTCTGATGGATGTTTTAGCAATGTTGTTGTTGTCAAGTGCCATCGAGTCAATTGGGACTCAGAGCGACCCTGTATAGGTTTCTGAGGAGCGAATGGTGACTTTGTGGTCCAGTGTTTATCATACAGTGCCACATCAGGACTCCGTACTAGCAAGTTTTTGTAGTTGTTAAGTGTCGTCAAGTCGGTTCTAACACATAGCGACCCTGTGTAGGTTTCTGAGGAGCAGCTGGTGAGCTTGAACCACCGACCTTGCAGTTCAAACGGCTTTGCAGTCTGGCGCATTAATCTACTCGCCATACCAGGACAAGTGTTGCTGTTAAGTACCGTGGAGTCGGTTCCGTGACGCGGCACAGGGTTTCCAAGGGTGAAACTTTTTACGGGAGCAGAACGCCTCATCTTTCTCTCGCGGAACAGTTGGTAGTTTTGAACTGCTGATCTTGAGGTTGGCAGTCATTATGCTACCAGAGCTTACACCAGGACAAGTTGTTGTTGTTAAGTGCCGTCGAGTCGGTTCCGACCCATAGTGACCCTGTATTGGATTTCCGAGGAGCAGCTTGGTGAGCTGGAACCACCGACCTTGCAGTTCAAACGCCTTTGCAGTCTGACACATTAGCCTACAGCGCCACAGCAGGACTCCAAGTAGCAAGTGGTAAATTATGTAAAAGTGAGCATTTGAGCACACAAAGAATGCGAAGGAGAGGACCTGAATTACTCACAGATTAGATCAATATCCCTTGTTTTATCAACACCTAAGTAGCCAAGATAAATAAATAAATAATGACAGAAGGAAAAGACCAAGTTAACGCATTTGCCTTTCCTTCAACACACACAACACATCCCCTCTTCTGAAGTGATCAAGTTTCAGAAACTCCAACAGCGGAAAAGGTCACCAGAAGGAAGACAGTGCAAAATGCCGCGGCTGTAATGGAGGGTAATTTGAAATAAACTCCTGCTCAGAGTCCATAATGAGAGAGAAAGGAAACAAAGAGCCAGAGAGGTCCAGTGTCAGAATTTAAAATAGGTAAATTTTAACGCCTCTGAAAGGCACAATGGCCAGTATAATCACTAGCTTGAATCAGAAACAATTTGAAGTAGCAATCTGTCGGCTTTCCACCATTTCTTTCCCCATGTGTTTGGCTCCTGACCTTTAGAACCATTGTTCTCAACTTCAGAACTTTCCTGATTACCAGCAGGTCCCAATTACATTGAAATGAACATTAGTCAGATATAACAGATTAAATAATGTCTACTGGGTCCAGAGTTGAGATGCACCAATAAAGCAGAACCACAAGAAAATATTTTCTTTAGTGCTAATATGAAAGATGAACTCTCAGAAGAAGAAGAAAAAAAAAAAAAGCCATTTCATTGGAAGTGCTAGAAACATTTACTGTAATCTTTAATAGCCCTCCACCGTGCCAACATAATGAAGTTACTAGCTCCTCATAATTCAGGCAACCATACATGATTTTATTCTTTACTTGACTCTCCGCCAATTTAATCAATTGATAATGAACCTGATGTTTCATTTGTAAGAAAATTGAAAAGAAACACTAAGAGGATCAAACACTCAAAATCTACAGAACAGATTTGATAGATCTTTAAACATTGATCCTCCCTCAAAGACACAAATAATCTGAATGTGGCTGTAACATTAATCAAAATTTCAGATCCCATTGAGTGTGCCCAAGTGTTGGCCTTCATTTTACATCTAGCTTGGGAAATGTATCAAGACACAAATGTGTTGAATGTGGTTTATCTTTTCACCAATTATACAAACTTTGACAAAATGCAAAAAGGCTTTGATGTGTCAAGCTGTTCCATTTTCAGAGTTGTGAGTAAAAATGAAAAGAAAGGAAGTGGCTGTGAGAAAGAATTCTGCTGAGAATTTTTTAATCAGCCAAGAATATTTTAAGTAATTCTATTTGCCCAGCACCAAGCTAGGTAGACTTTGTGAGATCGAAAAAAGGAGTTGAGAAAGTGCTGTACTTGGGAATTTCAGATCAGTTAGGGGAATAAATCTTCAAGGACAATTTTCTAAACAACCAATGTAAGGTAAAATTGGCCTACGAACTTAACAGTCCAGAATCATCAAGGAAGTCTTTATCGAAGAGTATGATTAATGTAAATGCAAGTTAAATACAAATGAAAATATGAAGCCCAATTCTCTGTTGAAATATTGGTCACAAGTAAAAGTGGGGAAATACCGATCGGCTTTCTCTTTCCAGTGAAGTTTCAAATGCTGCATCATCATGGTGCAACCATAGCCCCCACATTGTTCTCCCTACCATTGCAGTTAATGACATCTCAGGTCAAAAGAACCTTGGAGGCATCCGATAGGGGTTCAGCATGCATCCAGAATGTTACTATTAATCATTCCCTTCCAGCTCCTACACTTCTCCAAACCAATCATGACTTTCTTCAATAATCCCCTAACTGGTGTCCCTGCTTTCATTCATGCCTTTCATCTCAACACCAAGAATGGTTTTGTCCGTATATAAATCAGGTCACGTCACGTCTTTGCTCCAAACTCTCCAGGGACCTTCCATCTTAATTAGTGAAAAAGTTGTTACAAGGCATTTGAGGCCCTTTATGACCTGTTACTGCCCTTGCCATACTTACACACATCCCTCTCTTTTATCTCTTTGACTTTATCTCATACCGTTCCCCATCTCTCACTCTCTGCCAGCTCTCCTGCCTCTTCTGCAGGTACCACCTCTCTGAACCCTTGCACTTGTGTTTCCTTTGTCTGGACCACTTCCTGTATGCTAGTTCTTTCATACGTCCTTTAGGTCTTTGTTTAGATGCCACATCCTCATTGGGCTGCCCTGACTACCATATTTAAAATAGAAAGGTTCCTTCCAGATTTATCTAGTAGCTTAATATACAACGTACTTAATTGATTCTGTGTATTGTCTGTATTGTCTATCTCCCATGAGCCTGAGTTTGGGAATTCAGTTGATTTTGTTCCCTGAGCTATCCCTGTCACTTAGAACAGCATCTGACACATGGTGGTGGTGTTATTGTTTGTAGTTTCCACAGAGTCAGTGCCAACTCATGGTGAACTTTGGCATTAACAGATTAAATGTGGCCTGGTCCTGCGCCATCTTCATGATTGTGGGTGAGTGTGAGTTGCTTGTGGTTAATGTGTCAATCCTGGTGTGGACTTGTGGGTAAATGCTCCGGACTGCAAGGTTGGTTTGAACTGCAACTTCACCAGCTGCTACTCGGAAATCCACAGGGTCACTGTGGATCAGAACCAACTCAAAGGCACTTAACAACAATGGGTCAGTCGATGTTATTGACGAACATGAGAGGGCGTCAAAGTATTTGTGGAAAAATTTGATCATCTTTTCATTCCGTTTTTTTTCAGTGAACTTTTTGGAATCCTTTTGTATTAGATGCTCAATAATGTTTGTACTAATCAATGGATTACGCCTTGTGGAGCTCGAGTCAAAATTATCGAATCAAATGAGGATATTCTCACAGTCATCGTGCCTTTTTGTTTAGGGCACAGGTCATAGTTAGGATTTGGGGGACTGTATCATTGAAATTGTTTTTCTTTTTTAAATTGTGTTCATCTCTTTTTTTATGTTGCCCGGCAAAGTTTTATGACTTTTTTGAGATTCAGGAAGGGTCTTTCACGTGGAAAATAAACAGAATCAATAATTTTAAATACAGGAAAATCTTTAGTCCACAAAAAAGTTTGAAACTGTAGTCACAAACCCAAAGCATCCTTGTAAATTGCTAACTTAGGTCCATGCCAGTTTGAATGAAAGGACCAGATGTCAATTAAGTAAAAAGCAGTCAGCCTCACACGCCCCATAAGATCGATTCCTCTTAATTCTCTTCCCATTTGTACGTGTGGTCTATGCACACTGCCTCAGTTTGTTGTCCTAGAACACTTTTTTTCTGCTACACGCATGTATATGGAAATTTCATTGTTTATTAAACAAATTAATTTGAATGAATGTATTTTCAACTTGGATAGCTACCTGTGATATTAAATTAGTGATAAAATCCGTATTGTTTGATTTCTAATTCCTTATGTTTTTTGTTTCACTGCATCGGATCCTAGTGCAAGATGACCTTTTATATAATTAGAAACATAAATAATATGTCAAGAACTCTTGTGTTACAATCTTGGTCTGACCACAGGCAACCTTGGCACTTGTTTTGCCTTGATCACTTAAATTTTAAAATGGGAATAACATAATTATCTTAACTGATTTAAAATATGAAATTTCAAGTGGCCTAATCATCAGCAGCTTTTTTAGATTTTGGACACAAAACACAGGCATAATCATGACCATTAAAACCATATTTCAGAGTAGCCAGCATAGAGGCGATTCAGATATTGACATAAAGAGAGGGAAGGCCTGCCTTGGTTTGCTTTTGACAACTAGGGATGAATCTCTTTGGAGAAGTTGTGGGAGGGATTGAGCTGATTAAAGATACAAGGACACATTAATGAGATTCTCCACATTGGCTTGTTTCTGGTGAACAACCTGTATGCAGCAGGGTAGGTAAACAAAGCAGGTGTTAAGACAAGCTTTGCCCAAAGGTATCTAGGTCTTGAGATCTGGCATCATTCCAAAGGCAAGATGAAATAAGCTGTTGGATATGCTGTCAGAGAGATTGATGGTGCAAACAATTTTGAAATTTCTTGATTAATTATATAGGCAACATAGTTCCTCACTAAAGGCAATACTCTTATTTGGGGGAACCAGCCATTAACACTTACTACCTCCAAATAATAATGGTATGAGTATAAAAAATAAGACAATAAGGAAATGAATCATTTTATAATCAATAAAAATTGAAAGGCTCCTGTAATCATTTATATAGTTCCCCTTCCTCTTTCTTTCTAGCTTCTGTTTGGAATGAAAGGATCTTAAATATTCCTAAGTAAATTAAAAACAAACAGATTTTTCAAGTAGAAATAAACCAGCCAAGATAACTTGGCTGAGTACTGTCAAAACTCAAACTAGAATTCAGGACTTCTGACTTCTAACCATTCTGCTTTGCATTTATAAATTTATATCAGTCTCTCTAACAGTGATTATTTTCCCCCCTCAAAATCCTTCCTGTGTGTAGAAGAAAGAGAATATGAATCTATAATCATCTAGACATACTAAAAATTCCTATTTGCCTCACTGAGAGTAATATTTGTATGGTGGTTGTGGTTTGGTGCCATCAAGTCAGTCCCAACTCAGAGCGACCCTGTATAGGTTTTCCGAGGATATAAATCTGTATGGGAGCAGAAAGTGTCATCTTTCTCCCACTGAGAGGCTGGTAGATTCCAATTGTTGACTTTGGGATTAGCATCCCATTTCATAACCCACTATGCTTCTATATTTGTATAGAAGTTCTTCTTTTTAAGAGAGGTGCTTATTAAGCTATATATGTTGTTGTTAAGTTTGTTGAGTCAGTTCTGACTCGAAGTGACCCTGCATAAGGTTTCCAAGGAGCAGCTGGTGGGTTTGAATCATCAGCCTTGTGGTTAGCCATCCAGTGCTTATCCTATAGTGCCACAGTTACAATAGTATATTCTCGAAGTAGCCACTGCATTTGCCCCCATTTTTCAGATGATAAATAAATATTCAAATGTTGAATATAGGAAAAACAGTGCTTCTTGTACAAGTCTTATAGAAGACTCCTGGCATGGTGCTGTAGCATCAACACTAGACTACAAACCACAAGGTTGGCAATTCACACCTGCCAGCTGCTCCTTGGAAACACTATACAGGGTCTCTATGAGCTGGAGCTGACTTGAATGGCACTTAACAACAACATTCTCCAGAGGTGTGTCCTTCCCACATGACGTAATTAATACTTAATACCTTTAACAGTATTCCCCAGGGCAGTCACTAGATTATTGAGTGTTCAGTGATTTATTGGGAAATTTTTAATCAAAGAGGTTATAGAATGACAGTGGCATTCAACATTTGCACTATCTTTTATTTGCACTGTTTATTCATTCAACAGATACTATGTCCCAGTCTAGGTGCTAGGGTTAAAATGTGAACAAAACAAAACTTCCTGCCATCATGGAATTTATATTCCAGTGGATATTTCAGCCAGTAAACTTCAAAGAAAAGAAAATAATTTTAATTATGTATGTGTATTTTAGGTTATAAGTATAAAGTACAAAAAGAAAAGATACAAGAGAAGAAGGATCAAGCATGCTGTGGGGTAGGAATAGGGTTTGCAGAGTTAAATGCTAGTGTGGCTATTAACAGTATAAAATATATTAATTTCTTACTTGTGTCTTTAATATTAATATTTCCCATAGCTACATATAAACCATCAAAGAACTAGAGTATATATATATGTGTGTATGTGTGTGTGTGTATGTGTATATATGAGCCCTGGTGTGGGGCTGTGGGTTAATGCGCCAGACTGCAAAGCCATTTGAACTGCAAGGTCGGTGGTTCAAGCTCACCAGCTGCTCCTAGGAAATTCTATACAGGGTCACTATGAGTTGAAACCAACTTGACTTGATGACACTTAACAATAACAACAACATATACATACATATAAGAAGCTTTGGTAGTGTAGTGGTTAGGAGTCGAGCTGCCAACCTCAAAGTCAGCAGTTCCAAACTACCAGCTATTCCGCGGGAGAAAGATGAGGCTTTCTGCTCCCGTAAAGATTTACAGCCTCGGAAACCCTGTGCAGGGTCACTATGAGTGAGAACCGACTCCACGGTACTTAACAACAAGAACAACAACAATACATACATATACATTTTGTCATATGTCCATAGACCATGTTAATTTTGATTATTCAGAGAGAAAGGATAGATATTGGTACAAAATAATCAGGTTTTTATCAAGTAGCGATTTTAGAAAACATTTAAAATAATATACATAGGACTTTATGTTGAGTTCATTACAGCATCATTGGGTCAAACTAAACCAAGGTAGTAAATATTAGATTATGATGATGGTTTCTAATATACGGCACAAAAAAGTGCTCTTTTTTAATTCCATAAGGCTGACTAGAGATCTAGTCTGGTAACCTCATCAGATGCAATTTTTACCTTTGTGAAGTTCTAAGAACCTTGACAATTTGGGTTCTAACATCAGATGTGCTCCTTAGACAAAGTGATGACCCATGGATTATCTTGTTAATGTAACTAAACTCCATCACTGATGTTGGGTCCATTGCATGTAGTCAAGTGTATGTCCTCACAGAACTGCCCAAAATTGCTTTTGCTTCTGTTAGGGTAAGGGCAGTCTTGTTAAAGGTGGGCAGCTGATTGTCTTCATAATGTTTGCACAATTTCTTGTCAGACAATAACAACAAAAGAAGGGGGCACAGTAAGGTAAAAGATGTTAAAAATATGCTTATATAAGACAATGTTAATGTGCACATCTATACCTCCATTGCAAAATCAATTCCTGTTCACAATTCTTTTGAAATACACCTGCTTGTGTTCCTTAAGATGCTCACAGCAATTCTGATGCATCACCCACTTAATATTTTAATTTTAATGTTCAGGAAATTTTTTATTGATAGTACTTCTGTTGGCCATAAGAGTCTTGACCCAAGCACATGATAACAAGGTGACCAAAATTTTCAACCATATCAAGGCATAAGAAGTGATTTTAAAGTTTAAGCTTTGAAAGTAGAATGTTGCCTGGTTTCCATAAATCTTACAGAATTTCTAAGCAACTAATAGAAAAAAACAGTTTGCCATATGTTTTGTCTTAAGGTTTAACTCTCATCTTTGAATTTTCACTAAGAACATGTCTTATTTGTTTTGATGAGCTGGTTATAAGCATTCAAGAGGCATGTAACTCAGATTTTTAATAGGACTTTTTAAGATTGCTGGGTCTTTCAAAATGGCCGTCTCCAGTGGATATTTGGTTTGCCTGATGCTCAGTATTCCAGAACACAAGTTGGAGAACTGTGAAGGAAAATTAAAGTCAATGAAGAAGGTAGTATTTGGGGGCTTCAGGGAGTACAAAGATAATTGTGGATCAATTGTGCCAGACAATTTGAAGCAACTTAAGACTGCCGTCAGTACTTTAATTGTTTCTGCTTCAGAGTTTGAAAGAGCATTTAGTTCAATGAATGATGTGTTAACACCTAGTTGGGATGCTCTGTCCATTACTTGCATATCATCTTTGTCTTTTTGTTAAGCTGGTTGGTCCACTGTTCCACATGCTTAAGCCTAAAGATTATGTCAAGAAGTGGCTTGTAAGTGGCAGCTTGAAAGCCGGAAATTGTAGAAATGTGACAAGAGAAGCTTCAGGCTCTACTGTCTCACTTTAATTTTATTTGAAGAGTCTGAACCGCTCCTCCTCCCTAAGCCTAGGCTCCTGGGCATTGAGAGAGGAACAAAACTAAAATTTTCTCATGTAATGAAAGAAGATAAAACAAGACCATGTCAGCACTAAGTTGGGTAACTTTTTCACTTTTGGAAAATCAATAATCCTTCTCCTATGAACACCAAATACATAGTGATGGAAGACTATGTCTCTCAAAGGAATTGTTCAGGGCCTCCTTGAATCTTACATCTAGGAGATAAGTCACAAAGGAATATACATGGAAATGTTGTTGTTGTTATGTGCCGTGGAGTCAGTTCTGACTCATAGCGAACCTACCCAGGGTTTCTGAGGCTGTAAATCTTTACGGAAGCAGACCGCCTCATCTTTCTCCCACGGAACCACTGGTAGTTTCGAACTGCTGACCTTGCGGCTTGCAGCCCAATTCATAACCACTACACTACCAGAGCTCCTATACATGGAAATAAACAAAAAAAGCAAAAGAAATAAGCAGTGATGATCATGAGGATTGCCCTTGCAAATTTCTTTGTTCTTACAAGACAATTTATCATCTATTACTTTGGTACCTACACAAAAAAACAGAAGTGTATGGGTGGGGGAGGGGAGAGTCCCTGGGTATCATTTTCTATAGAGTGAACTCAGAAAACATACAAAGTGAAGAAGCTCATGCATTCACCTTATGATAGCAATTGTACTTGTACTCTTCAATAGTTTCTTTTTAAACATATCCCCTCTGGTCTGTCCTATTTTCTCCAGAGTGAAGTTCAACCCACCCTTCAATTATTCTTGTTCAAAATTTAAGAGACAGCATTTCAGACACAATCTATTGTATGTGTCTGGTCCATGGCCATTGGTGTGTGTGTATTTCGTTTCCATACCGTTTTTGTTCTAGCACTAGACTTGAAAACCTACATCACTGGAGTCAGTAGCTTGTGACTGCAAACAACAGCCATTCAAACACAAGTGATGATAGATAGCTCATGATTAAAAATATCTCTCTTTTCTTTGTGCAATGAGCCAGCAAGATTCTTTGAGAGCATTTAAACGTTAATGCTTTCATACTTCAATCTTCTTTTCCAGAATCCTTCATATCCACAATTTCTCAAGAGAGGGTATTAGTGTCCAAATTCTCATTGGTGCCGGTTGTGTTCAGTCATAACCTTGAACTGTATCTGGCCTTTCCTTTTTTCTCTCCCCAAGACATACTCTTAGAGTTACTATTTATTTTCTCTTCCCACATTGATAGAAGGGCCATTTAGAGCATTACCATGTTAACTTGGAGTTTAAATCCTTTTTTACTTGAAAATTTGCAAGATTTTGAACAGTTTGTTGGGGATAATTTGAGAAGAGTCTGTTTTGCACAACTAGGGGCATAGCTCACTTCTTAATGTTAAGTTGATCCGAGTAAAGAAAGAAAAGAGAATTTCAGTTATTGAATATTTAATTCTGGATAGCAGTTTAATCAGAACTGGGATTTGGGCAATGGCTCCAGCCCCCTCCTAACTTACTACAGTTTCAGTTCTTAGTATTCCTTAATTATCCCACTGAGATGCTTGAGAAGCAACTAGTAGTAAATGAACTTGGCAAATCAGCTATTACCCAAGTAATGAAATACAAATACATATGTTTGACAATTCTGCAGGGAAATTTTTTAAGCCAGGATTCTCAATGGATTGTATTGGCCAAGAGAGGAAAAAACAGGTGTTGTTATCAAACTGTATCTACAAACAGTTTGACGGGAGTTTTAAAATAATGCACAGATTTTCTTGCTATGAATTCCAAACATGTCAATTAGCCTATGGAGAGTCCTGATTGTCAAATAATGAATCAATATACACCCCACAGGATGGTGAAGGGAGGGCTTGCTGTGACATAGACTTAAATATTCAAGGCTTTCTCTCCAACAGTATATCTAAGGATGCATATCAACTTCACATCTAACCTCAAACAAAGCAGAGATCAGCTCTACTGAGAAAATTGATTTTATTCAACAGTAAGGCAAGGGAAATTAGTAAATTCACTATTTGTAGAAAGAAAATAAGCGAAGCCAGCTATTCCTGGTGGTCTGAGACTGTTCTTTGTTTTGGTAATTATGCTTTTATGTTTTAAGGTTCTTATTTACATTTTCAGAAGGGCTTGAAATAGTTCATGCACCAAGAGTCCCCCTTGGGCATCCAGGTGCTTCCACTGTGCTACAGTAAAGTTGTCCCTGGACCCATTCAAATTGAAAATGAATCCTAACTTTATAGACCGGTGCTACTTTGCTCTCTTCATTGTTTGGAGGTTTTTTAGAACTGAATCACAAACTAATGATCCCCACTTCAGCCAAGTCCTTGGTGTGATAGCATCTCATTGTAGTGAAGCCCACATTTACATAATATGTAGTCTAAAATACCTTTGAGTTCAAGAACAGAACCATGGAAAATAATTTTATCCTAGATCCAATGCACCTGGATAGCGAGACACAGGCAGAAATACAGCAATGGGATGAATTTACTAATGTTTGCTATTGGATGGTAAGTCATTCTAAAGCTATGAAAGCCTTCAAAACCCCATAGGTCTCCATTTTGCCATTAGCCGTACCAGTTTAAACAGTCGGCTGCAAGAAATATTGACAGGTCAAGTACAGCTGGGAAGAGCACGTGTCCCAGTGGCCTTTACACTGACAGTTTCTCCCACATTAAAGAGTTAACTAGCAGCCAACCAGCTCCAAGTGGGAGCTAATGAATGAAATGGAGATTGATATAGACTCTCTTTGGAGGTTCATCGATCTGTATCTTGTGAACTCAGCTTAGGAATTCTGCAAGCAGCATTGCCTGAGTAACCCTGGCATGGTGCCCATTAGCAAATAACTCTTTTAATGTTGGTCTTCAATTGATATATTTATTGTATTGCATATCACAGTGGCGCTTCACTGTACTGCTTTTGTATTTTATGGTTGGGATAACAAGCAAAGGGAGGGTTCAGTAGGACATATTTGAGTTTGGACACCATCAATGAAATTTTTAACTAATTGCATCCTTCTTTTGCATTTGTTGCATCAAAGTCTTCTTCCTGGGCTACTGAATACACCTCATTGCTGCCCCACTAGAAACAGTAAATCTGTCTAATTTGATTTTACGCTTTGGTATAGATTCTCTGTCTTCTGATAATGTTGTTGTTGTTCACTGTAAGTACCATATAGTTGGTTCAGACTCATAGGAAACCTGTGTAGGGTTTCCAAGGAGTGGCTGGTAGGTTTGAACCACCAACCTTGAGGTTAACAGCACAGTGCTTATCCTATAGTGCTACAGCAGGATTCCCTTTGGATAATGTTATTGTTGTTAAGTGCCGTTTAGTCGGTTCCTACTCTTCCCAACGCTGCATAGGTTTTCTGAGAGCAGCTGTTGGGTTTGAATTGCCAACCTTCTGGTTCACAGTCTAGTGCTGATACTACAACCCCACACCATTATCCTTCTGATAATAGTGCAATGAAAGTAAGTTTCAAAATAACATAAAATTACTTTTGCAACCCACAATTAAAGATATATCACGTTAGCAATACGTAACAGTGATTCTCAGGGTTTAATATTCATATGAATTACCAAGGGAGTTGTGATTCAGCAGGTCTGGATTAGGACCTCAATCTATTAATATTTTCATACTGCAATAATTGTGATTGTCTGGGTGGTAAGACAAGTGGTGGTTAACTAAAAGGTTGGAGTTTCTAGTCCATGCAGAAACACATCAAAAGAAAGGTCTGGCAACCTACTTCTGAAATCCCTATGAAGCTTAGCTCTACTCTGGCATGTATGGGGTCACCATGAGTCAGAGTTGACTTTACAGAAACTGGATGTTTAGTTGTGATGTAGGAAAGTCTTCAGACTTTATTTTTAAATGTTGACTTAAGAGGAACTCCATAGGACATTGTGTAAACCAAATATGTGAGTTGCTAAAAAGTTAGCCTAAACATATGTAGAAATTACATTATTCCTTTTGACAGTTTCATTTCCTTGAACTCTTCTATGGGTAACTGAAGACTAACTCACAATCCTAATACCGCTCCTTTTGGCACCATTTCCATAAAGTCTATAGTTTTGGCCTTCTGGTTTCTCCATGGATCTAGGGGTCTACATCCAGTTCCTAATACATAAGCGTTTCTACATTAACTGCCACTTTCGTGGCTTCCGTGACCATTGATTACAGATCCACATCAAATGAACTCTTGACAGCTTCAATCTTTGCTCCATTTATTATGATGTTGTTTATTGGTCCAGTGTGAGGATTTTTCTTTTCTCTAGGTTGAGATGTAGTTGGTACTGAAGGCTGGAGTCTTTGATCTTGATCAGTAAGTGCTAGGCAGTAAAACTGTTAAAAAGAAACAGCCATATTGCTAAAATGTCACCAAGCATACATAAGAAGCATACTGAAAGGAACTATCTATGGGTATCAGGGGAGCAGTGAACCCCTATGAAGGAAGTTCAAGCAAAAAGAATAAGTTTGCTGTGGGCAAATTGTTATGCTCACAGATAGAAACTTACGTAGACTACATATGAAGGCTCCATGTGATGTTTTAGAAACTGATCTCTAATAGAGATATGAAGGTATATGTGATAAAGAGTGTTGCTAGAAACATGAGGTCATTTGGGAGGATGGTAGCATGGTCCATTTAAAGATATCATTACGACTCTGGTATGAGGCACCTTCTCCAAACTAGAGAATGCAGATGAGGAAGCAGGTTTTGTTGTGTGAAAAGGAAAGGAGAAAGGGAGTTGTGAGGAACTCCTTTGGATTTTAGGTTCCTGTGGAACATTGTGGTAGAATTTTAGGAAAGAAATTGATAAGTCTGAGACTGGGGGAGAGTCCAAGGTCATCAGCATGCCCGGGGCTGAAACCGTGAGTGAGGTACAGTCATTAAAGGCTGGGGTCTCCATGCCAGCAGTAACAGCATCACCTGGAAACTCACTTTTCTAAATGAAAATTCTCAGTTGGATCCAGCCATCTGTGTTTCCACAAACTCTCCAGGTGATTCTGCTGCAAGTTCAGGATTGAGAAACATTGGTTTCAGGTGAAATTTGCATAAAAACAGTTACAGTTGGCCAGAAAAGGGGGCCCATATAAATTGTAGAAAATAGCAACAGAAAAGCAAGCAGAAAGGAATGGGTTGGCATTGAAAGAGGGAGCATGTTTTGAGAAGAAAGGAGTAGTCAATAGGATTCAATAGAAAAGAGTAGGTAGGAAGAGGTGTACGATGTACCGATGAGATTAGAAGTAAGAGATTTGGGGAGAACAGTTTCAAATCAGTGAGGTGTGTGGAGGTCAGACTACAGAGTATTGCGTATCATTTCTATATGTAAAATCCTTGGATATCCTTATATATCAAAGGGTAGGAGTAGTGGATACTACAGAGCAGTTTCCCCTAATGTAAAAGTTTAATCATACCTTCTTCAAATGATTTAACAGCACAACCATATTCTTAGACCAGAAATAACCCAGATTTCGTATTCTTGGGAATGCAAATGGTTTGTGATCATTTTCGTAGTGGGTAGTTCAAACCCCTGACATCAGATAGATCTTTGCAGAAAGCAGAGAATACCAGAAATAAAGTTCACTTGTGCTTTATTGACTCTTCATAGGTTTCTGACTGTGTGCATCACGACAAACTATAGATATGAATGGTTTAAAATCAGGAAAGGTGTGTGCCCGGGTTATACTCTTTGACCACACTTACTCACTCTGTTTTGTTGTCGTTCGGTGCCATTGAGTTGGTTCCGATGCATAGTGACCCTATGGCACAACAGAATTTGACACTGCCCTTCCTGGGCCATCCCGACAATTACTGGTACACTTTAGTACGTTGTGGCTGCTACTGTGCCAGTTTATATTACTAAAAATGATGTCCTTTTCCACAGACTTGTCCCTCCTGATAATATGTCCAAATAATGAGAGATGAAATGTCGCCATCCTGGCTTCTAAGGGGCATGCTCTCTGTATTCTTTCAACACAGATTTGTTCTTCTGGCAGTCCATGGTCATTTTAATATTCATCTTCAACACCATAGAGCAAATATATCAATTCTTCTACTTTTTCTTATTCACTGTTTGACTTTCACATGCATGTGAAGCAATTGAAAATACCACGGCTTGGGTCAGGTGCCCCTTAGTCCTCAAACGGATATTTTTGCCTTTGAACACTTGAAAGAGGTCTTGTGTAGTCGACTTGCCTAATGCAATACATCATGATGCTAATTATTGGTCCATTTTTGAGGGTTCTTGTGTCCTGTGGTCTTCATCAGTAAGTATTTTAAGTCCTCTTCATTTCCAGCAAGCAAGATTGTACCATGTGCATATTGTAGGTTGTTGATGAGTTTTCCTCTAGTCCTGATGCCATCTTCTTCTTGATATAATCCAGATTCTTGGATTATTTGCTCAGAATATAGACTAAATAAGTATGGCGAAAGAATACAACCCTGGCACACACCTTTCCTGATTTTAAAGCATTCCATATCCCCTTTTTCTATTTGAATAACTACCTCATACATAAAGGTTCCTGATGGGTACAATGAAGGGTTCTGGATCCAATGCTCATCATGATCCAGACAGTCAAAAGCCTTTGCATACTCAATAAAGCACAGGAAAAGATTTTTCAATCAAGATCCATCTGATGTCAGCAGTGATCTCCCTAGTTCCCTGTTGATGTACTGTTGCAGCCATTTTTGGGTAATTCTCAACACAATATAATTGCACGTGGTATCAATGATATTGTTCAATCATATCAATTTGTACTCTCCATCCATTCCGGAGCCTTGTTCTTTGCCAATGCTTTCAGTACACCTTGCACTTTTTCCTTCAATACCATTGTCACTTGATCAAATGACTTGATCAAATGCTACCTCTTTAAATAGTTGAACACTGACTATATTTTTTGGTGTAGTGACTCTGTGTATTCCTTCCATCTTTTTTTTGCTACATCATTCCTTGTTTGTTGAAAAGTTCCATTGAGTTGGCTTGGTTCCAACTCAATGACCCTGTGAAGGGTTTCTTAGGAGCAGCTGGTGAGTTTGAACTGCCAGTTTGTGGTTAAAACTAACCTTGTGGTCTAGTGCTTATACTACAGCACCACAACAGGGCTCTATTTTGCCCATTGTTGTTGTTAAGTGCAATTGAGTCTGTTCTGACCCATAGCAACCCTGTAGAGGGTTTCCAAGAAACGGCTGTAGAGCTTGACCCGCCAACATTGTGGTTTAAACATACTTGCAGCCCAGCACATTAACCCACAGTGCCACACCAGGACTCTTCTTTGCCTATGTTGTTGTTGTTGTTGTTAGGTGCCATCCAGTCAGTACCAACCCATAGTGGTGGCCTTATGCACAACAGATTGAAACACTGCCCGATCCTGGGTCAACCTTACTACTGTCGCCGCGCTTGAAACCATCAATATGAGAGGCACATAAATATCCACCTTACCAAACACGATATCCTTCTCCAGTGACTGGTCCCTCCTGACAATATGTCCAAAGTATGATAGACGAGGTTTGGCCACCCTGGCCTCCAAGGAGCACTCTGGCTACACTTCTTCCAAAATGGATCTATTGGTTCTTTTGGCAG
>NW_006408535.1:14292023-14293625 GCF_000296735.1 Chrysochloris asiatica | reverse complement strand
TCAGGATAACATCACTAATCCCATTTCCTCCCTATGTTTCCATTTTTTCATGAACTTTTTGAAGCTCCCTCCCTCATAGACTCACTTTGTGACTGGTTCTCCTATGCAGCCTATAGTATAAGAGTAAAATCCCACTGTGCCAAGAAATCAACAAAAGTGACTTGGCTAGGTACTCCTCATCGACTCAGCCAACAAGTTAAAGACACATTCAGAATTCTTAAAAGTACTTCAAACTGATACTCTATCAATGATGCTGCCAAGTGTGACATCATCTGAAAAACCTGTCTAGATGGTATGTTCTAAACCAAGCTACAATTTACTTGTTGTTGTGATGTGCTGTGGAGTCGGTTCCGACTCATAGCGACCCTATATAGGGTTGCCGAGGTTATAAATCTTTAGGGGAGCAGAAAGCCTCATCTTTCTCCCACGGAACAGCTGGTAGTTTCAAACTGCTGACCCTGAAGTTCACAGCCCGATTCGTAACCACTACGCTACTAGAGCTTTTTGTGAAACCTTTCCTAGGGATTTAGTAGTGATTGTTGATGTTCTTGTTAAGTGCCTTCGACCCATAGCGACCCTGTATAGGGTTTCTGAGAAGTAGCTAGTGAGCTTGAAGTGCCAACCTTGCAATTCAAACGGCTTTGCAGTCTGGCGCATTAACCCACAGCGCCACACCAGGACTCTGATAGCTTCCATAAAATGGTTCATAGAAAAGAGTTCATCCTAGAGACTGTGAAGGCAAATAGAAAATTATGTATTTTCCTCTGCTCAAGAATATGAGAAGTTTGAGAGGTTCCTTCTTTGAGAAGTTCCCTTCATATGCAAGCTGACTTCAGCTGCGTCCAAATAAAATTGCTCTGTGACGCTATGGGTTAATGCGCTGGACTGCAAGGTCAGTTTGAACCGCAAAGTTGGTGGTTCAAGCTCACCAGCCACTCCTTGGAAACCCTGTACAGGGTCACTGTGAGTCAGAACCAACTTTACAACACTTGACAACAACAGTGATTACATGGTGGGGTGTGGTGTCATGGTGGGGTGTGGTGTCATGCTGTAAGATAAGCATTGGACTGATAACCATATGGTCACCAGCCCAACCCTATACAGGATCAGCATGAGTCGAAACTGATTTGACATTTAACAGCAATAACATCATTACAGCATCAGCCATCAGGTCATTGTTGAAGCAAGAATACAGAACTTTTTCACATTCCAAATATTCTCTTCAAATTGTGGTTGTTTTTGAAGAATATATAAGAAAACCAAAGTAGACATTTTTCAAAATAGAAATATGAATGTGTTACCTGACTTGACCAAGTTCCCTTAAGAAGTTTGTGGTGAAAAGAAAACAGAAGCATGGGTTTTTCAACCTTTGGTATGGCGTTATTTCTACTATATTGCGTTACCATTTTCTACAGCCTCAAATGGCCACTAAAATGTTTGTAAACAGAGTTCCTGTTGTATGCCTCATCCCTGATCCCAAGGGAAGCAGTATCAATTGAACCCATCTCTCAGGCAAACCAGATTTGTTGTTGTTGTGTGCCGTGGAGTCGGTCCCGACTCATAGCGACCCTGTACAGGGTTTCCTAGGCTATAAATCTTTAC
>NW_006408535.1:14285485-14291923 GCF_000296735.1 Chrysochloris asiatica | reverse complement strand
GCTCTCCAGTGTAGAGATGCTAAAGCAAATGGAAGAAATGAGGAGGTCCAAGAGCTGAACAGAAAATTTCAAAGATCAGCTCGAGAAGATAAAACCAAATGTTTTCCTCATAAAATCTTTCAATATTTCAAGTCGAGGCTTGATATTTTGTCTTCAGTGCTTTCAGCTTGAAATTTGCTGAGCATGTTTTCCCCTTTTGGTTTTCTAACTCATTATAATAGTTTACTTAGTCTTCTTCAGCTGCTATTTAATTTTTTTCACTTCTGTTCTTTCATTCTCTTTAGCATCTTTATGATGGAGAGCAAATTTGATAATGTCTTCTGACATCCATTTTGGTCTTTTCTTAATGACCTTTTGCTTTCTTCCTGTATGATGTTCTTGAAGCCATCCCACAGCTCTCCTGGTCTTTGGTCATTAATGTCTAATGCTCAGTTCTGTTCTTCAGGTGGATTACATTCCAGTTCATATTTTGGCTTTCATGGAATGTTTTAATTTTCTTGAGCCTCAGCCTGAACTTGCATATGAACAGTTGATGGTCTGTTGCACCATCAGCCCCTGACCTGGTTTGGCCTAATGATACTGAGCTTTTCCACCATGTCTTCCCACAGATAGAGTTAGTTTGATTTCTGTGTTTGCCATCTAGTGAGGTCTGTGCATATTAAATACCTTTAATGTTACTTAAAAAGGCTTTGCAATGAAGAAGTCATGGTGTTGGTCGTGGTGGTTATTTGCTGTGGAGTCGGTTCCAACTCATAGGCTTTGCAAGATTCTATCGTGTGATCTCTAGCATCATTTGTACCACACAAGTTATATTTTTCAGCTACTGACCTTGACATTTTGTTTCCAATCTTTGCATTCCAATCACCTTGAATAAGTGAGTGCTGATCAATTTCCGACTGAAGACGTGGTAGAATTTTGCTATTTCATCATCACTGGCTTCCAATGTTGGTATGCTAATTTGAATGCAGTTGTATTTACAGGTGTTTATAGTAGTAGCCCTGGTGTGGCACTGTGGGTTCAAGCTCACCAGTTGCTTCTTGGAAACCCTATACAGGGTCGCTATGGGTTGGAACCAACTCAGTGGCACTTAACAACAGCAACAACATTGTAGGTGTATGGATGTTATCCTATCATAGACAGCATTGTGCTTCAAGATATATCTTGAAATGTTCTTTTTGATGATGAATAGGATGCCATTTCTCTTCAATTTGTCATTCCCAGCATAGTAAACCATATGTTTGTCTGATTAAAAATGGCCAATACAAGTCCATTCAGCTCACTAATGCCTAGAGTGTATCAATCTTTATATTTTCCCCAATTCATACTTCCAACATCCCTTGCTCTGATTATATATGAGTGTTTGGAACTGTTTCTCCTCATTTTGAGTTGTGCCCCATCAGCAAATGAATGCCCAGAAAGCTCGACTCCATTTGCATCATGATGGTCAACTCAGCTTGAGGAGGCAGCTCTTCTTCAGTAGTATTTTGAGTGTGTTCCAACCTTAGAGGCTCATCTTCAGGCACTATATCTGACAGTATTTTGGTGCTCTTCATAAGGCTTTCAGTGGATAAACGTTCAGAAGTAGTCCACTTCTCTTTAGTCTTTCCTAGTCTGGAAGCTCTGCTGAAACCTGTCCACCATAGTTGGACCATTCTGGTATTTAAAGCACCAGAGGCATAGCTTTCATCATCACAGCAACATGCAAGCCACCACAGTACAACAAACTCTGTATGGTGACCAAATAATCTGAGAAACTGGATTATATGAAGAAGAACATAGTACCAGCACTAGAAGAATACTCACTAACCACTTACAACATGCACATGCTACTACTGGACCAATAATATTGCATTAAATCGAGAAACAGAACATTTTAAAAACAGAAATTTATGGTTTTACAGGGTAGGAAGCTAGAAGTTGAAATTGAGGATGTCAGCTCTTGGGAAATGCTTTATTTCTCTGTTGGTTCTCAAGGCTAGTCTTTCGTGTGGCTTGGCATCTATTTCCCCTCATCTCTGCTTGATTAATCTTATTCTTTTATATCTCAAAAGGAGATTGATTTAAGACAAACCCAAAATGAATTCTGCCTCACTAACATAACAGAGAAAACCCATTCCCAAATGGGATTCAAATCACCCTATGGATTTACAATATATAATTTTAGGGAATACAGTTTAACCCATGACACCATCTCAGCAGTATTTATTGATTCTTTCAGTCACTAGCCCCTGTATATACATTCCTCTCTGATACATCTCACACTTCAGTATAACTATGTTCTTGAGTATGTTTCTCATGCTAGGTAGACCTACGGTCTGTCAACAGGACTGAGCCCAACTACTTTTGATGTCCCCACCTCTCTCAGTGACTGTTCTCACTAGGGGAGCACAGTGACTCTGTAGGATAAGCACTAGATTGTGTACCATGAGGTCTGTGGTTAGTGCTGACTAGTCCTTCTGAGGAAAAAGATGAAGCTTTCTGCTTCCAGAAAAATTTACAGCCTCAAAAGTCCTATATAAGGTCACCAATGTGTCAGAGGAGTCCTGGTGTGATGCTGTGTGCTAATGCGTCAGACTTTGTTTGAACTGCAAGGTTGGTGGTACAAGCTCACCAGCTGCTCCTTGGAAAACCCTATACAGGGTCGCTATGGGTCGGAATCAACTCAATGGCACTTAACAGCAACAACAGGTGTTTTTTGAATAGGTGGGCTGGAAGAAGGACCTTTTGTTCAGTTTTGGTCTCACTCTGGCGTTTGCATTATTTACTTGTCTCAAGCCTCTATATCTGTTTGAATAAAGATTTAAAATTTTATACACCTATAGCAGTTCTCTCTCTAGTATGAAGAAAAGAACATTGATTTCATTAACTGAACTGGGGTTTCCTGTTGCTCAACTTGCATTTTTCCTTTCCTCTCATTCACTGATTTACATCCTCATCTCATGGTATCTCGGCCCAGGAGGGTCTCTAAGGAAGTCTGGGTTAAGTCTTGGGAATCAGTAGCCAATGCCAAGAGAACATAAAACATGGCTACTTTGACCATGAATTTAGGCAGCCTGGTCACTTAATGCAAGACCCCAAACCTCTTACCAAGACCCCAAGCCCTCTTCAGAGCTACACAGCTGTGAGAATTGCACTGCCTGGCACACCAAGCCCTTTAAAAATGAAAACCTCCCTGTTAGCTTGAAAGTCTCCAGAATCTTCTTTCCCTCCTGCTCCTAAGCCATCAGCAGGAGAACAAGGTACATAGAGAATAACATGTGTACAACACACACAATCACTGTAGGCTGAAAGATGAACAGTGTTGCACTCTTTGCTCTGGCTTCTCTAGAAATGTTGTCCATCCAGCATCAGTCTAGGCCAGACATTTTATTTTGGCATGGTAAAATATGCTAGTTTTAAAATGTTTTCTCTAAAGTCAATTTTAGTACTGACAATAAAGATACTGAGAAGTGCATCTTTTTAATCAAAAATTAGTCAGAAATCTCTAATTAAAGCTTTCTTCCATAAGAGTGAAATCTCTATTGATAAAAAAAACAAACACAAAGCAACAAAAAACCCCCCACAAAGCATTGTCTTTTGTATGCCATTTCTAACTTCATAATAAAAAGGACCTAATTATCCCCTCGTTTTCCTGAACTTAACTGGTGTGGTATATTTTAAAAATATACATCTTTGTGCTTATCTGCATCATTTGAAAAGTCAATTGTCACCAATTTTTCTCCACATATAATGCTGAGGAAGTGATCAGAAAGAACTTTTCCATACAAGTGTCAGCTTTGTTTACTGCTTTAAAGAATTTTCAGGTTTATGAAGCACTGCTTTTTCTTTAGGGAATAAATAGATTATACATCGTTCAGGAAACAGAAAAAAAATGATAAGGAGATTTTGCCTATTGAATGTAATGGATAGTCAGGAACCCTTGACATTATTCTACAGGCGAGGCCACATAAAATCAATACATCTTAGGCAAGGTTTAATTTATTTGTAGGTTCTTACAACAAATGACTTACCTTTTTTGTTTGCCGTTTTTCTTGTTCACTTTTGCACTCACGAGTAGCTATGTTTTTTGTTTTTTTTTATCCATTTCATTACTAAACACAAAACAAGATGATGGTATGCAATATTTTCTTTAAAAGAATTATTTCAAAGCATTAAGAAAACCTACAGGAACCTAGAAGCTGTGCTAAATATGACAGTTGTAAAACATCCTTTTCTATCCTGGTGCCTTAGTTTGCAAAGTCTACTCTACCAATCAACTGGACACTAAACTCCAAATACTGATTTTTTTTCTCATACTCTGTATCTCCTTTGAAGAGATTCATTCCATGCTGACGGTTAGTGAAATGTTTTACAGGCACACTCTTAAAAAAATGTACTTCATAAATGGAAGAACCAACAAGAGGTTAAGGGGATTTATTGTTTTGTTTTGTTTTTAACTTATGAATTGAGTGAAGGTTTTACAGAGATGATCAGGTTTACATTAAAAAGTTCATACACTTCACTGCATCTAGATTGTTATCCCCTCTTTGTAACATCACATATCCCACTTTCTCTGTGTTTCTTGTTCCCATTTTCCCTTTTCCCCACACTTCTGAATTTGAACGGTTGACCATCCTATGGTGTGTGTACCTCAGTAGTGTTGTTGCTTTGTTGTTAAGTGCTGTCCAGTTGATTCTGACTCAAAACAACCCTCTGTAGGGTTTCTGAGGAGAAGTTTGTAGGTTTGAACTGTCGACCATTTGGTTTGCAGTCCAATGCAGAGTTCAGTTCCAGATCTGAAGGTTGACCATATAAGTCTCTAACTGACAGTTGTGACTTAAGTGCCGCCAAGTCAGTTCCAACCAATAGCAACCCTGTATAGGGTTTCCAAGGAGCGGTTGGTGAACTTGAACCCCTGACGTTGTGGTTCAGAGTGACTTTTCAGTCCTGTGCATTAACCCACAGTGTTATACCAGGACTCCAACTGACAGTAAGCCTGGTCTTCTTTATGATTTGAGTTCTGTTCCATGTTTCTCCCATTCTATATAGAACCTTCTCAGTGTGATTCCTTTCACAGCAGCTGGCAGTGCTAGCCAGGCACCTTTTAGTTTTTCTGGTGTCTGGGTTGTGGAGAGTGATGTCCCTGTAGTCCATCAGTCCAGTGGACTAATTGTTTTCAAGGGTCTTCCATTTTCATTATTCTTCCGTACTCTAGATTAGGAGAAACTAAAAGTTGTACCTTTGGTGGCCCTTTATGAACTTTTAAGATCCCACTTACTACTTACTAACGTAGGATGTAGACTCCTGGTATGGCTACGTAGGATCAGCACTGGACTGTGAACCACAAGGTTGTCAGTTTAAACCCACCAGTTGCTCCTTGGAAACACCATGCAGGATCACTATGAGTTGGAACTGACTCAACAGCACTTAACAACAACAAGTGGGATGTAGAACATTATCTTTGTAGACTCTGTTATGGCAATTGATAATGGTGAAGGGGGCTTATTTTTGAGAGATGATTCTATGAGGGGGCTTCAAAAAGTCAGTGGAAAAATTCACTTCTAAAGAATTAATATTGAAAAATACTGGATATTTTAGTACACCAAGCCAAATCTTCACATGGCTTTTTAAATTCAATCTATTAAAATGTTGCCTTTTATATTATATATATATTGGAAATCTTTATTTCTGTGTTCATTTAATATTAAAAATAAAAATAGAATTAGTTTGTATTTATACCCTAACATATCTAATGGTGGCCCTCTGCCTGCTTCTTCCAACCCACCAATATCCATGGCACAGCCATGTAAGGCAGCGTTGAAACCCTGTGGCATCAAAATCTCACTAAGTCTGAGCCCACGTTTTCTACTTACTACATGTGTGATATAGGGTATACTTCTGTCCTTTATTTTGTTGTTTGTGAAATGGAAAAAGATCAAGCATGTAAATCTTGATTCCATAATACATATAGTAGTTGTGTACCACTGAGTCCATTCCCACTCATAACAACCCTGTATGTATAGGGTTTTCAAGGCTGTAAATCTTTACTGGAACAGAAAGCCTAATCTTTGTCCCATGGAGCAATCGGTAGATTCAAACTACTGACGTGTGGTTAGGTGCTCAGGTCACACTCCACTACCTGGGCTCTTTACAAGTTCCTGTCAAGTGAACTCTGCTTCCTGACTGTGCTCTCCTGGCTTGACAGTGGTTGGGTTTGAAAGTTGATCACCAAACCTTCTTCTAAATCACCCCTTCTTGTTGTTAGGTGCCATCAAGTTGGTACCAACTCATAGTAACCATATGCACAGCAGAATGAGACACTGCCCAGTCTTGGGCCAAACTCACTATTGTTGCTGCGCTTGATTGATGCTACCACTTTGCCAATCCATCTCGTTGGGGGGCTTCCTCTTTTTCTCTGACCCTCCACCTTACCAAACATGATATCCTTCTCCAGTGACT
>NW_006408535.1:14275885-14278385 GCF_000296735.1 Chrysochloris asiatica | reverse complement strand
TGATCTTTGTGATGTATTTTCTGCTCTATGCAAATTGATCGGAAGACTAAAAAGGTGAAAGAAAACTTAGTGGTTTTCTGGTGTCTTTAGTGACTTTGAGGACTTCCTTGTACCAGTTTGATTAAAAATTATACATCAGCACCTAATATTTGCATAATTTACTAATGAACTGATCAAAATGTACCTTTTGCCATTAAAATGTGAACATACTCCTTGAATATTGACTAAAATCTCATAGCTTTCGGCAAATGTGCCATGAAACGTATGTCTGAAGCATGGCACACATACATATGTTACATATGTAACAGCAGGAACTGTGGGGTGTTTTGGTTTTGGGGTTTGTTTTTTGCAATAGTACTACACACATTTTGAACTGGAGGCATTGCAATTATGCCTGTACAGTGAACAACACAGCTCTCTCTCTCTCTCGTTTGACCATGATGACTTAAGTCAAAATTGTGCATTTTGGTAATGTCCTTCTCTTATGCTTAGCATAAGTTGCATATCTGTTTGAATTTTCTTCCCAGCACCACTTTGAGGAGGGTTTAGGAAAGGCAGTGTTCTTTTCATCTGACACATGAGGACTGAGGGTTAACAATCTCGCTGGGTATCACAGAGCTGGGTTCATAGGTACAAGTAGAAGTCCAGGCTTTCCTGATCCAGCCTAAATTCTTTTAGCTGCTGCTGTTTTAGTTCATGGGTACAATTATACAAACTAAGTTTTGTGTGCTTTTCTTTTTAAAGAAAAACAATGTGAGAATGAGAGGAAACCATGAAGCATAAAAGTTGGAAATTTGCAAAGATGAGCAGCTACCTGAAAGAGAAAGGTGGTCAGCTGGACAGAGTACCTAACACAGAGTTCCTGAAAATCACATTACACTTCAGAAAAAAATGGAGATTTTTGCTTTCCCTCTTGATGATGACATGATCATCTTTAGGGGTGCGATTCAGGAATTGCATATTAACAAGCATGGCAGATTATTCTCGTGTACATTAAAGATAAAGCCCACAGGCTCCATGTAGCAATACTTAATTCATCAAAAATAGAGGAAACACTGTAGCCAATGAAATATGGTCTAATAGCATTTGGAACACAGTAAGATTGATGAATTTAGCATCTCAATTTTGCATCGGAGCACTTAAAGCAATAGTTAAATTCTCTCTAAGCAGATGGATTAAGCCTGGGAATGGATGCTCTAGGAAAATGATTCACTTAAACCCTATTTCCCCAGGTGCCAGAAAGCATACATGCCTCAGGTTTGGGCAGAGAGGAGGCTCTCCGTCCCTCCCTCTGGTTTTGTCTTCATGCCTAGTGACATGGAGCTGCCCCTTGATCCAATAATCAAAAGCCTCTGTCTGTCACTGCTTCAGGGTTACTGACACTGTCTGTCATCATATGTGCCAAGTGACCAATCACACATTCATTCATTCAATAGACCTTTACTGAGGGCACATCACATATCCTCGGAGAGAGGAGTACAAGCAGTAAAGAAGAAAGAGATGCTTCCTGTCTTCATGGAGTATATGTCTTTGCAAAGGAGCTATGTCTCAAAAATAATAATAGTTCATTTTTTCATTTCTAATGCACTTAAGGCCTTGAAGGGAGGGTACAAGGTACAGCTACTAATATGAAAAGCAAATGTAGTTTGAACTGTCCCTGAGAAAATGAAGTTTCAGCTGAGATCCAAAGAACTGGTAGACTTTAGCTGGGGCAAACTGGAACTAGAGGAGGGAAGAAAGGAGAGAGAGAGAGAAAAGAAACGAAAGTACCCATGCCATGTTCATTGTTTTGCTTATTAAAGCCAAAAACTAAAAACCCCACTATTATGGAATAGATTCCGACTCATAGCAATCCTAAATAGGATTGCCAGAACTGTTCATCTTTTTCTCCCATAGAGTGTGTTTGAAGCGCCAACCTTTCAGTTAGTAGCGCCTAACCCACAGCACCACCAGGGCTCCTTATATGTACAAACACATAGGGGAAATGCCCTCGGTAAGAGTATCCCCATTACACTCGCTTTTGCTATTTGTTAAGTGCCCGCAAGTCAGTTCTGTCTCACAGCAAACCTGTATATAGTTTCTGAGGAACATCTGGTGGCTTTGAACTGCCAGTCATAAGGTTAGTAGGCCAATGCTTATTCTAGAGCACTGCACCAGGATGCATTTTTGTAGTTTTTCTTAAATTAATTTAAGGTTGAGTCTTTAATCCATTTCATATTTAACACAGATTCAAATACAATACCAGAATGTCTGTATAGTTGCCATTCATCCAGCCTAGTAAGTGCATGTTTGGCACTGATGATTAGAAGCTAAAAACTAAAACTATCAAATAATTGAATAATAGTTCTGCCTCAATATACGAGTGTCTATATATGAGTCATAATGTACCTAAGGAATCATGTAACCCTAGAAACTAGAGCTCATAGCAATTACTTTACCTCATAGCCACTTATAGTGCGATCCTGGATAAAACATGGGTATTTTAATACAGAGGTAGTCT
>NW_006408535.1:14274760-14275785 GCF_000296735.1 Chrysochloris asiatica | reverse complement strand
ATATTTGTCTTCTTCACTTTCAGCAAGCAAGGTTGTATCATCTGCATATCACAGGTTGTTAATGAGTCTTCCTCCAATCCTGATGCCACGTTTTTCCTCATAGAACCCAGCTTCTCAGATTATTTGCTCAGCATACAGGTTGAGTAAGTATGGTGAAAGAATGCAATCTTGTTGCACACCTTTCTTAATTTTAAACCATTCATTGCTCCCATGTTCTGTTCGAACAACTGCCTCTTCGTCCAGGCATGGTAACCACAAATTATTCAGTGTTGTTAAGTGTTGTAAAGTCAATTCTGACTCATAGCAGCCCTCTATAGGGTTTGAACTTTGTGATTAGCTGTGCAGTCCTTATCCTAGAGTGCCACACCAGACAGTAACTATTGTTATTTTTAATTGCAAATGAAACTTTACAATTGGTAGTGCAATATTATTGCTTGACTGCTTGGGTGAAGACTTTCAGCCTTGAACTAGAAATGTCCAGTCTCAAATGAGGAAGTTGAAGCTATGTAACTGTTAGAGCAAGCATTTCAAAGCAATTCTTTACAGTGGTAATGGATGTGGCAAATGTGTGGATTTTGTTAGGATTTCTTGTGACAGCCATGAACACAGATATATTTTAAAGTAATCTAACTGTCCTAAATCTCGAGCAGGGAGTACAATGACTTCTAGTACTATTTTTTACTTCTCCAATAACACTATAGAAGTTATATTTGATCAATTCTTTGAAGTCATTTGACTTAGAAGAGGCCCCTGTACCATTTCACCTTGGCTTTGTTCTACTCAGGCCTGTTCCCCAAGGCTTTTCTAATGGAATACATCACAAAGGTTAATATATAAAAGTCTTGCTGTAGCATGATTCCCTATGGTTTGATCCACAAGGTCGGTGGTTCAGATTCACCAGTCACTCCACAGAAAACCTATACAGGGTCCCTAAGGGTCAGAACCCACTTGACAGCACTTAAGAACAACAACAAACCTTTGAGAGACAAGTACCTTGTTGTTGTTGTTGTTAAGTGCCATTGAGT
>NW_006408535.1:14247269-14267364 GCF_000296735.1 Chrysochloris asiatica | reverse complement strand
TATTATTATATAATATAAACTTATTGATAATATTAAGTTATATTATAACTTGTCTCCACCCTTACCAGTGTCTCCTAAAGCAACTTAGCAAATGCTTTTGCACATGATCTCTGGTGCCTGACAGATTGGCAAGGTAGTAGGACTCACAGCCACGTAAGCATTTGCTCACAGATCAGCAATTCTTTGCTACGCATGACCTTACTTACAAAACCACAATTTTATTCTGTTCATGTCTGACCTCTGTGGTTTCATAAATTCATCAAAGGTAGCAGAACCTACATTTATACCTGCTGTATTCTTACTTCCTCTTGGTTAGTGTAAGTAAGGATTACCGTTTGCACATTGAGAAATCAACAAGAGGTCTGCTGATCAAAGTGATGCAAAAGTCAAAGATAGTATTTTCTCCTGCAGCAATGATTATGTTCTGATGACAAATTATGTGGTATAAATGGTCACAAACTAACTTGCTTATTGAATAGTTGCTGTCATTAAGTGCCCTTGAGTCAGTTTCAGCTCATCCCCTGTGGCTGGTGGGTCTGAACTGCCAACCTGGTGGTTAGCAGTCCAGTGCTGATTCTACACTGCATACCAGGACTTAATGAACTGTGCTGGTGGTTGTGTGCCATCGAGTTTGTTCTAACTCGTAGTGACCCTGTAGAGGGTTTCTGAGGCTGTAAATCTTTACGGGAGCAGATAGCATCATCTTTCTCTTCCAAAGCCGCTGGTAGATTCGAACTGCTGACCTTTACATAAATAACCCACTATGCCACCAGAGCTCCTTAATGAATGCATCGCCTGAAATACCTGTAGAGCACACACCCTTCTAAAATAAAATAAATGGAATGGTGCAGCACAGTAGGCAAATTCATGCATGCAGTCAGCTGCATTTCTTATATCTTCTTGATTCTCACATGACATATTTTCTGGCTAAATGGTAAGGAACACCTTTATCAGGGATATAAAAGTAAGACAGCTTTCTTTAGTAATAATTTTAATCCGCATCTTTGAGATTATTAGGATCACTCTCTGGTACTTTTATTACACTGCCTTCTGTTTCTTACTGAAATGTCTCTACAAAGAACAAAAGTAGTCAGGAGCTAATTGTTGATCATTCTGTTGGTTTCTGAAACAGAAAGTCGTTATTCTTTCTGAACTCATTAGCACCAATTGTTTCATCTTTACCTAGTTTAATTTTAAATGCCTGAAACTACTCCTTTGCACTGGACTGCAAAGTTGGTTTGGACCACAAGGTCAGTGGCTCAAGTTCACCAGCTTCTCCTCGGAAACCCTACACTAGGTCAGTTTGGGTTGGAACCGACTTGATGGCACTTAACAAAAACAAACTCCTATTTACACTCTAGTTTTCACTGTAACTCAGCACCACCTTGCTATTTCACAATGTCAAGGATGCCTGTGAGTTGTGGTCAGACTAGCAAGCATTCAAGGTTGAGTATTGACCTGAATCATAAATTGAGGCCTGCATATAGTGGTTTCAACCAACATTGCTTTTCCTTCCGTTCACCTGGATACGTAAGTTCTAGAATGTTTAAGTCTTCAGGTATATATTCATTGCTAGCTTTGGAAATTGCCTTCAGAAATAACTTGCCAGCTTTATAGGAAAGATGAGTTCATTAAGTTGCAGTCACTGAATGCCTTTCCTTGGTGATGACCTCCCTGGCTACCAGTTTTTCTCTCTCACCTCTCTCACTTTTATTTTACCCCCGATTATGAGAAAAAGTTGAGAGGCTACAGAACAGGAAAGGGAGCACGCTAAGGCTAGAGGCCTACAGAACCCTTTTGCAGAACCCATCAAGAAGCAGACTTCCTGAGGTAAATTTATCTGAGGGCTGTGTGCCAACTAGAGAAACTGAAGCTGATATCATGGGTGTTACTGGCTGAGTGTTGTGAATGTAAATCATCAAGGTCCCAATTGCTCCAAGCATCTCTAACTCCAATGAAGACTTTCAAAGAATAGTTCTGCATACTCAACCAAAGTATACAATTTTTCAATTTTCATGGTTTAAAAAAAAAAATAAAAAATTCTGCATGTACTATTTCATAATTCTAGCTCCTAGAAATGAAGGCCTTCTGGTAATGAACAGTGAATAACTACTATCCATCTTAGAAGGCCTGACTGATGGTATGGAGTCTTGGTATGGCACTGTAGGATAAGCACTGGACCACATGATCGGTTACAACTGCAAGGTCGATGGTTCAAATTTATCAGCCACTTACTCAGGAACCCTATACAGGGTCATGATGGGTCAAAACTGACTCGACAGCATTTAATGACAACAATTAAGTGCCATAGTTTGCCTTAGAGGGAGAGGACAGTGTTACTGTCATGTAGACTGGCGCAGATTTGAACAAGTTCCAGCTCTTCTGCAAAACCAGCCTCAGAAGGGAAAGGAAGTCCTCAGATGTCCCTGCTGTGTATACAAAGATGGCTGTGCTGCTTCCTCCTTTGGTGATCATTTGAGCGAACCACCCCCATTTAGCCTCCCACTCCATCATCATGAATTAAAGCCTCCAGAGCGTCAACTGCCACAGCCTATGATTCACTCCAGTCCATCATCACTCATGGTGCTGAGGAGCACAGTGAAGCCCAGAAAGCCCCCAGTATTCTAACACAACAGCAGGGGATTGTGACTGTCCTTGCTTTACAGTTCTCTTGGTTGAGAAGCTCATCCAGTAAAAATCCCCTGGGTTCCCAGAAAGATAAAATGGGAGAGGCACATTAGCCAAAGTTGTCTTTGCTTTGTTTCTGTTTCTCAGTAGACCGTACACTCTTACAGTCTATATATTCTTCCCCAATAAAACAGCTTGCTTGGTCCCATGGAGTACCCCAAAATACTGGGAGCATCTTTCTCCTGTCCTAGATATGGTGGTGGTTATGTGCCATGGAGTTGATTCTGACTCATAGCGACCCTGTACAGGGTTTCTGAGGCTGTAAATCTTTACAGGAGCAGAAAACCTCATCTTTGTAGTTTCGAACTGCTGACCTTGTGGTTCGCAGCCTGATTCACAACCACTACGCTACCAGAGATCCTTGACTTAGAGATAGTGGACAGTTAACACCTGTGCAAAACAAACTTCTTTAAATGGACTATGCTTCTGCTGCACAAGACCCATTTAAAGTGTTGAAGAGCAAAGATGTCAGCTTGAGGACTAAGGTGTGCCTGACCCAAGCCATGGTATTTTCAATAACTTCATATGCATGTGAAAGCTGGACAGTGAATAAGGAAGACCGTAGAAGAATTGATGCTTTTGAGTTATGATGTTGGAGGAGAATATTGAAAGTACCATGGGCTACCAAAAGAACCAACAGATCTGTGTTAGAAGAAGTGCAGACAGAGTGCTCCTTGGAGGCAAGATGGCCAAATTTCATCCCTCATATTTTGGACATGTTGTCAGGAGGGACCAGTTGCTGGAGAAGGATATCATGTTTGGTAAGGTAGAGGGTCAGAGAAAAACAGGAAGACCCCCAGTGAGATGGATTGGCCAAGTAGCAGCATCGATGGACTCAAGCATGGCAACAGTAGTGAGGTTGGCCCAGGATCGGGCAGTGTTTCATTCTGCTGTGCATAATACGGTCACTATGGGTTGGTACCAACTCAATGGCACCTAACAACAACAACAATAACAACAACACATGTAAGGGAGGTGTCTTGGTAGGTCCTGGTGTGATGCTGCAGGATAATATGCTAGACTGCAAGGCCAGTTTGAACTCAGCAGTTGCTCCTTGGAAACCCTATACAGGGTCTCTATGAGTGAGAACTGACTCAGTGGTACTTAACAACAATATGTAAGGAAGGCGGCCTGGTGTGGCACTGTAGGATACCATTGAAATGCTAACCATAAAGTTGGTGATTCAAACCCACCAGCCTCTCCTTGGAAATCCTATACAGGATCTCTATGAGTCAGAACCAACTCAATGGCATTGAACCACAACAATACATAAGGAAAGCCCCATGAAGTGGAAGGACTGAATGAACTATAATAAACGTATAAGAAGCAATAGAAAGCAGAGAAAACACGCATTAATCATTATGAAATATGTAAAAAAAAAAAAAAATTATTGCTGTTGGTAAGCGCCATTGAGTTTGTTGTGACTGATAGTGACCCTGTATAAAGTTTCCAAGGAGTGACGGGTGGGTTTGAACCACTGAACTTGTGGTTGGCAATCTAGTACGTATACTACAGCATCACACCAGGACTCCAAGTGAAAAACAGTAAGGCCAAAAAAGAGAGAGGTATAGGGTATGGAGGAAAACAAGTCAGAAGAGTCAAATAAGCAGGTTATGTGCAATAAAGGAAACAAAGAGAACATCAGGGTCAATAACAGATACAGTGAGGTGTTTGAGGTAGACTGGTTGCAGACATAGAAACCAATAAGTGGGTTGCTTACAATGTGGATGGCAAGAATAGTCAGCGAAATGGTTTTTGAAGAGTGAACATTCTGGCAAACCTCTGGTCAGTCAACAATGACTGATTTCAGTATGAAAAAGAAATATTCTAGAAGTCTACTTAAAAAGGAAGATTTCCTGACCCCAACCTAAGACAGTCTGTTTCAGTTCTTTAGACGGGATCCTCAGCCCTCTCCCGTTGCAAAAGTGTACTGCAAGCAAAGCCAGGAAAATTTTCCAGATTGGGTCAGAACTGACTCGATGGCACTTTACAACAAATAACAGTCTTGTTTTGATTTGGGGATTTTCCTACCTAGGAAAACCAATATTCGTTTTCAAGAAATCCCTGACAAAAAAAAAGCTGTTAGCAGCTTTTCTTACACCAGAACTTATAAATCTTTTCTTTACTTCTGGAAGCCAGGTTTACTAAATTTGAGTTTCAAAAGAGGGGCAGAAATTATTTTGTGAACTGATCTGTCTTGGACTCAGTAAAAAGGGAGCGCAGGGCTCAATCCATTCCTGTTAAAGTTAGCCACAATGGTTGGTCTTCTGTATTTCTCCCTCCTATGGGTACAAGTACTTAAATGCTCAACTGCTACCCATAGGTGAATGGTTCGAATCCATCAGCTGCTCCATGGAAGAAGATGTGGCGGTCTGTTCCTATAACAGCGTTGGAAACCCTATGGGACAATTCTCTAACCTCTAGAATCACTATGAGTTAGAATGAAGTCAACAAGTAGGCTTCTTCTCTTTACAATCCCAGAAAAAACAAGTGAGCTTAATAAAGGCCACCCTATATGCGTATATATTAACTGCTTAAAGTAAACCATATGTTCAAAAAAAAAAAGAGTGCTTTGCTAATTTTCATTATCTGAAGCCAAATATAAAACAGACATAGGATATTTATGTAGCCTCAATGCGCTGTGGGTTAATGCGCCAGACTGCAAAGCCGTTTGAACTGCAAGGTTCGTGGTTCAAGCTCACCAGTCGCTCCTTGGAAACCCTATAATAGGGTCAGGATGGCTCGGAACTGACTCAATGGCACTTACCAACAACACGACAACATTCATTGTTAGTTTTGCTGGTCAATGAGTCTATGTATCTTTGTAATTTTTGCATATAAAAGGTTATCTAACCATCTATTTATTTACTGGCATTATAAAAATAGAAAAGATTAAAATATGAACTACAACAAACTTAAATACTATTTTAAAAATACAAAAACATTTTAGATGAGAACAGAGGTTCCTTATAGGTAAGAAATATATGCTATGTTCCCTCAACCAGAAAACATCAAAGGCCTCCTAGAATTATGACTTCACAGATAGGGTGTTAGACATGCAGGGAGAAAATAGGGCATATTTCCTTAGGTTTGTTTCCTGGGTGTAAGTTAGCCTTTGTCCTTGGCAACTGGAGATAAACCCCTACCCCAATTGAGAGCCAAAAAGAAACTAACACCTCTAAGAAGAAATCTCTGGAAATAATTAAGCATGATAATTCTGGATTATCCTTGATTAGAGGGAGGCTCTGGGTTGCTCCCAGCCTCAGAGGGTCATCCTGCATTTGTTACAAGTCATCTGTCACTGTTCCACGTGCTCAGTATTCATCACTTTCACCTCTGATCTTCCTCTCCTCTGCGCCCAACCCCTCTGCAAGGCCCCTGCACTTAGGCTGAAGAATAAAAGAAATCCCCTCACGCTCTTCCTACAGCTTCGACTGGATGGCATGTCCTTTTCAGTGGCAATTAAGAGAGGAGAAGATATTTTTCTCACTTCATTCTCTGCTGGCTCCTTGTGGCCAGTCCATGCCTCAGCCACAATTGCCAGTGGCCAACTCTTGAAAGGACTAACTTCAAAGACAGCAGCTCAAATCCACCAGCCACTCTTGGGGAGAAAAATGGGCTTTCTCCTCTCAATAAGGTTTACAGCCTCAGAAATGCTAGGTAGGGTAACTCTGAGTCAGAAATGATTTGAAGGCATGCCCATTCTAGTCCCAAACATGCCAGCCTTGTGGGACAAGAACAGAGAATCAAGGAAGTGAGTGAGGCTTGAAAGAGAACAGGAAAGGATCAGGTTAGGCTCTCTCCTCCACACAGGGAAATTGAAAAGTACCTAAAATCAACACGATTTCAATGAATCTAACAGAACTAGAATACAAATTCTGCCAAAAATACAAGTTGGGCTTTCGAGGTCAGTTCCGGGTCCATAGCCCAGCCTTCTCATTTATTCCCAAATTAAACTTGGGAAAATTAAGCTACATCTTTGAGTCTCCATTGACTCATCTGTAAATTAAGGACAGTCATACTCCCTGTGAGGATTAATGAAAAAAAAACTAACAAAAGAGCACCCAATAAACAGAAGTGCTCATTCAAAACTAGTTTGATTTTTCCTTGCCCCTGTTTCTATTCTTAATGTATTATTACAAAGGCCCTTGGATCACATGATTAAGTGCATCACTGTTAGCCATTTGAACACACCTGGAAGCACCTTGAAGACAAGTCTGAGGATCTGCTCCGAAAGGTTTCAACCTTGAAAGTCCTGTGGGGCGATTCTACTCTGCAAATATGGGGTCTCAATGAATCAGAGTGGACTTTAAGCAACTGACAGAAATATTGAATTATTTGGGGTTTTTTTAAAAATCTGGATTGTAAAATAATGTTTAGTATGTATAAAACGAGTTGTGGTGATACTGTAGGATAAGTATTGGCCTGTTAACAATAAGGTTAGTGGTTCAAACCTACCAGCTGCTCTGCTTGTGTAAGGTTGTTACAGCCTCGGAAACCCTACGCAGGGTCACTGGAAGTCAGAACCAACTCAGTGGTGTTGGGTTTGGTTTGGGGGCAGTGCACACACACAAAAAACTAAACAGCACCTAGTGACTCCGTTAATAACATCTACTTCACAATTGTTAACTTAAAGTTTAAATATTAGATAGGGAGCACAATGGCAATTGCTATTCATAATGGCAATTGCTATTCATAAAGCCAGCATGAGGCAGCCCACACCTTAGTCCTGTGGCTGTGTTGCATTTGTTTCATAATGATCAACTCAGATTTTGAGAAATATGAGCAAACATCCAAAGTGGTACTTGGAGATGCTTCTGCTACATGTGTTATTGTTAAGTGCTGTCGAGTCAGTTTCCAAGGAACAACTAGTAAGCTTGAACTGCCAACCTTGTGGTTCAAACCGACTTTCCAGTCCAGTGCATTAACCCACAGTGCTATACCATGACTCCTGCGCTACATGTATTTGCAGGGCACTTTTTATATTTAAATATGAAGAGAATAAATCTCTCTCAGTACACAAGGGAGTTTCCAAAATCTTTCCATTCCATTTTTCCATGAACTTTTTAAAGCCCCCTCATCTACAGTCACTATTGGGATGTATCCTCATAAAAGTCTTTTACTCTCCTAATAGTTTTGTAGTGGATTTCAAGGGCTTCTCTTTGCTCTAAATGGGAATAGTCACTGAGCTCGAGCATGCGGTTACAGTCTCCTCTGCGTGTAACCTGGTGGAGCAGCACCTTTTCACCTTTGAAGCCAGCTTTTCCACATTACTCATGCCAGTCTTTTCTCACTAATTTTATGATTATAATGAGCCAGAGGTGCACTAGTTAGCACAGATGACCTTCTAATTGAAAGACTGTAAATTCAATCTCCATTGCTGGGCACTGACAGAAATTTAAATAAATATAGCTCCTAAAACCCTTGTGATGGGCTGGCCTAGTGACCAGAGGCTAGCAGAACCCAAGTCATCTGTCACAGGGGACAGCCTGCAACTCCCGGGTGTTAACTACAGAAGTCATTAGAAGCAGGTTGCCCTCAGCCAGCAAAAGCAGATGAGGGACTTTCCCCTGGCTTTCATTCAAGCATTGTACCTGCATTTTCAGTAATTTACGCCAAGTTGTTTAGTTGTTTATTTTGTCAGATTCTTCCTAAAACAGGAATCTCGACTCTAAAGGAAATGCTGTTCTCAAATTGTACCTAATTTGACACAAACAGCCTTACCAACCAAGCCAACTTGTGTCCACTGCCATTTCTAGATTTTAAGAAAAGAAGCTGTCCAGAGCTCTGCTGACATCATTCTCTTGCTTGAACTCTTCACCCCCATTTTTACCCCGTGGCCTTAGACACCAATCCAATTCAGGTTTCCAGAATGAACTGCCCTGAAGATCAAGATGAGTGTGGAAAAGTGTTTAGTGGTCAGTCTGAGGAAGGAATCCATGGAACTGCAATGTTGTCAACATTCGTAGCAAGTAATTGAGTACTGGCCCTTAGTATCTATGTGACCTTCTTTTCCATCTTGAATGTTGTGACTTAGGCGGATGTGTCTCTTATTCAGAGGCAACTTGAATCTCCTTTAGAAATCAGTTGCATGTAATTTTTAAACTAACTAGCTATTTGACAGTATGTCCCTGGACCTTTACAACAGCTTCCTAAAAAGGGTCCCATATTTCTAACAGTACCTGAACACTGGTTTGGGGGTTGTCAGCATCATGCATCTTTATCCTGAATATATCACACAAATACAATGGAAATTTCCCATTGCCTTTACAGTTTTGCATTCTGTATATTTGGTTGTTAGACAAATAAGAGCAAGCTTTGCCGACTTCATTTTCATTCTTGGCAGCATGTTTTTATCATAAGGCAGATAGTCATTAATTTACAGAATCAACGCTGGGAACAGCTTTTGTGATCTCATATTAAATTTTCCCCTGAATCCGCCCCTTGGCAAAAATTACTCACATCGTTAAAAAATATTTAATTAGGCTGTAGTTTATACCCAGCTCACTGGGGAAATGTTGGAATTAATATGATTTGCATGAATTCTGTTTCTCTTTTTCTGTCAGAGATTAGTTTTGAATTCAGTTCAGAGGGTCGTTGACACTGCCAAGGACTCACAATCGTGAAGGTCATACAGGTAGCAAATACTTCCCCTGGGTAGATTCTTTGAAAAGACAGCTCAAAATTGCTTTTAATTATGGGTTACCTGAAAGGCCACTTGCTGTTTTTATTTGTCCACAGATCCCTGAAACACTGCATGATTGGAAGTTTTAGGTAAACCACTTCCTTCCCAACTCAAACAGCCTGGTTATTGTTTAGAAATATTTGTACCTAGCTAAGTGGTACCTCAGTGATTTTCTTAGGAGGTCACTGTTTTCTGTTGGTTGTTCACAAAGGAAAAGTTTCTTATTTTTGCAAGGGAATGTAGAGACGCTGGATAAAAGTAGTGTTATAAGAGAGCCAGTCAGCAGTGAGTAAATTTTCTACATAGTAATGCATCTGCTTAATTATCTCTTACAAGATAAGATACAATGTTTTGTTTTGCATTTCCTTGTTTATTCTTTCATGGGTTAGGAACTACAGCAACAAAAACCCCTCTGGGAATCTACAATCTTAGGCCATTTTTGTTTTAAAGAAAATTTAATTAATAATCTAATCAATCAATTAATCTCAGTTACATAAGTGGTGAAATCTAATTCTGTTTCACCAGTATGTCAATAAAAGAAGTGAGATGGTTGCCCACTTATCAGCATAATAGGAAGCCATTATAGACACAAAGAAACATTGAAGTTGTATTAATTCTGCTACATCGATCCTGAACTTGCCAGTGTTAACAAAGTCTTCTTGACATTTTAGATAAATTTTAGTTCACCCTCTGGGATCACCAGGTATACCTTTTGTGTCATGAACTATTCCAGTGATGAAAAAAGTAATGGTTAGCTTTTGTGGATTTGTTTGTTTTATTTCCCAAACATTTAAACTTTTTAGAAACTATTGTCGAGGTTTAAGTTTAGAAAATATAAACCATCTGCTTTCAAAATGTGTGTAAACCACATCATTCTACTGACTAGCCAACTGTTGATGAATAGATGAATAAATATTTATATCTTAAATGTTTTCTATGGGGCTTCTATCAACTCTGAGTATATCAGAGTCAATTGGACCCTCATTTCTAAAAACTTTGAGTCAAGTCACTCACAGGAATGGAAGTCAGGTGTGTATCCAGGGCAATGATATAGCCTTATTTGACAACAAGGCTAATGAAGATGACAAGATGTTCCAGAGTATTCCAGTGTGTTCTGAATTGGAAGAGAGGAAAAGTAGAACTTCCTCAGTACATATGCTGAGTGGATGTGGTTGTAGGTGCTTTGCATACACAACCATATTTAATCCCTAAACACCCTGCAAAGCAGATGCAATCACCCCAATTTATAGATAAAGCAGTTAGATCTCAGAAAGGCTGGCCAGTTTTCTAACTCAACCCCTTCGTTTTCCAGATGAACATACTGAACCTACCCCAAACTTTCATTGCCATCCAGTCATAAGGGCCCCATGAGGTTTTCAAGGCTGTGATCTTTAGAGGAAGACCACCAATTCGATGGACTGTCACAGTGGCAACAACTATGGGCTCCAATGTAACATTGGTGCAGGATGAGGCAGTGTGGTGTTCTGTTGTGCATAGGGTCGCTACTTTTAAAAAGCACAGCTTTCCCCCTATACCTTTGCTAATTATGCAAGAGTCATCAAGTTGACTCTTTGGATTCCCTAGATAAAAAATCTAACTGTGCATGTGGCTTTATGAAATCTTTTTACACAACACGACATCATTAGTACATTGCAGATATTCTTGTTTTCATACATAAAACCCAAACATATGACTAAAAGCAAATGAGCCAGAGAGAGAGAGAGAGATCTATGTTTATACTCATAGAAATTATACAAATACCTGTAAGACTAGGGACATTCGCTCAGGCTCCCAAAATAATGCCGTTTACTCAGGAAGCTAGAAAAGTCATTTTCCATTTAGTGGGCGGTGGAGGTTTGCTGTCATTTTTTCTGTGGCAGCCTTTTAAATAATGCGGAGCTTCATAGTCCTTTTCCAGCTTTAATGTTGTGACTTAAGGTGGAAAGCTGCATGCTCCCCAAGGTAACAAGTCTCAATATTTCATTCCCTGGTCTCAGAAAACCACAAAGTTGCTAAACATCGTGCACCAAGTTTTCTATCTTTTTGAAACAACCTGTCCATCCTTGTTTCCTACCCTCTAAGTAAGAGTATATTATGGGGGCAGCTCCTGAGAATTCAGTCTAAATACATTCCAAGGCCACCAGCCTTTTCACTTGCTGGTTCTGCCCCAATTGCATTCCCAGGTGTCTCCTTATCCCTATTCATACTGTTGTGCTAATGAGGCAAGGAATAAGCTTAGCATCAATTTCCCACTGTTTAATCAGACTGTTGTTATGACTACATGTACTTAAAGAGGACTGTGTTTTGAAATACATGGAAAACTTCAGATTAGCACTTTTGGGGATTTCTAAATGTCTGTTTTCGGTGGCATATACTGGTCTCTCTTATCATTCTGGAATCAAGGCAACATAATACTCACAGGTAATAGTAATACTAATCGCGTTTTTATTTACTACAAAATCAAAAAGTATTGCTGTCAGATCAATAGCATCGAACCACTCCCTGGGGTTTTCGTGACTGTAATCCATCCACTCATGCTTCAGGAGACAGACCTGCCATCCTACTTCCCAAAGGTCACACCTCACACCCATGAAGTTAGGCCCTAGTTGGAATTGATTTGACAGCCACTAACAGCAACCACAATCTGATGGAATCTGATTGCGAGGTCTTTCTTCTGCCGTGCCTTTGGATGGATTCAAACCACCAACCAATGGCAAACTATTTACACCACCCAGGAACCTACTGTTTATTACAGCTACCAATTACAATTCATTGCCTTCTTTATGATAAGCCTACTACTAATTGTATTCTCTAAACAACCCTAAGAATAAATACCAAAATCCCCACACAAAGGAGAAAGCAGAGGCCTTAAAAGGTTAAATAACCTTTTCATAGCTACATAGCTAAAAATTGGCAAACTGGGATTCCAACCTTAACCTTGTGACTCCAAAATCAAAATGCAGCCCTACCTGCATTCAAAGTGATGTCTCAAACAAAGAAGAACACTGGGATGTGAGTCAGAATTGGTTTTCTGTTCTGGATTTTGCATCAATACAGTTGTGAGGTTGTGGTGAACCCCTTAAATTCTGGATCTAAAGTCTTCAGTCTGACAGGTGATGATAATGACCCAGGGTCCATGGAGGACAGAGGCCACATACAAGAGAGCTTTCTGAGACCACCCATTTAATCAAATCAAAAACTATATATTGAGCATAGTACTAGGTGTTGTGGGAATGATAAAGATGAGTAAGACATCATCCTACACATCCAGAAGCCTGAATTCTAGAAAAGGACTTGGTATCAGTGTACAGATACTCAACTAGAAAGCATTACGTTTCTTAAGTTCCTGGAGCAAGCCATTCCATTGCCTCTCTCTGTATGTATGACATTTTTAAGAATGGAGAGCAAAGGAGATGAAAATTGGTTAGAGAAAAATTTCCTACAGAACACATTCAAGTGGTTCAAGAAAAAAGGGGAGTAAGCGAAAGAGGGAAACTGGTAAATGTTTCATCTGCCTCCTCATTAATACCTCCCAACTCCTGGAGAGTTCTGATGTGGCGCTGTGTTTGAACTGTAAGGTCAGCAGTTCACGCTCCTTGGAAACCCTCTACAGGGTCGTTATGGATCAGAACCTATTCGACGGCACTTAACAACAACTCCTGGTGTACTGCTGTGGGTTAATGCGCTGAACTTCAAAGTCGGTGTAAGGTCAGCAGATCAAACTCACCAACTGCTCCTTGGAAACCCTCCACAGGGTAGCTATGGGTCAGAACCGACTTGACGGCACGTAACAACAAAGACCTGGTTTTGTTGACTACACTGCTCTGACCACTACAGACAAGAATAGTCTGCCAATTTATTTTTTTCACCTAAAATGGTCCAAATATAAAGCATTAATTATGTGCATTATGTACATTACCTTTGCTGTCATGGATGGGAATGGACAGCATATCACTGAGGGATGTCAAATTGACTGCAGGAAGTGATAAAAAGGTGGTTTTCCAATCAAATATTGTCTCTTATTGCAAGTCCTGGTGTGGTGAGAGCCCTGGTGTGGTGCTGCTGGATTGCAAAGTCAGCAGTTCAAGCTCACCAGCTGCTCTTCAGAAACCCTACACAGGGTCATTACGGGTTGAGGTCACCAACTCGATGGCACTTAACAATAATAACAACAAATTGCAAGTTTACAATTCCCAGAGCTGCTACCAATCTTAGGAGCATTTTCTGAGATACCGACCTTACCTCTAACCCTTGCAAGAGGTGCCTCTGTTGCTGTTTCTTTTACTTTGAGACTTCCACTCTTTTATCAGTATATATTACATCATTTTTATGTATTTGAAAAATTGTATAGGTGTTTTCTAATTAGCTCCCTATCACCATCATAAAATCAGTTGTCAAGTTGATTCTGAATCGTGGCAACCCCTTATGTTGCAGAGTAGAACTGTGCTCCATAGGATTTCAAGGCCGTGATCTTCCCAAATAGTCCTAGATCTTTCACTAGTTCTTTCTGCTGAGGAGCTTCTGAGTGGATTCAAATCACCAATCTTTCAGTTAGTAGTCAGCACCGAACCATATGCACCACCCAGGAACTCCTATCATCGTCATGAAAGCAAGTAATAATGACTTTTTCACATAAACAGACAAAATAAAGACATGGTGACGTATCCACTGTGATTCCAAAAATCAATTGCAAAGATGAGGCTGGAAGATAAATGAATATTTGCTTTCTAGGCTAATAATTTAATTAGTACAGTTGTCGCTTAATATCTACATGAGATTGGTTCGAGGATACCCCCCCACACCAAAATCTACGGTTGCTCACATCCCTTATGTAAAATGGCATAGTATTTACATATAACCCATGCACATCCTCCCTTATATATTACATCATCTGTAGATTACCACAAGCTCAGTGTTTGCAAACCCTATACAGGATCCCTGTCAGTCCAAACCGATTCGTCGCACTTATGAACAACAGATTACTTACAATACCTGATGCCAGGAAACTGCTGTGTCTGTAGCACTTTACACACACTCTCACAGTCGTTCAGGGGTTAATGTGACCACACAACTGCCTTTTTTCCCACCTGAGTATTTTTAATCAGCCGTTGGTTGAGTCCACAGATAACGGAGGGATGGCTATAATTTGTATTAAGACTGTTTTACATTAATAGTATTGCTTTAACTTAATCTTTCCATTTCTAGCCTTTTCTTCTAAACACAAAACTTGGATTCCATAGTAGACCAAGAAGCTTAGGGCCATGATTCTCACACTACTTTCAATAATAAAAATGTTTTCAAGCTAAGCTTTTTAAAGGACCCAAAATAAATAAGCATACCAATACAGAACTGTGCTATTTAAAAAGTAGTAGCAGATGCAGTAGCAGAGGGCCTTAAAAACATCCCAGGACTCCTAAACATGGAGTGCATAGTAGGATAGGAGGATCTGTGGATTCCCCTAAAATTACCTGTAATGTTGCAGAGAGGTTGGGACCACACTTTTCCAACAGAGTCTCAGAGGATAATCCATAAAGGATTGGGTCAGCTATCTTTGTGTTCATCCGGAGACCCATATGTAGCCCCCACTTTCTGTAGTTTACTAATCTGCTCTGAATGGACAAGTGGTTTTTTTAAGTTCCTAGTGGCTGTGTCACGTGCCTGATTTCATGTCCTAGGAGATCAGTTCTGATAGTCCAAGCATCTTTCAATATAATGAGTTAGTCAATTGTTACAGAATCAACCCCATGTATGTCAGAGCAGAACTGGGTTCCATAGGTTTTCAGTGATTCAATCAAAAGTAGATTTTTCATGCCTGTTTTCTGATGTGTATCTGGCTGGATTTGATGCCCCAAACTTTCTGTTAACAGGCTCCCATGAACCATTTTCACCAGCCAGGGACTCCAACATAATGAATGGTGGTGGTTATGTGCCGTCTAGTTGGTTACGATTCATAGTAATCCTGTGTAGGACTTTTAAAACTGGAAATCTTTACTGGACCAGAAAGTCTCATCTTTCTCCCACAGACCAACTGTTAGATATGAATTTTGCTGACTTTGTGTTAGCAGCCCAGCTCATAATCCACTGTGTTCCTTAATATAATGAATAGTTAAGCCTAGTGGATAACCCACCCTATTACTCTGGGACCTCTGACCCTTCTGAGTCAGCTGATTGCACAGTGAATTTACAGCATCTGTTACACACTCACTCACTCATTCATTATTTCAGTAAATCTTTATGGGAGCAGAAAGCCTCATCTTTCTCCTGCGGAACAGCTGGTAGTTTCAAACTGCTTACCATTAGGTTAACAGCCCAACTCATAACCATTGTGCTGTCAGAGTGGTGTTGTGCCTTAATGTGCTGGCCTGCAAAGTCAGTACGAGCCACAAGGTAGGTGGTTCAAACTCAATACTCACTCCTTGGAAAACCTGTACAGGGTCACTATGGGTTGGAATCGACTTGATGGCATTTAACAACAGCAGCATAACACTGAATTAGAAGTGATCAAGTGCCATTGAGTCGGTTCTGACTCATAGCTACATTGTATAGGATTTCTGAGGAGCAGGTGGTGGGTTTGAACCACTGGCCTTATGGTTAGCAGTCCAGTGCTGATCCTACAGCTCCATACCAGGAAGTGTATAGTCCAGTGACTATGCACTTACACGATCACTCACTATAAGACAGATGCTTTGTTTGACACTTTACATGGATTATCTTATTCATTTTGAAAACCAAAAGGTTTGGTGGTGGTGGTTTTAAGTGCCCTAGAGACACTGTATAGAGTTTCTGGAGAGCAACTGGTAGGTTTGAACTGCTAACCTTTTAGTTAGCAGTCCAGTGCTTATCCATTAGCACCACTCCAGGATCCCTAAACATTGTTAGGCACCATTATCTTTATAGTTGAGGAAACAGTAACATTAACTACTCCAAGAACAGTGATGTTCTCTCTCCAGTGCCATCTAATTCTAACATCTGCATCCATAACAAACAACTCCTCTGTCAGGAACATGTAAAAGTAAATATTAGAAAAAAACAAAAAAAAAAAAACCAACATCCTTCAAGAACATAGTTCCCTTTCCCTGTGCCATTAGCCATAACTTCAGGCCTGACTATCCTAACTGCCTAATCCAGTGGATCGAACCAAGAACTATACCTTGCCTGTCTGGCTATTCTGGGAGGTGCCTTTCTAAATGTTCAGCAGAAAAGGCAGGAACTCATCAGTTTCAAATACGGGACTTCATTTCTAAATGATGCAATTAAAATGAGAAAAAGAGACTTAATAGTAATTGTGGACAGTCACCCAAAGCTATTAGATAAAATGGAACTGCTGGCTGTAAATTCAACTGATAGGTTACCAGGAAATGCACCTTTAACAATCTCTATTTCATCTAAGGAAGTTAAAAAAGTAGCATTAGAGTCATAATGACTCATTAGTGACTTGAAATTGGGATTATCAGGCTTTGTTTGTGTCTGTTTGTCTCTGTTGAGAAAAGAGAACAGATGCTGAAAAAAATCCAAAGGAAAAGAAGTCCCAGGTATAAAGAACCCAAGTGGGTTTTAGCAAAGGGAAAATTATTTTAATAATAATTGTTGTTGTTAACTGCCTTCAAGTCTCTTTCGACTCATAACAACCCTGTATAGGAGGAATTCCAAGTAATTTGCTTGAACCACCAACCTTGTGTTTCAAACCAACTTTGCAGCCTAAAGCATTAACCCACAGCGCCATACCAGGACTATGTATGGTGGCGGTGGTAGTATGTGTGGAGTCGATTCCAACCCTTAGCGACCCTGTACAGGATTTCCAAGGCTGTAAATCTTTATGGGAGCTGAAAGCCTCATCTTTCTCCTGCAGAACAGCTGGTAGTTTCGAACTGCTGACCTTGAGGTTAGTAGCCCAATTCATCACCTCTACGCTACCAGAGCTCCTTAGGACTCTGTATAGGCCTCTGTTAATGTAATGAAATAGCCAGTTGCATGTGGATCACTCGGGAGTCCTGGTGTGGGTGCTGTGGGCTAATACATCAGAATGTAAATTCATTTGAACTGCAAGGTCGGTGGTTCAAGCTCACCAGCTGCCCCTTGGAAACCCTATACAGGGTTGTTATGTGTTGGAATTGACTCAATGGCACTTAACAACAACATGGATATCACTCAGCTCCCTCCACCCTCCAGCTTAGCAAATTGGGTTGTTCCACATGGAAGAAATGAATAAATAAGAATATATAAAAGTACACAAGGGATAAACTTTCTGGCTTGAAGTCTAAGAAAAAAATGTAAAACTCAAAATGTGATAAATATCTGTTGCTGAAACAAATGAAACCCATTGCTTCTGTCATGCCAAGTGGGTGAGCTGTATTTTCTGCTCATTAAAGACAGTGGGTGTGCGTTTAACTATGTTTGCCACGTTTAAATCATTCTCCAGCTTTTGTTTCAAATAACTTGTTTCTAAACACTTAAACTCCAGCCTGTAATCTGAAGAAGAGCTGCAGTTAATTCTTAACAAAAGTTACCCATGGAAATCCTTGATCTCTCCTTGTTTTTATTTTGTTTGGTGTTTTCCTATTCCTCTTGGTATGGACAGCATGAAATTTTTCATTTGCAAAAGGGTTTAATCAACAGTAAATGTTTTGAATCAGATTAAAACTCAAATACTTTAAGAACTATTTATTTGTTCTGTCCTGTGGGATACTGTCATTTTCTCTTGCTTCTGAAGGATAATGCAAAGCCATAGCTGTTGCAATGAATTCTTTGCAACAAGCAGGTATGCTGATGGTTAATAGTGATGTGTGTTTATTTGAAAAGGTCCTGGGTTCTTCCTCAGAATTTGCCCCCTTCTCCCTGACACATCAGAATGGAAAATCATCTCCGAGACTGTTTTATTTGTCAATTTTCAGGGCAGTACATTTACATACTCACGAAGGCAATCAATATAAGCAAGCCCAGGTCTTCCAAGAGTCCTTAATTATAAGTCTGAGAATGCATATGTATTTGCATGTAATACTTGTGTTCCTGCAGAGCTCCCCCTCACCCTTTTTAGCTGACATGTGCTAAGACTCTTTGAAAGCGGCAAAATCAAGAGTGTAACAGGCAAATGCATAATGAGTTGTTAAATGTGATGGCAAAATAAAAAAATAATAATAAAACGAATTTAAGGCTTCAGTCAGTACGATCAGTAAAAGGGGGGGAAAAAAAAAAAGACAGCCGGCAAACTGTCTATCATGTGATGAAATTTGACAGTAGGGATTATGGCTTTGATGGACCAGAACAGCTAATAGAAGAAGCTGACATTTTTGAAACCCTGCTAATTAAGGGTTCCTTCCTTAATATTAAAATAAAGTCTTTGTCTGGGTTTTATGGTTGGAGAATCAGGTGTTTTCATTAATATATGCCAGTCAGTCTTAATAAGCTTGGAGGGCAGAGGAAGTTATTATTGAGTGACCTTCTACAAAATAAGCATGTTGCTAAGGGCTCTAACCCTGCCCTGTTCAGACTGATGAATCTCATTTCCAATGCAAAAGCTTCACAAGAAATCCAAGTATTCTCTGTGCAATCACAGAAAATAATCCTAGTGTCTCTTGTAATGTCCAGAATTGCCACTTACTACACTACTACTGTACAATGAATATTACAATACATATTATTTTTCTAGCACAATTGTCTACATTTCTGAATTGCCTAGAATAGAAAAACTTATTGTGAAGACACTTGTATTGAAAAGTCAGCTCATTTTAATACTTTTCAAATAGTCATCTACTCTGTTCATGAATTATAATGCTCAGAATACATCTGACAATACTGGCTTTGAAAAGGAGATATGTCTATATTATTACATATTCATTTTGAAATAGATTTCAAACAGATTTTAAACCATTCATTGAAATTCATTGAAATGATAAATTCACAGTTGGGTTTTGATTGACTCTTAATCCAATTTTACTTTTGATAAATTTTCACCTTTCCTACCCACGCCCAACCTTTCTCAACCAATGTAGTTTTTCCTTTTCTATTGCTTTGTAAAGTTAAAGTATTGGGTTCTGGTAAAAAATTAAAGATTTGATAACCACATGTAAAACTGGTTAAACAGTTGATAAATTTAGTTAACTACAGCACCACACTCCTAACAATTTGTGTGGCAAATGTCAAATATACCAGTGCTGCTTCTATGGAAACAATGCTTGTGGTAGCTGATTGTTGGTTTAGAACCTGGAGCAAAGTTGTGAAACAGTTTTCAGTTACTCAACCATGCCATGTCACCATCTTTGGATGACAGCAAAGGGTACAGATACCCAAAGTATTTGGTGTGGGAATAGTAAATCACACACTCTAACATTTTGTGGCTTCCTTGTCAAAAGAGCTTTCATCTTGAATTCATTCTGCGTGTTGTGGGAAGAGAAATTGGGTGACACTAGTATTAAGAGACTGATGGTCAGGCAGTAAATCCATTAAAAGTGTCTTTGGAGAAATTAGAAGCTAGATTACAAATTATGACATGCACCAACAAGAGTTTTGAGTTCACTCGTTGTTATTAGATGCCATCAAGTCAGTACTGACTCATAGCGACCTTATGCACAGCAGAATGAAACACTGCCCGATCCTTGGCCAACCTCACTATTGAGTACATCGATGCTGCCACTTGGCCAATCCATCTCGTTGGGGGTCTTCTTCTTTTTCTCTGACCCTCCACCTTACCAAACATATCCTTCTCCAGCGACTGGTCCCTCCTGA
>NW_006408535.1:14245187-14246934 GCF_000296735.1 Chrysochloris asiatica | reverse complement strand
GTTGATAGTTGATCTAAGAAGAATGAAGTCCTTGACAACTTCAGTCTTTTCTCCGTTGATAAGAATGTTGTTTATTGGTCCAGTGGTGAGGATTTCTGTTTTCTTTACATTGAGATGTAATCCATACCGAAGGCAGTGTACTCTTTGATCTTCATCAGTAAATGTTTTAAGTCCTGTTCACTTTCAGAAAGCAAGGTTGTATCATCTGCATATCGCAGGTTGCTAATGAGTTTTCCTCCAATCCTGATGCCACATTTTTCTTCATATAACCCAGCCTCTCAAATTATTTGCTTAGCATACAGGTGAATAAGGTTCACTCATGGGAGGGGGGAAAAAAAAACCCCCAATCAATCATAAACTGAGTTCATTTGAGTATGTCAGATTTGGTAACAGATGAGAATCTTGGATTCAGGACTTGAATATATGGGACAAGAAGTTATCTCAAAGTATAGCAATCATTTGCCCTACATTTCCATGTGGCAGTTATCTTTGTGCTAGACTTGAGAAGAAAAGCAAGGTATATGCCATTTTCTAAAAATGAGTGAATTGAAAGTGTTAATCATTTATTTAAGAGAGAAATTTTTTAAATCACACAAAAAAAAAAACAATAATGAACACAAGTCAATCACCTAGTGTTTCTTGAGTCTTATACTTCCCTAGTGTCCTAGGCTTAGCCAAGAGGAATGTAGTACAGTACACCCGTGCCCTTATAAAATCCCAGTGAAGTTAGAATTCCATTGTGCCTTTGACTACTCCCATCGTTTCATCAAAGCCACCAGTCCTTTTGAAATCTCTTCTCTGTGTAATGTCAGGATGAGGTTTACTGTCCTTCCTAGACCCCTTTGGGTTCACAAATGCCTGTGAACTATCTTAATACCTGTGCTAATCATAATATGCATCATGGACTAGTAGAATCAACATTACCTAAGTACATGTTTCTACATCTGTAGAAACTACATCTGTAGAAACTCACACCCTGATCTATGGGAACCATTGAATCTATATTTTAAGGGAATCCCCCAAAACACTTGGAAAAATTTGAGAATAGTGATCTATAAAGCCAACATAGCAAGCTAATCATATTCTGCATTATACTCTCATATATTTTTCTTAATATCATTAAGCTTTGCATGTCTTTATGGCATCTCTTCAAAGTGGATTATAAAGTCCTTGAGGACAGGTACTGAAGTTTACTGTTTCGTTTAGGCCCATAGCTCAAATTATAGAAAGCAAACATTCAATAAATATTTGATTGACTGGCTGTTTAAATCTACAAGAGTAGTGCTTTAATTCTAAAGATAATCCTCAGTGTCTGTTATGTGGCATTCTCTTGCACTTAACCCCTTCACCACAACCATCACATTCTTCTAATACTTTATGTTCTACTCCAGGATTTTTGTGGTTCTGAAACAGTACTGTCCAACAGAAATATATTACAAACCAATTGTGTAATTTTAGACTGTCTAGTCTAAAAAGTAAAAAGAAGCAAGTACGATGAATTTTAATTATAAAGTTTATTTAACTTGATATATCTAAAGTATTATTAACATCTAATCAATGTTAAAATAAGAAAATCTGGTATGTAGGTACTGTAGGATAAGCACTGGACTTTACAAGGTTGAGATGAACCATAAGATCGGTTTTGCAAACTCACCAGTTACTCCTTGAAGTACAGGGTCCTTATGAGTCAGAACCGACTGCTCTGCACTTAACATTAATTATTATAGCATATATATAGTTGTTGTTA
>NW_006408535.1:14168209-14244908 GCF_000296735.1 Chrysochloris asiatica | reverse complement strand
GTTATGTGCCGTGGAGTCCGTTCCAACTCACAGCGACCCTGTACAGGGTTTCCGAGGCTGTAAATCTTTACGGGAGCAGAAAGCCTCATCTTTCTCTCGAGGAACAGCTGGTAGTTTCAAACTGCTGACCTTGCGGTTCACAGCCCGATTCATAACCACTATGCTACCACAGCTCCTTATGTAGTGTATCCCAATTCAGGCTAGCCACATTTTCAGTGGTCAGTAACCTCATATGAATCATGGTTGCCATATTGGACAGTCCATTCTAGAAGATATTCGTGGATAAACTGCAGGGGAGCCCAAAGCTCCTGAAATAAAACGCCAAACTATGTGTGTACAGCTAGAGCATTTTTCTGAAAAAACACAGTAGAGAATTTATCTGATTCTCAAAAAGATTTTCTCCCCAGGTTCCTACCATCACACTCCCCAAATCCAAAATATCTTAAAACCAATGCTTCTTTTAATCTTTGGAATGCCTCATTTCTTTTGACCCATTTTCTCTGCCTGCCAGTTCTGTTTACATTCCCTATTCTAACAAGACTAACTCACAGTCTGTTATTAAACAGTTGTGAGTTTAACTTATTCCTTTAAAATAGCACCTAGAGAGTGCTTAGTGTATTGACTTCCTTCATAGAAAATAACCTCAAAGACTACCACAGTTGGTAGTTACAACAGCCAAAATAAAATATCAATATATGAGATCTTTTTCATATAGAAATTCCCTAGGAGTAAATTACACACTAGGACGATGATGCCCACATGGTGTTCAGGAGATTCCCAAGATGTGCTTAACCAAATTAATAGAGAAATTCTACAACAATCAGCAATTGGTCATAGCACAGTCAATATTATTTGTCTTTGTTCTTCTGATGTGTTTTAGCCTCCAAATTAATTTCTTAACATGGGCTAACCACTCACATTTTATAATAACTCGAGTGTTTTAATACACTTTATAGTTCTTGTTTGGTGCATGACATTTCTTCTAGACCCCTCACGATGATATGGGAGAAGGGAGACACTTTGTTCAAATATAGCAGCTACAGTATTGATCGATGAGGGGAATTTAAAAAGTTAGTGGAAACAATGGAATTAAAAGGAATTGTTCCACAACGTTTTTGAAGCTATGCTCCAACCATAGAAACAATGCATTAGTTGAACAAAATCATGTTTTTCTTTTCCTTTCTCTTACACATAAAGATTTCTCGAGGTGTAGAACCCAATTAGCTTTGTTGTTGTTAAATGCCATTAAGTTGATTTCGACTTCCAGCGACCCTGTAATGTATTGGAGTTTCCAAGGCCTTACATCTTAGAGGGAGTGGCTAGCGGGCTTGAACCATGTGGTTCACAGTCTAGTGCTTATTATATGAAGCCATCACATGCCCAGTGATCTGTTAGGCCTTTCTTTCTTTCTTTCCCCTTCAACTTTTTATTGTGAATTGAGTGAATGTTCACAGACAAGATCATCCGTTTTAAATTCAATAAATCATACATTTTTCTTTATCTCAGTGATTACAATCCCTCCATGAAACAACAGTTACCCCGCTTCCTCCTGTGGTTCCTATTTCTATTCCACCCACTTTGCTATCCCTTCTCAACTTTGTCCTTAGGTAATGGTCGCCCTTTTGATTTTGAATGATTGTTTCATGATGAGCAGACCTTACTCGTGTCGTCCCCACTGTATAACTATACTGCTTAGCTGAACATTGGGATATGAGGGCAGGTTCCTTGCCAGACCTGAATGGTGGTAGAGGGCCATAGTCTCAGTTCCTCTAGTCTCTTTCAGAGTGGTAAGCCTGGTTTTGTTTTGTTTGTTCCACATTTTCTCCTAGCTCTATCTGAGACTTTCCAATGTGATCCCTTCAGAGCAGTTAGAAGGGGAGCTGGGCATCATCTAGTTCTTCTGGTTTCAGAGTCCTGCAGACTGCTGTTCCATTAATCCATTGACTAATGTGTACCAAGTCTCTTCAGTTCTCATTACTCTTCCTTTTTTCACACATAGAGAGATCATTAGCTACACCTTAAATGGCCATTCATGAACTTTAAAGATCCCAAATGCTAGTGATCAAAGTAGGATGTACAACACTGTCTTTCTGGACTGTTGTCATTGTTGTTAGGTGCCATCAAGGCAGTACCAACTCATAGCAACCCTATGTACAATAGAACGAAACACTGCCCATTTCTGGGCCAGCCTAACAATCGTTGCTACACCTAAACCCATCACTGCCACCCCAGTGCCAATCCATCTTGTTGAGGGTCTTCTTCTTTGCCTCTGACCTTCCACTTTACCAAACATGATATCCTTTTCCAGTGAATGGTCCTTCCTGATAATATGTTCAAAGTATGACAGATGAAGTTTGGCCATCCTGGCTGCATTTCTTCCAACACAAGTATGTTTGTTCTTTTGGCAGTCTATGGTACTTTTAATATTCTCTCTAACATTGTAGCTCAAACACATTAATTTTCTTATGGTGTTTTTATTAACTTTCACATGCATATGAGATTACTGAAAATACCATGGCTTGGGTCAGGCTCACCTTAGAACTCAAACTAACATCTTTGCTCTGTAGCACTTTAAAAAGGAGTCTAGTACAGCAGATTTGCCTAATGCAGTATGTCATTTGATTTCGTGACTGCTGCTTCCATGAGTGTTGGAAGTTACTCAAAGCAAAATGGAGTCTTTGACAACTTCAGTCTTGTCTCCGTTGATGAGAATGTTGTTTATTGGTCCAGTGGTGAGGATTTTGGTTTTCTTTTACACTGAGATGATACCCACACCAAAGGATGTGGTCTTTAATCTTCATCAGTAAATATTTTAAGTCCTTTTCATTTTCAGCAAACAAAGGTGTATCATTTGCATATTACAGGTTGTTAATGAGTCTTCCTCCAATCCTGATGCAACACTTGTCTTCATATAATCCAGCTTCTGGGTTATTTGCTCAGCATACAGGTTGAATAAGTATGGTGGAGCAATACTACCTGGCGCACACCTTTCCTAATTTTAAGCTGCTTGTGTTCCCTTGTTCTCTTCGAACAACTGCCTCTTTGTCTATGTACAATCTCCTCATGAGCACAATTAAGTGTTCCAGAATACTCATACTTCACAGTGTTGTCCATAGCTTGTCATGATGCACACAATTAAAGGCCTTTGCATAGTCAATAAAACACAGGTAAACATCTTTCTGATAGTCTATTTTTATGTTGGGCTGAAAAGCCAAGATCCATCGGACATCAGCAATAATATCCCTCATCCCATGTCCTCTTCTGAATCCTGCTTAAATTTCTGGAAGCTCTCTGTCAATGTATGGTTTCAGCCATTTTTAATTGCCTTTAGTAAAACTTTACTAATGGGATATCAATGATATTGTATGATGATTTCCACATTCCATTGGGTCATGTCTCTTTAGAACAGGCACAAATAGGATCTGTTCCAATCAGTTGGCCAGGTAGTTGTCTTCCATATTTCTTGGCAGAGATGAGTGAGTGCCTCCAGTGCTGCACCAGTTTGTTCTTTGCCAATGCCTTCAGTGCACCTTGGACTTCTTCCTTCAGGATCATTGGCCGTTAATCATATGCTCTTGAAATGATTGAACATCAGCCATTTCTTTTTGGTTCAGTGACTCTGTATTCCTTCCATCTTCTTTAGATGCTTTCTGCATTGTTCAAGAATTTGTTCATAAAATCCTGCAATACCACAAGTCAAGGTTTGAATTTTTCTTCAGTTTCTCAGCTTGAGAAATTCTGAGTGTGTTCTTCCCTTTTGGTTTTCTAGCTCCAGATCTTTGCATATTTCATTATAATATTTGACTTTGTCTTCTCGACCTAACCTTTGAAATTTTTTGGTCAGCTCTTGTCCCTCCTCATTTCTTCCATTTGCGTATCTTCGCTACACTAGAGAGCAAGTTTCAGAGTCTCTGCTGACATCCATTTTGGTCTTTTCCTTTTTCATTGCCTTCTTAGAGATAGTTAGTTTTCTTCCTATATGTTGTTCTTGATGTCATCACACAACTTTTCTGGTCTTCGGTCTTTAGTGTCGAATGAATCAAATCTGTTCTTAAGATGATCTCTATTCAGGTGTAATATATTCAAGGTCATATTTTGGCTCTCGTGGACTTGTTTTCATTTTCTTCAGCGTCAGTCTGAATTTGCATATGAGCAACTGATAGTTTGTTCCACAGTCTACCTGTGGTCTTGTTTTGACTGATGATATGGAACTTTTCCACCATCTCTTTGCATAGAAGTAGTCAACTTGATTTCTGTGTATTCCACCTGGTGAGCTCCATGTGTATAGTCATCTTTTATGTTGTTTGTGTTTTTATGTTGGACTATGTTATACCAATTGATTGTGGTGTCCTCTGAGACTATATAGTCCTGAGCCCCCAGGCATTAGGCATTTCTAATTTTTCTGTTTTTTGTTTCAACTGCATCACTTAAACATTGCAACCTAGCTCCAAGTGAGGGCTGATGTACATGGTCTTTATCATAGAGTATCCTCTTTTTAAAAAGTCAAGAATGATTAGTTTCATTATTTATGTGTACCTTATCATTAATGAAAATTAGTTACATTAAGTATTATCAATATCAGTGGGCTGTAATGATAAGTGCTTGACTGCTAACAACAAGGTTGGTGGTTCAAACACAGCAGTCGCTCCTTGGAAACTGTTTATGGGCTCACTGTGAGTTGAAACGGACTCAACAATACTTAACAATAATGATTACATATGCATTAACATATCCAAAGACACAATATAATTATATTGCTTTACTGTGCCTGGTTAAAATGAAGTCATCCTGTGTAACTTTCAAAAAACAAGTGAATCCACTCAAGTGATTTTTATCCTTTTCCAGTTATGTTTCTTTAAAATTTGTTGCTGATGTTGTTAAGTGCCCTTGAGTTGATTCTGACTCATAGCCACCCTGTATGGGGTTGAACCTTGCAGTTCCAACCAATTTGGTAGTCCAACACATTAACCCACAAAGACACACCAGGATTTCTTCTTTAAACAGAATGGCTATTTAGAATCCATATTTAAATTTCAGTCTTAACTTATAAGCATATTCACCTTTTTCTTGTTTATTTAACCAAAAAGAAGAAGGTAAAATTCACTGAGTAACAAAAATGATTAAACAAAATTTGAGATATATTGATACTGAAGTCTGACTATGCGTAACATGCATCATGATGTGTATCCAGACTTAAATGACAAATACTGAACCATGTAAAATTTGAGGAAAATGGATTAACTATGCGACCATCCAGTATTTTATGTTGATTGGTTTCCTTACCATGAAGGTAATGAAGAAGCTTTGAAAGTTAACATCTTAGTATTTGTTTGATCTTCAGAGAAAGAGACTAACTTCAGTTACTTTTAGCATTGTTAATGCTTTTTTTCTTGGTATCATTTCACTTTTTGACTATGATGTAGCAATTGACGCATTCTTGTTTCCTTTCTAGCACTGTGATAAATACTAAAAAGTTGGCCTTTCCTGTCCTATAGACACTTTAAAACTTGAAGACTATAGGAGTCCTGTAAAACAAGGTTTTAAAATCTCTTGGTTTAGGCACTTTTGCAAAGCCCTGGACTCTTTCCTGTGATGTAAGGTTCCCTTTGTTTTAAAGTATTCTCTGGATTATTCTTTTACCCATCGTCTCTTAATGAAAAAGAACGTCAACATATCAAGTCTATTTTGAAATCAGTGCTCCCAAACATGAGATGACCGAGACATACCAGAAGCAGGGTTATGAGCAAAATTAAATAAAGCATGTCATATATTTTTTATAGCATTTAAACTTGATCGATGTCTATTGGGAGCCTGTATCTCTGGAATGATCAGTTAACACTTCGGCATATTGAGAAGTCAGTGTTGGTTATGATTTGATCAATTCAACTCTGAAGTCATAAAGTACTATTCCAAATACCATGCCTGAGTCAGAATCAGTGTCTGCAGTTAGTACTTTAGTTTTCCTTTCCTTTTATTTCTTCCATCCCTTGCCTTTTCCTTCTTCCTCTCTGAGAACTAGGAAATCCACTGGAATTATCTTCTGGCACTTCTTAATCAAAGTTCAGGACCAGTTACCCAGTTTTCTCTTAGAATGTTGTGCTTTGTAAAGCTCAAGTCAGGCACTCCAGAGTTTATTGGAAAATATGTAAAAAACCAAAGCAAAAAAAGTACTTTTCTTCACTTATTCCCATAGGAAGCAGAAATGTTTATTTAGGAGGGGAGGGGGGAATAAACACACACATGATTCTTTTAGTTCAGATTCTTCTAAGGCTTTGTTAACATATCTTAAGAGAGTGGATTCATTTTCTTATTTGATGGCATTGAAAGGGTTTTCTTTTTCTACTTCATCGTGCTGATATAGAACCTTTCTTTCTTCTTGTTCTACTAATTTATACACGCATTTCTGTAACAGTCCCGGTGCTTTTATGCATTTTTCTTCAGATAAGTCAGCAAATACATAGAATGAGACAGAGCAGTAAAGAACATCAAGTTCTTGTCAAAACACTTCATAAATATTCAGTGGAGTTCTGCAATACGTACGAAGTATGAAGATGGCATTAAGATACTAGTAAATCCAGAGAAAACCTATGCTAATCAAGCTATCAAATCTTATTATATTTTATTCTTTTATCACTTATTACTCTTCAATAGTGTAAAACTGACCCCCCAAAAAATAAATAAACTACAAATTCTAACCTGCCATCATGAGATAGAATTTCAATCTTATCCTGGGTTAGAATTTTCTAACCATTATGTCAGTCTCTTGGCACATCTAACCTGGGAGTTAGATTTCCAAATCACTTAGCACCAGTATAATTCTCTTTCAGACCCAGCCTCCTATCCAGATATTACCTCTGGCATACTTCCCTATCCTCCCCCCGTGGACAGAGGCCTGCTGAAAGAGCATCCCTGTGAAAGGGCTTAACAAAGAACACTTCCATTCTTCAGAGTAACCTCAGTATCCTCAAGAAAGTTTAAAAGTCAACATTGTACAAAAGGTTTAGGAACTTTAAGGAACTCTGTTAGCATAGTAATAGTTACGAGTCAGTCAAGCTGCTAATCTCAAAGTCAGCAGTTCAAAACTACCAGCAGTTCCATGAGAGAAAGATGAGGATTTCTGCTCCTGTAAAGATTTACAGTCTTAGAAACCATATTCAAAGCAATAATGAGTCAGAATCGACTCCATGTCACACCACCAGCACCTTAAATTTTAGAATATGGGTAGTCCCTTTTGTGTGATAAAAAATGACCTTTGCATTATTCCTGAAACTGAACTATTTTTAAAGAGAGAAGTATCTTTAAGAATCGATGTTGTGATCTTTCTTTATAAGCATATTCTCTTAAGTTGTTCCAGTATGAAAAATACTTACAAAATCACTGCCTGTTTCCTCATTTGTACCAAACCCTTTCAATCAAAGGACCACTGAATTCAATGAGTTGTACTGTTACTGTATCACTGCAGTTAAAAAGTATTGCTCACGCCAGGGGGCCAAGCAAAGGCTATTGACAGGCTTGCTTGATGTATGAAAAGACAAATTAGTCCCCCATCCTATCTAGCAGCAGGGAAGAGTGACCTGACATGGTAAAGTCAACTCAAACCACTGTATAATATATTTACATTTTTTGTCCGGGAAACTTCAGAGTTGCCAAATCAACTGTGTCTAGTTTGCAAATTACATGCAAGCTAACAGAATGTGAAATAAATTTGAGAATAACTGTGTGGTTTTTAGCTTGACTGTCCATGAGATGGTATTAGAGAGTATATTCTGTCCTGGAAAAACCTATGGTAGCGACGGATGGGGAAAGTCAGGGGAGAGTTTCCATACAATATTATTCTGGGATGTTGTTGTCGTCAGGTGCCATCGAGTCGGAACCGACTCCTAGCGACCCCATGCACAGCAGAACGAAACAATGTCCGATCCTGGGCCAACCTCACTACCGCTGCCACACTTGACGCCATCAATGATGCCACCTGGCTGATCCATCACATTGGGGGTCTTCCTCTCTTTCTCTGACCCTCCATCTTACCCAGCATGACATCCTTCTCTAGCGACTTTCCCTCCGGACAATATGTCCAAAGTATGAGAGACGAAGTTTAGCCATCTTGGCTTCCAAGGAGCACTCTGGCTGCACCTCTTCCAAAATAGATCTATTGGTTCTTTTGGCAGTTCATGGCACTTTTAGTAGTCTCCTCCAACACCACAACTCAAAGGCATCAATTCTTCTATGATCTTCCTTATTCACTGTCCAGCTTTCACATCCATATGAGGTTATTGAAAACACCATGGCCTGGGTAAGGCGCACCCTAGTCCTCTTCTGGGATATACATGTTTATTCTTTATTACCATCTGCTGGCCCTGACAGTTTCTCAGCTGTTTTCTAGTACACTAGATAATGTGAGTGGTCCGGGTCTGGTGTTGTAGGATAAGCACTGGACCTCTAACCAAAAGGTTGGTGGGTCAAATCCATCAGCTGCTCTTTGGAAACCCTACATAGGGAAGCTGGGAGTCTGAACCAACTTAACGACACACAGTAACAGCAAAGCAATGGGAGAAAATGATTTCTCCTTTAGAGTCACTCAGCTGGAGTCAGGTTGAACCCAGTGGACCAGGTTGGAAACAGTTATTCTTACTTTTCCTTCTTGTGGTAGAGAAATGATTCAAAGTTCCACAGGTCTGTTGCTTGAGTTTAACTGAGCTAACTATTTTTTTAAATGAAGAGGTTTTCTTATTTGCCTTAGAATGCAATCTGCACTAACCAGAACACGTTATTAAAATAAAAAGCTGTACTTTTCCATTGGTGGTGTTAGTGGTGTGCCCTGGAGTCGGTTCCGACTCATAGAGACCCTGCGTAGGGTTTCCAAGGCTGTAAATCTTTACAGGAGCAGAAAACCTCATAAACTAGGGAATTGCATTTTATGTTGTTTATTGACTATCTTCAACCCCAAAGTTTCTGTCATTGATGATTTCAGGGAAAAACTAAGTCATTTTTATAGACTGTGTTCCATTTCAAAAGGAACACAGGTGGTACAGTGGTTAAGCATTCAACTGCCAACCCAAAGGACAGTGGTGTAAACCCACCAGCCACTCCACAGGAGAAAAATGACATCCATCAAGTTTGCTGTTGTGTCCATTCTGACTCATAGTGACCTTGCAGTTCAAATTGAGGTCAAGTGCTTATCCTACATCACCACACCAGAACTCCAGCCTTGGAAATACTTTGGGGTAGATTTGTTCTGACGTAGAGCATGCCTAAGAGTCAGAATCAACTTGACTACAATGAGTTTGAGTGTTAATTTTTTTAGTTTTGCTTGTTAGGTACCCTTGAGTTGGTATTGACTCATAACAACCTCATGTAAAGTAGAACGAAACACTGCCTCGTCCTAAGCTAACCTCGTGCTACAGTTAAGCCCCCTGCTGCTGTCAGTGTGCCAATCCATGTCATTAGGGGTCTTCCTCTTTTTCTTCGAAGCCTTCACTTTACCAAACATGATGTCCTTCTCCAGGGACTGGTTCCTCCTGATAATATATCCAAAGTATGAGAAATGAAGTCTGGCCATCCAGGCTTCTAAGGAACATTCTGGCTGTATCTCTTGTTTGTTCTTTCGGCAATTTATGGGACTTTTAATATTCTTCTCCACCATCATATCTCAAATGCCTCAATTATTCTAAGGTCTTCGATATTCATTGTCCAACTTTCACATGCATATGATGTTACTGAAAATACCATGGCTTGAATTAGGCACACCTTAGTCCTCAAACTGTCATCTTTGTGCCTAAATGCTTTAAAAACGTCTCGTATAGCATATTTGCCTAAGGCAATACATCATTTCATTTCTTGACTTCTGCTTCCATGAGTATTGATGGTTGATCCAAGCAAAGTGAAGTCTTTGACAATTTCAATCTTTTCTCCATTTATCTTGATGTTATTTATTGGTCCAGTGGTGAAGCTTTTTGCTTTCTTTACACTGAGAAGCAACCCATACCAAAGGCTATGATCTTTGATCTTCATTCAGTAAGTATTTTAAGTCCTCTTTGCTTTCAGTAAGCAAGATCGTATCATCTTCAGTAAGCAAGGTCGTATCATCTTCATATCATAGATTGTTAATGAGTCTTCCTCCAACCCTGATGCAACATTTTTCCTCATATAATCCAGCTTCTAGAATTATTTGCTCTGCATACAGATTGAATACGTATGATGAAAGAATTCAACCCCTGGTGCACCCCTTTTCTGATTTTAAACCATTTAGTGTTCCCTTGTTCTGTTCAAACACCTGCCTCTTGGTCTATGTACAGGTTCCTCATGAGCACAATTAAGTGTAATAGAATACTTCTTCTCTAAAACGTCATACTTCTCCACACTCTTGAAAGCTTTTGCGTAGTCAATAAATAATATTTACGGTAAACATCTTTCTGTGATGTCAGCAGTGATATCCCTTGTTCACTTCCTTATCTGAATCCATCTTGAACCTCTTGACAATTCTCTGTCATTGTACTGTTGCAGCCATTTTTGAATTATCTTTAACCATGTTTTACTTGCCTATGGTATTATTGATACTGTCTGATGATTTCTGCATCCCATGGGTCAACTTTTTGGAATGGGCACAGATAGGATGTCTTCCAGTCAGTTGGCCAGGTAGCTGTCTTCCAAATTACTTAGCATAGATGAGTGAGTGCCTCCAGTGCTACATCGGGTTGCTGAATAATTTAAATCTATAGTCCATCAATTCCCAGAGTCTTGTTCTTTGCCTGTGCCAGCAGTGTACCTTGATTTCTTCCTTCAGTAACATTGGTTACATATTGAAATTATTGAACATTGACCACTTCTTTTTAGGTATAGTGACTCTGTGTATTCTTTCCATCTTCTTTTGATGCTGTCTACATCATTTAATCTTTTGCCTATAAATTCCTTCCATATTTCAAGTGGAGGCTTGAATTATTTCTTCAGTTCCTTCTGCTTGAGAAATGCTAAGCATGGTCTTCCCTTTTGGTTTTCTAACTCCAGGATTTTGTACATTTCATCATAATATTTGACTTTGTCATCTCGAGCTGCTTTTTTGAAATTTTCTATTCAACTCTTTCACCTTCTCATTCTTCCAATTGCTTTAGCATGTTGTACACTAGAGAGCAAGTTTTTGAGTTATCTCCTGAGATCCATTTTGGTCTTTCCCTTCTTCCTTATTTATCTTCTTAATGACCTTTTGCTTTCTTTGTATAAGATGTTCTTGATGTCATCATACAATTCTTCTGGTCTTGAGATGATCTCTAAATTCAGGTAGGATATGTTTGTTCAAGGTCATATTTTGGCTCTTACAGACTTGTTTTAATTTTCTTCAGCTTCAGCATGCACTTGTGTATGAGCAATTTGATCATCTGTTCTGCCTTTGGCCTTGCTTTGGCTGATGGTATGGAGCTTTCTCACCGTCTCTTTCCACAGATGTCTCTTTCCACAATTGATTTTTGTATATGCTAATTGGTGGGGTCCATGTGTATAGTCATTTTTTTATGTTGTTTAAAAAATGTAATTGTCAACGCACCTTGATTGCATGTTTGATCAATTTCATCACTGCTGGTTTTAGTGGTTGGTGCGTAAATGTGAATAATAGTTATATTAACTGGTCTTCCTTGTTGCTGTTGTTGTTGTTAAGTAACATCGAGTTGATTGTGACCCCTAATGACCCTATATAGGGTTTCTGAGCAGTGGTTGGTGAGCTTGAACCACAGACCTTTGCAGTCCAGCACATTAACTCACAGCACCATACCAGGACTCCTGTCTTCTGTGTTGTATGTATATTATTATTCTATCACAGACAGCATTGTACTTCAAGATGTTGAAATGTTTTGGGGTTTTTTTATGATGAATATGACACCATTCCTCTTTAATTTGTCATTCCCAGCATAGTAAACCATGTGATTGTCAGATTCAAAATGGCCAATACCAGTCCATTTCAGCTCACTAATGCCTAGAATATAGATGTTTATGCGTTCCATTTCATTTTTGACAACTTCCAATTTTCTGAGATTCAACTTCGTATATTCTATGTTCAGATTATTAATGGATATTTACAGCTGTTTCTCCTCATTTTGAGTTGTGCCCTATCAGCAGATATTCTGGTGCACTTCATCATGTTTTAATAGTCAAAATTCTGGTGCAATCTGACCATGTTCCACTGCTGTTCATAAGGCGTCCTGTGACGAAATATTCAGAAATAATCCATCTCTCCTTCTTCCTCACCTTTCTTAGTCTGGAAGCTCATCTGAAACCTACCATGAGTGACCCTGCTGAATTTATAATACCAGTGGCATAGCTTCCAGAATCACAATGACATGCAAGCTACCACATATGACAAATTGACAGATGAGTGGTGGTGTGGTTGTTTAGTATGTTACAATTCAGATAATTATATTTGAGGATTAAGGGGGTGAAACATGGAAACTTACTAGTTAAACACAGTTCTGCCTAAGATTGATTGATTGTTGTTATTGTGAAGTGCCGTTGAGTCGGTTGTGACCCATATTGTTGTTATTGTGAAGTGCCGTTAAGTCGGTTGTGACCCATAGTGACCCCGTATAGGGTTTCCGAGGAGCAGCTGGTGAGCTTGAACCACCGACCTTGCAGTTCAGATGGCTTTGTGGTCTGGCGCATTAACCCACAGCGCCACATTATTCTTTAAAAGAGCAAGTACTAACCCTGCCCTTTTCTGGTACGTACACACATGGGATGGCCATGAGTTGAAATTGACACAACAACTATTACTATGTTGTCATGTGCACATATACATAATGCTATAGGAAACTCAACTGGGGTACTTTTTGGCAAGCATTGTGAATAAAAATATAATTATATAGAATAAATAATACTATAGATTATATAAAAGAACCAACTGAAATTTGTTGGAGTCAAGCAACAAGGAATTTGTTCAAGCCTAAATATCCTTCAGTTATTCATTCAACAAATGTTTATGATGTACTTGCTATGTACAAGAAAGTAGTTGTAGTTCTCAGTGGGTTGTAAGTTTTGGAATAGTGGATAACTTGGGATGGAAGTACCTAATTACATCAAAACTGAATTGGAGCTCTATTTAGTTTTCTTACTTAAAGCTTACATAAAGTAATATCTACTCATCAAGTAAAAATTTCCCAGTCTTGGCTTCTATAATCTATTTTGAGGAACAGAATTTAGTGGTAGGCGATATGAGTTCTAGTGTCTGTCTTTTTTTCTGAAGTCTGATTAGTAAGTCAAACAATGGTTTAGTGAGATAAGCGGTGAACGGAGAGTTAGCCAACCAACTGGGCTAAGATCCCTGGTTGGATCACTCAACATCTTGGTAGACTTCAACATCATTTTAACTTCTAAGAACCTTAGAGTTTTTAACCTATTAAATAAGAAAGTATAATAAACAGTTTTTAAGGTCCCTTTTAGCTCTAATATTTACTTATGAAAATTAAAGCAGTATGATAAATACTGCAACTATCAGATAAATGTAAAGCATGAGATGAAAATAATGATTCAAGCTCCATCTACACAGGAAATCACATTGTAAAAACCTGTTGTCACTGTTAAGTGCTATCGAGTCGATTCTAACTCACAGCGACCCTGTATAGGGTTGTGAGGAACAGCTGGTGGATTTGAACTACTGGTAGGCTCCAAAATGTTGTGGAAAATGTTCATTATTTTTCAATTCCCTTTTTCCACAAACTTTTAAAAGCCCTCTGGTATAAATAGACTTTTGTTTACCCACACTTCTATTTTTGTTTAGTGCCTTCTTTGGGTCCAAAGTCTTCTGTGGCAGATCATCTTTAGTCCTGGGAATTAGAAATCACCTATCATGAAAACTGGCTACTAGGATAAGCACTGGACTGCTAATCGCAAGGTTGGCAACCAACTCTACAGGACACAACAACAACATTTTTAAAAGTTTGTAGAAAGTTGCCCATTTCCAGTATGTGCATGCATGGGCTTACCACCATGAGCTAGAATTGACTCCTTTCATGATGCTTAATGTCCTCTCTTGAAGGAAAGGAGTGTTCCGAGGTCCCTGCATGGCCTCTGTGACTGCTAATGCTCTACCTTGAGTATGGGTGGTTAAGACTTTGGACCAAACCCTATCTCCACCACTTGCCCTTCTCATTATTCAGTTTCTTTGCTATAAAATGGGATAATCATACCAGCTCTAAAGATGGTTATGAGGATTAATCAGAGTAAAATATGGAAAAGCCCTAGCATACAAATAGGTAGATTATTGTTATTGGTGGTTGAAACTCAAAACATACATCATCCCTGCTGATTCAAGCAAGCTCTCAGAGTGACCAAAAAGACTCTAAGCACCTGTTACTAAAGTTATACAGGAATATACATTTCTGCATGTCACCCCTTCTTAGCCACCAAGTAGCAACAAAAGCAGCAGGCATTTTGTAGTGCTTGCTTCTCCTAGTGTGGTACTGCAGGACTTGAACTATAAGGTTGGCAGTTCAAACCCACCAGCTGCTCCTTGGAAACCCTCTATAGGGTTGTTAGGAGTCAGCACCAACTTGATGACACTTAACAAGGACAACAGTTTCTTACTATGGGATTTCCTGTGTACCATTTTATTGGATGTTCACATTTAGCCTATAGACCAGGTGGTGCTTTCATTCCTGCTCTCAGAATCACTGGCTTGACCATTGCCATGGTATTATACTTCAGGGATACCATCAATTCAGAATGCAGTGTGAGTGGTCTCCTCTTGGTGTTATGTAGAGCAGCAATACAGAATACTAACTACCACTTTTAGAATAGAAAGTGGAAGTCCAGGATGGTTCAGTGACTTGTCCAAGGTCACACAGCCAAAATGGACAACAACCTGATCTCCAACTCAGGTTGTGATTCTAATTATTTTGTGCTTTCCTCTAACTGTGCAGTACATACTTGGAGATTATGATTATGTCCAATTCTCTATGCCAACCTGTCCATCTAATATTAGGCTTTGAGTTATCTTAGCGGAAGACACCCTGTGGTCACGGCATTAGAAAGCCCTCACCATGTCATAATGTAATATGGCACATTTTGACTCAGACTTGCTCTAGGTGTGTGATACCTGAGACATTACTCTATGGAAAGGAAGTACCTGCATATATCTACTCCTTTAATCAGTAAATCTTGTTTACATCTATATTCACCTCTATTGTCTCTCCCACTGTGTTGTCATTTATGTGTTAATAACCTCTTGTGCTAAGAGGTTCATTGCAGTATTAAACAAAAATTAGAAGTTTAGAAAAAGTGCTATTATTAGACTGCTGCTTTTGGACTCCATGCAAACTGAGAATGACTTCCTCATGCTCACTAATCCCCAAACAAAATAAACATCAAGAAATATGAAGGCACACATTTTATTAGTTTCATTTAATTTCTTAATTGCTCATAGTCAGTTTACCCATTTATTGCTCTGTGAAATGCTTAGAGGCAAGGCACACATTAAAGGGATTATTTACATGTAATCCCTCCCTCCCAGAGGATAGGAACTGATCACTTATGAATCCTGATTTATGCTCTGAAACAATACCAAATGGAGGAAATAGTTATTGTAAAATGATATAGTCGGTAGTAGGGTAATATAAGAGAGTGTAATTTAATAGCAAAGAGAAAGTGCCTCATTTTCAGTAAAAGTTATGCAAGCCCTTTTCAAGAAGAGCTATTAACCAAACTGAGTTGAGCCTCCCATTTTTTTCAGGCTATACCTTTGCTAATTGATAGATATTGAAGATGTGTAGCCTGTTAAGGTTTTAATTAAATGGAATCTGGGAGTAGATGTGATCATTTTACCAGGACTTGGAGTTCTGGGGATAATAATTGCTCTGGGTATTAGATGCTCTGTGACAATCCACTCCTGATAGAATGCTTCCCTGAGAGCAAAAAATATGGACACTCATGTAGCATTTGGAGACATGCTGGAAATGACACTGGACAGGGATGTGAGGTAGGAAGGAATGCTAGGTAAATATCTGCCAATAAACTCTTGAAAATAGAAGTGCTGGCAATTCTGTGACACACATGGCTGGCCTAATACTATTGAACTCCTGAAAACCCCCAAACCCAGTAGTGACCTGGGAAAGAACTTGGCCTTGTCCTGTTGCTGACCTGTTATAGTGCCTGTAACCCTATTGTAAACCCTTTAGAAGCACTATTGCTTTTCTTGGACTCCTAGTGTGGTGCAGTAGGATCAGCACTGTTCTGTGAATCACAAGGTTGGCGGTTCAAACACACCAGTTGCTCCTCAGAAACCCTATACAGGGTCTCTGAGTCAGAACCAACTTGATGACACTTAACAACATTGCTATTCTTCAAAGGAGATACGAGTTATAGCATCCGAAGAGTGTGGAAGTTACACTGGTCCTTACTAGTAACTTCTGCACGCTCAGACAGTGCCCAATCCAGGCCAGGGAACCATACCTGATGACACTAAAGTGGGCAGTACCGCCGTTTCAGGCTGACACCTTCTGACATTTGCTATTCACTCTCTACCTTTAGAGTCAGTCTAATACAAAGAGTACACAAAAGAAAAGTTTTTTGTTTGTTTTTTTAAGCTTGCAAGGAGAGCTGTACCATCTATTTTATTAGATTGAAGGCAAAACAAGCTAATACTAGCAGGAAAAAAAATGGCTGCTTCAGATCCCAGCTGACCTTTTTTGCATGGAAAATTCTCCGTATGATTACAGAACTAATGAGTAATATTTAATGAAAACATTATGTCTTTTCACATCCTCATAAACAGCACTTCTTATATTTAAATTTACATAGAAACAAGCTGATATGTATAGCAATGCATCTTGCAAATTTGTGTATTTTAAGGAAAATACTTGTGTGATATCTCTGGCTGTTTCCATACAAAGTCCAGTGTTCTCAGATAGAAAACTCAAATTCAGTCAATCATCCGGTTGACACCAAACATGCAAGTATATGATGATGCATGGATAAAACAGCGGCATGTGAGGCTGACTTGTCCACAGGCACCAAATGTTTTGACTGTATGCAAACAACAGTATATGAGAATAACTGGGCTAAAGAAATACATACGAGAAAAAGCATTCCCTGTGCAAGCATCCTTAAGTATCTGAGGATAAACATTAGAACCAAGAGCATTCCTGGGGCTGGTATGGATTTCATCTGCTGAGTAGAATCTGAAGCCCATTGGTGTGCTGAATGTTAAAAATTGAAAAGCCTGTGACACCTCTTTCCCGCCCTTTCTCTTTCCCCTCTAGGTGGAGCTGACAGGAAGCAGTGTCTTTGACTATGTCCACCCTGGGGACCATGTGGAAATGGCAGAGCAGTTGGGCATGAAGCTCCCGCCTGGGCGGGGTCTCCTCTCACAGGGCACCGCTGAGGATGGAGCCAGCTCAGCATCTTCCTCCTCTCAGTCAGAGACTCCTGAGCCAGGTGGGAATTGCAATCCCAGTGTGTGGGTTGTGGGCAGGACCTTTGCCAAACGGTTGCACTCCAATTGCCAGTGTGAAGGGATTATAAATAGGCCTAGCGGTATTTAACAATTCTGTGCAGCTCTCAGTCCCTTGCAGTAATTAAATAAAGCAGAGATTTGAAAATAAAGAGACATTTTAATAAGCATAATCCAGAGATCTAATTTCAGTTGAACAATACATATAGAAGGTACTAGTGCCTTTTAGGTTTTCTTTCAAATTAATGGAGGAAAATGGTTTAGATTTAGAATGCCCTCTTCCTTTTATTGTTAACATGGCTAAACAAAATGCATTTATTTATTATTCAGCAAAACCTATAGCAGAGGTTTTTTGTTTTTGTTTTTGTTTTTAACATTAGCTTAAAAGTATTGGGAATTTACAGAAATCATGGCTTTTATTTTTTTCTTTTAAACATCAAAAGGTACTTGAAAGATGTGAACAGATAAATTAAGGCTAAAAAGAAAACAGAATGGCCACATTTTAAACTGCCTTTCCACCCTCAGTATTTAATTAGATCAATTGTATAGAGGAATGAACAGAGGTGACATTCCTCATTGGGATTCCTTCCAGGACTCTTATAGACTTTGCATTCAGAATGTTCCCATTTTCATTGTGTTGTACTGATGATAATTTAAGTATTAGGGGAAAATCCATTTATAAATTAAACAAAATGACTTGATATCCATCAGTCCCCTAGTTCATCAAGCTGTTCAAACACGGGGAAGATTGGCTGGTTGGCCTGGGTCTTCCGAGAGCGCTGGTAATTAGATCTGCGAAGGATTTATTCTTTGCTGATTGGGGCTTTAAATTAATTGAAGTTCCACATTTGTGGTTTTGTCCTTTTTGTACTTTTTCAGAGGAGATATTTCATATTCTTGTGTGGTGGAGTGCTTGGCCAAGCAGCAGTGGTTTAAATGTTAATTTTTCTCATGAGAAGTTTAAGATTTTTAATGAATCAAGGCTTGATATGAAGTGCAAAGTTTTATTTGCTTACTTGGGAAATTATTTTTGCACTCTTTAAAGACGCTTGTACTTTTCCTGATCTGTTGTTTTCAAACAGATTCATAACACACACAAATAAGAAAAAATGGGGAAAAAAATCTTAATATATTAAAATGTCTCTACATGCTTCCAAGAAAACAGTTTAACGTAGCCTTCTTAGAAATATAATCACAGTATGTTTGCTCACAAAGTAGGAGAAAACCCAGATTTTTGCCTTTTGGAAATATTTTAATTCCACGTTTCTTCTTTGGAGTGAAGTGCAGTTTCTGAGGCCCCATCCCCATTCTTTAGTGTGGCCATGCATGAGAAAAGAGAGTATTAAAGACTACTTTTTATGAATTAGGAATGAAAATAACTGTTTTCATAGGGCAGAGGGTACGGGTGGTGTTCATATATCCTACTCATATACCATAATTCACTGACTTTACTGTATACGAGTGTCCAAGGGGAAACAAACTACTTTTCAGTCATTTACCACCAGTTGTCATTGAACTGATTCTGACCCATTATGACTCCCATGTGTGGTCAACTAGAACTGTAAGTATCTCTCCTGGCCTTGCAACATGCTTCTGGGTAGACTAGAACATCCCACCTATCAGTTACCAGCCAAGTGCGTTAAATATCTCTACCACCCCGGGTCTCCTTTTAGTCATTGTTGTTGTTAAGTGCCATCAGGTTGGTTCCAACCCATAGCAGCCCTGTATAGGGTTTCTGAGGAGCAGCTAGCAGGTGAGTTTGAACCGCCGACCTCATGTTTCAAACTGGCTTTGTAGTCCAATGCACTAACCCTACAGAGCTACACCAGGATTCAAGTGTTCATATTTGAGAGGTAGTAAGTGGAACAGTTTTCTACTTTTTCATTCTAGATTTGGATTAGGTTCTGTGGTTTACTCCTGACTCTTAAACATATCATTTACTTTTCTAAGCCTTATTATGAAGGAAGACTTCAGAAAAGTTTAGTTTGCTTCTTGAATCAAGTTTAGGAGAATGGTTGGCATCCTTTGATCCAACCTCCAAACCCAATGCAGTCATCCCAGCACAACAAGACCAACAGGCGACCCTCTAGCATCTGCTTGGACATGTGTCTGGTAGCAAGCTCACTAAATTGTTGAACAGTTCTAATAGAAATGTAAACCCTTACTGAGTCATGGTCTGCCTTCTGGAACTGATTTGCAGATTGACCCCTTCCCCTCTATCACAGCCTCTCACATATGTGATGCATCAAACAACCTTACTTCCACAACCGCTATTCAATGACATGTTTCTAAGACCCTAACCACCAAAGCTACGCTCTTTTGGTTGTGCTTTAGTTTGTCAATGACCCCCCACACACACACACACAAAAAAAAAAAGCGTTAAGAAAACCAAGCACAGTCCTTCAGATACATTCTGATTAGTACAAAACAGACTGTCATCTTTCTCAGCATAGACTGCTTCTATTAATTCAGCCTCAGGTTGACTTAGAGGAAGACCCCCAACAAAATGGATCAGCACAATGGTAGCAAACAGTGGGCTCAAGCGTAGCAACAATTGCGAGGTGTGCACAGGGTTGAGCAGTGGTTCATTATGTAGTTCGTAGAGTCTCTGTGAGTCTGTACAGACTCAACAGCACCTAACAAGAACAACAAGGTTGAATTAGGCTCTATTGTTAACCAGATCACACTGTTGATTCATATTGAGCATGATGTCTCTCCAAATAGGTGTTCAAAGAGATTTTTCACTTGGAGGGACTTTGATTAGGTGCTGGTCAAGTCATTTCAGACTTACAACAACCGTATGTACAACAGAACAAAACACTGCATGGTCCAGCTCAAACCTCACAATTGTGGTTGTATGTGAGTCCATTGTTGCTGCCACTGTGTTCAGTCCATCTTGTGAGGGTCTTCCACTTTTTCACTGACCCTTCCATTTACCAAGCACAATGTCCTTCTCCAGGGACTGACCCCTCCTGACATGTCCAAAGATGAGATGAAATCTTGGCATCCTTACTTGTAAGAAGCACTCTGCCTATACTTACTCTAAGGCAGATTTGTTTGCACTTCTGAAAGTCCATGGTACTTACAATATTCTTTACCAACACCATAATTCAAATTCACTGATTTCTTCTATAGTCCTCCCTATTCATTTAATATTAGAAGTCTGATAAATCCCATGCTTCCTGTGAAGGACCAGCATGCATAGAACAATTCTAGCTATATTGTTAAAATTAAATTCTTAGAGTCTTTAAATTCTGTGTATTAGGAAAATACATATCCCCTTCATAGTCACTCTGTTCATTTAACGTTCAAAGGTACCATGCATGTGCTTGGGTTTCTTTCCCCACCTTCCCAGGGTTCCTTTAGCCATTCTTACTAGTGAAAGTGAAAATGCTCCTTGCTGCATCCCTTAACAACTTGGGCTCATTTGTTACAATCATATAAGATTGTATCTCTCACCATTAGAGAATGCTAAGCTGTATATGCCTGAAAAGTCCATTGTTGTTATGTGCCGTGGAGTCGGTTCTGACTCATAGTAACCCTGCACAGGGTTTCCGAGGCTGCAAATCTTTACGGGAGCAGAACGCCTCATCTTTTTCCCACAGAACAGCTGGTAGTTTCGAACTGCTGACCTTGCGGTTCGCAGCCCAATTTGTAACCACCACACTACCAGAGCTCCTTTGAAAAGTATTGGTTATTTTCAATCTTTGGCTTACAGAACAATTCGATTGCCTGCTCAAATGCTGAAAAACTGCATAGGAAGCCACCTCTAACTAAATATCTTCACTAATGCAAATGATCGCTCCAAGGGAATTAACTTAAAAAGTTCATGTCAGGCACTACATCCCAAAGCTGCTTATGTTTCTTAAAAGCTGAAAGAATTTTAACAAGATTTTCTGATTCTTAATAACATGAAGGAACATTTTTGAAGACTGCTGTTCACTGCATCATAATCTTTTAAACTCTTCTTGTAACACAGATTCTTTTGTAAATAGTAGTGTCATTTGAGTGGAAAGGGGGTATCAATATGTGGTTAGGATGAAAATGAAAAGGACCACCAATAGGTATGGAATTTTTCAGAAGCCCTGATGTGTTCAGTGTAGCATTACTAAATGACTGAAATCCAAATAACATTTGGCATTATAATAAAAGGAAATAAGTACCTAAACCAGCCTAAGAGGCAATGATACTGTGCCATAGTAAGAATTCGATTTCTTTGAACTGCCAGCCCTGTGATTGTCTTATCTTGAACCAGTCTCAAGATAATGAAAGAAAATGATCTGTTGATGGGGCAGCAAACTAAAGTAAATTTTTTATGTATGCACATGTATTAATAGTTAAGTAAATAAGGTGTTTCTTATAGAGAAATCTTAAGGCAGGCATAAGAAAAGTAAATGGCTAGCCTGGATTTTAAAAGTTACATTTTGGAAGAGACTGAGCTTCTCTGTCTGCAGGCAAGCATTTTTCTGTCCCTGTCGACTCCCTTACATGGGGAGTGTGGAACGCCTGCAAGAGGCCCTTTGGATGGCTCATCTTATTTTCATGGATCTATATGTATCTTTTCATTACTCTTAATGATTCTGCAATGCTAGGATTATGAATGCCAACCTCCTCTTTTAATAAATTTCAGCACCAGATCTTTTAAATGCTTAATAAACAGAAAAGAAGCTCTTGCAAGAATCCTAGAGAAACTTTAAACATTTCCTTAGTTTGAAGGCAAAGAATAATAATAGTCCATGATTTTTGTTTGTTTGTTTCTCCTTCATAATAAAGCAGTTTTCTTTTGATTGGTTTTTATTCTTTTTAGCTGTTTGTTTGTTTTACTGAAGTAAGATCATAACATTCGTACATTTACTAGACTTTTCCATTTCACATCATGGGTATCTTTCTCTGTCATGTTTCTCTCTTTAAGATTTCCTTTTCTGTCTCCAGTGGTTTGTTTCCTACTAGCTAACAATCAGTCCTAGTCATAAGACCACTGTCAGGAGTAACATACCTGGGTCCTGCTTTGGAAGGAATGGAGCCAGGACAAGGGGTTCTTAGAGCTTATTGAATGGGTACAAACTGACAGAGGGAGAAGTCAATACTGCACCAGGATTTAGACAATTTAGCAAAATGTCTGAGACAGTATTTTGGGTGAAGAATAACTACAGCAGCCCAGTTAACCCATTGAGGTTAGAATGGTTTAAAGTTTCAGGCAGAATCTAGGTGATTTTATGTAGTAATATCATCTCTCTGCTATTATACCCATTCTATGTCCTGAATATCTTAAAGGCAAGCAGAAGTGTAGCAGTAGAATCTTTGCCTGAATAGAAACAATCTGTGTTTTACTTATACCTCTGTGCTGTCTGTGGTAGATTTGATCAGCTCCTGATTCTGCACAGGAACATGAATTCAATTCCCCTGAACTCATTAGATGATTTTCCCAATCAGTGATATAATCTGAGGTACAACTGTTTAAGAATAACAATAAAGAATATAAAAATGTATATGAGGATCTCATCAATATTTGTTTCAAAAACTGCTTGGATATGAGGCAGACTTGTACTTTGAAAGGTGAATTATTTACCACCCTAGCAAAAGGAGCTCTGGTAGCGTAGTGGTTATGAGTTGAGCTGCGAACCTTAAGGTCAGCGGTTCGAAACTACCAGCTGCTCCGTGGGAGAAAGATGAGGCTTTCTACTCCCATAAAGATTTACACCCTCGGAAACCCTGCATAGCGTCGCGATGGGTCAGAACTGACTCGATGGCACTTAATAACAACAACAACAGTATTGGGTGGCTGGTTTTTTTTTTTTCTTTTTTCTTTTTGTTTGATTTAATTTTTTTATTATTATTGGTTCAAGCTTTCTATCAATGAACTGAATTTAGAAGTCAGGCAGAGGAAACCATCTGACTAACCCCATGTCCAACCTCGGTCCCCAGACAATGTGACTGTATCTATAGCACTTTTTGCTGTACTGCAAATGTCAAACAGAAGGTGTAATGGATTTAATATTAGCGCTGGCCAAGGTGTTGAGGGAGCTGTTAATAATGTCACTCCAGTTATTGATCTGAAGCCTTTAAAAATCAAAGAAAAGTGAGAGATCCCCAACTGGGGAAAGGCACACAGTGACTAGTTTTTATTGCCAATATATTTCTACATATAGAGTGGCGACTTTCTCGAATTATGTTCTCACCATTCATCTCGGTGAGATTTTTGGAGTCATTATATGGTAAGATAAATATCATGGGGGCTGTTTCGCATGCTAATGCCAAAAGAGGAGGACAAGTTCTTTGGGAAATAAATAGGGCTTAAAAAAGACCATGGTGACAACAACATACATACCAGTGGGCAAATGATAGGTCGTCTATTAGCCATAGATTTATTCTTGATGGCAATATTGGATCCACTAGATGTGCAAAGGACATACTGCGTCGTCACAAAGCTGTGCTCTACTCTTGTTATTCTAAAACTCTAAATGCAAATTGTGTAGTGACTACTTTAAGATCGAAATGAATTTTGTTCTGACAATTAGAGCACCTTTTCAGGAAACTGCTAATCCTTCAGTCTGAATGGCAGTTTGTATGCAATGAAATTCCTGCTTTCGATAGTCCCCATTTAATAAATGAAATTAAAATGTATAATTTATGTTGAATGTTTATCAAACTGTAAACATGCATTTAAATCCTTTCAATACTCATACAACATAAGCAAAGATGAATCCATCTATAACGTAATGAACCAAGGTTATCTCTGATGGATTAAATATAATCCATAGAGTCTCTATTGTAGCTGCAGCAATGATACAGATGAATTCCCCAAACTAGTCTCACTCTTAATGCCCACATGCCCATGTATGTGTCAAATCTATGCTCAAAAGGAAATCTAACCAATAGTAGTCTTTGTATAATTCAAAGAGATTATGTAGGCGTCAAACGCAATTCTTATTTAAAAAAATATAATTTAAAACAATGTACCATCCTCACAATAGTTAATACATTGTTGTTGTCACTGTCAGTCCATCTCATGGGGGGGGGGAGGGGAGGGTAGTCTTACTGTTTTTTTGCTGACCCTTCACTTTACCAAACATGATGCCCTTGTCCAGAGGCTGATCCTTCCTGACATTTCCAAAGCACAAGAAATGGAATCTCACCCTCATTGTTCCCACGGAGCAACTGGGCTGTACTTCTCCCAACAAAGACTTTTTCTTCTGGCAGTGTGTGGTAGATTCAGTATTTTTTTGCCAACACCATAATTCAAATGCATTAATTCTTGTATAGTTTGTCCTTAGATATATTTTATTATGTTGAAAGAGCATAATGTCTTAGTTATTTTGAAAAGAACTAGAAATGATCTTTTCCACTCCTGAGGATGAAGATGATGCATACAGCATCAAAACAACAGTACTAAAATGAGAGGGAAGACCTCTTTGAACTCAAGTTTTTCTTTTGCCTCAAAAAGCTACTTGGATACAGTGCTATTTATTTAATGCAGAAAGTCAGTGATTTTTAAACATCATTTCATTTGCAGCTAATTTAAACAAGATCACCTAGAACAGCCAATGTTGTTAAGTGCCACAGAGTCGGTTCCGACTCACAGCAACCCTATATAGAATTTCCAAGGAGCGAATGGTGCGTTTGAACCACCGACCTTGCAGCCCAGTGCTTTGTCCAACATTGGCACACCAGGACTCCAAAAACATCCACAGAAGGGAATAAGTATTAGTCATTGCTCTCTTCTGGTATGCAAGGCTTAGGCACACTTATTATCTTAATTTGTATTTGTTCACACTTTATTGTGCTGGTCTGTCTACAGCGAGAACAGTTTCAAAGCAACCTGGTATTGCTAGAATCTTGCCTGAGAGATCTAAAGAAAAGTAAGGTAGAGTATCTTCTTCCCATCAGGTTCTCCTGACCCGATACCTGAGCTCAGCCCTTTCTAGCTTAGCTCCCAGAACCTGGCATGTACAGTACAACCTAAGGCATCCTTTGGGGCCTGACCCCCTGGCCCGGTGAAAGTCAGCGTTGATAACTCACTTAGCTACAGAAGGGCAGCAGTCGCTCTGTTGTTCCCAGGAGCAGAATATTAGATCTCAGCATAGTTCTTCATGCCTTTCTCAAACTAACTTTCCCTTCCAAAATGTAGGTCATAGTGGTTGCAACTCAAAAAAGTACAGCTTTTATATAAATTAATATAATGGTATTTACAAGGTGGCAAATGGTTTATTCAATAATAAAAGCATAGACCTCTTATCAAAATATACAATAGAGTCAATTGGTTTATATACAGTAATTTTCCCCCCTAAACCTTCTTTTCTATTGAAGGTTTAGAAAATCAATTTCTTAAACCCATTATTTTTAACAGTTGTTTTATATAGCTTTCTAGGTCGTAATTTTGACTTTTCTTTGCCTATGGTGATAAGGGTTACATTTTTAGAGTTTCTAAAATGAAATCCCAAACAAGATAAGGGATGAGCTTTCTTCCACATTAAAGAAAAAAAGATGTGGTTATATTTGTCACTGAATAATTAAAAATTATAGATTCTATGTCTGTAACTCCTGCTTTGAACAAAGCACAAGTTATTTTCTTTTGATATATACCACTGCCAGAAATTCCATCCTGTCAAAATGATACCATTCTGGATTCTTCATCTGTGCTAAACAGCAGACACACGAAGGCTCAGTTACCTGGCATTGACGAAGCTTTGCAGGGTGCACGTATCAGAAGAGGCAGAACTGGCTGGAAACCATTTCCACCCCTAGTGAGCAATTTACTCATGATTGCTTGGAGAAAATGCTGGAAATATTGCTTCTGTGTACAGTTTGCAACTTCCAGTTGTCAGTTCTTTGCCAAGCAGTTATTCCTGAGTAAAGTGGGTTCTTTAGAAGAAAAGCTATGCTCAGGCACATTATGTTATGATAATGGTCGGAATGCATATACCACTTGGTGCAAGCAGAGTGCAGAAACCACTAATGAAATGAGTTCATGCACACCCTATTCTTCAAGGCAGGTCAGTGTATTAGACTTGTCTTACAGATGTGGCAAAATATCTGATGAAAATTCTAAATACTCTAAGCAACACAAGTCAAACAGCAGCCAAGGTTGGATTAGGTGAAAAGCCTGAACAGATAGGTAAAGAAGATAGGACCCTTGTAGGAACCTAGTCAGAGGAGTTTAACCAAGGCGCTCCTGAGGTCCAGTGAGAAACCTAACTATTTGCTGATTCACAAATCTTATCGAACTAACGCGCTGTTTTGTCGTAATAAAATATGTTGTTGTTAAATGCCGCCACGTCAGTTCCAACTCATAGTGACTCTGTAAAGGGTTTCTTTCCAAGGAGCAGCTGGTGAGTTTGAAGCACTAACCCTGTGATTCAAACAGACCTGTTGGTCCATTGCATTATCCTGCAATATATAACTAAAATTTGCCATTCTAACCAGTGAAGTGTATAATTCAATGCTATTAATTATATTCACAATGTTGCAGGACCATCACCATTATCTCTTTCCAAAACTTTTTCTTACCAACCCGGACAGAAACACTGCACTCATTCTCAGTGATTCTTCTTCCCTCTCTCCCCTCAGCCCCTGATAAGCTTGAATCTCCATTCTCTGTGAATTTGCCCATCCTAGATGTTTCACATGTGGAATCACAAAATATTTGTCCTTTTGTGACTAATTTATTTGAGTTAACATAATGTTTTCAAAGTTCATCCATATCACAACGTTCATTAGAACTTCATTTCTCTTTATGGCTGACTAATACTCAATTGTGCATAATACTGTATATAACATTCCATATACCACAGTTTGTTTATCCATTCATCCATTGAAGGGAACATGGATTGTTTTCATCCTTTTTGCCATTGTGAATAATGATGCAACAGACTGTGGTGTATAAGTATCTATTTGAGTTTCTGCTTTCAAGTGTTTGGGGGATGTATGTGGTGGTGGTGGTGGTGATGTGCCGTGGAGTCGGTTCCGACTCATAGTGACCCTGTACAGGGTTTCCGAGGCTGTAAAATCTTTACAGGAGCAAAAAACCTCATCTTTCTCCCATGTAGCAGCTGGTAGTTTCGAACTGCTGATCTTAAGGTTTGCAGCCCGATTCGTAACCACTATGCTACCAGAGCTCCTTGGGGTATGTATGTAGTAGTAAGTATATAAAAGGGGAATTCCTGGGTCATATGGTTGCTGTATGTAAAACCTTGTAAATATAGTCTCTTACTTGGGAATAAAATTCTCCATTGCCTCCCATCATCTGCATTCATTCCAGCATTGAAATTCTTTGTATCAGTGTGAACAATAGTGTCTACATAAAGGATGGGCAAAAAATCTAGCCCAGCCATGTGCCAGACACATGAAAAAATGATGAAGCTCTCTTCCTCCCAGGAGCTGACCATCATGTGAGGGCGACAGCTCAGTAATGTAGGAAATATGGCGGACAATCAGGCCTCCGTGATCTATAAGCAGCATTGTAGCAGAGGCCACTGTTGCTCTCTTAGCAGATCTGTTTTAGGACAAAATGTTAACCTTGAAATGAATAGCCCAGGATCTTTCCTTTTTTGGAAATCAGTTGAGCTGGCATGCCCAGGCATTACATGAACGGTGACTGTTAAGGACTTTGATATACACATTGTCAAGGGCCCTTGTTCTTTTATTTCCTTGTTTACTTAGGTACCCTAAAATGTGCCTAACTAGTCCTGCTACACAGGAAGTTCAGTTTTTCTGGATGTTGATGTTTCTGGGTCTATAGAATTGAGAATAGGAGGTACCCCTAAACTGCCTTCTTTCTATTTGTACTGGGCTGATTTCACTAACTTGACATTCAGGAGACCCTAACTTTCCTTATATGCTCCAATTGTACTAGCAGGCACGTTACAATTTGTTTTTTCAAAATGATCCTAACACACAGTCATACACACAAAAACCCACACACAAAATGTATGATCTAATTCTAATAGTGGCTACAGGGATGGGAGGGGCAGGGGACGAGGGAATCACTGCTTAGAAAGCACCAAGTTTGTATTTACAGTAATGGGAAATTTGGCAACAGACATTGGTGATGATTGAACCACATGATTGATTTAATTGGTGTCACTGAATTGTACATGGAACAGATGTTGAATTGGCAAATGTTGTATTATCTATATTTATATAACAATTATAAAAATGATTTTTAATAGTCCTAACTGAGATTATGAATGGTAAATGACTTTCCCTTCTCCAGAGTAGATTGTGACCCAAAGATTTGAACTCGGACCATGTCTTTTGCTTTGAGCACTGTACAGAGAGCACTAAAGGCAAAACATGTGATGCTTGCCCTCAGGAGATAGATCATCAGTAGATGAGTTATTTAATCATCAATTAAAGTTAAATGATAGTGCTGCTGTTCTCAATTGTGACATAAAAATAGAAAGGAGCATATAAAATCAGAGAAAGGCTCAATTATTATGGACTGGCTTTACAGAAGAGGACTGGCTCGCCTGTGTTGAGATCAACCTAAGATAAAGTGCAAGAGACAACCTTCCAGGAGATTCATTCCAAGTAGTACAGTGCGAGTGAGGGTGCTTCATTTGGGAGGCAGGTGAGAGTCCTGCCTCCTCACTGAAGCAAAGGGTGCAGACTGATCGAAGATGGAGCCAGATTATGGAAGAGCTAGAGAACCAGGATGACACGTCAGAAATTGATATGATAAATTCAAACTAGAACCCACTGAACAGTGACCCCATGAAAACATTATTATATTACTTATAAATCTAATAATTTAGGATTATATGATTACAACATAATCACTAATATTCGGAAAAGGCTTGCCATGTGTCGGCTATTCTGATAAGCCCCTTCTGTGCACTGCTTTAACTCATTCTTTACCAAATACTTTCAAGAAAGTGCTATTATTTTTCCCCTTTTAAAAAATTATTTTTTTAAGCTTATCAAAGGCATACAGCTGGCAGGTGAAGAATTTAGGATTTAAACTCAAATGGCCTGGCGCTGGAGCCTCTACTTCTAACCTCTATGCAAATGCTGAGCTGTCTCTCCACAGCTCTTCTAAAGAGTTATCCAGTCCCTGAGGCCACCAGAAGGGTGTCCACCATCCTTCCCAGGCAACTCTATTAAGATAGTCTTTCATATGCTGTGCTTCATCCTGCCTGCAAATTAATTACATTCAGTGGACTTAATACTGGTCCCTTTATTTTTGCAAGAACGTATAGGATGGATTTAACAACACAGCCTAGAAGCAAAGGAAACCGTTTAAGACACCATTTCTGTAACTTAGAAGTAAATGAGAAGATCATCAGAAAGAGAATTCTTGAAATTCCTTACAAAAGAAGAAATGATGATTTGGAATTATGATAATATTTAGAAAAAGGCAAAATGTATCTTTTGGTCAGTCTTTAACCCAAAGCTAATGGCGAATACTCTAGAAATTATGCAAGTCTAAAGCTTTTACCTTTGATTGAGATTGATAATACCATCTGTTCACTCTTACTTGCTTATCAGTTGGTAATAAAACCAGGGAAAATTACAAAATTACATATGCTATTTATCATGGAATATTAAGATGTAAATTCTCTTAGGGTTCAAAAATTATGCCTCTCTAATGGTTTAACAGGGGAGTGCGGTGACTCCATAGGATAAGCACTGGACTACAAGCCATAAGATCAGCAGTTTGAGCCCACCAGCTGCTCTGCAGGAGTAAGATGGGGCTTTCTACTCCCGCAAAGATTTTAAAAGGCTGGAAAGCCCTGTAAGGGTGGCTGTAAGTCAGAACCATCTCCACAGAACTTAACAACAATCATGAGCCTCTGGTAAAGTGTCAGTCAGCTGGTCATTGTCTCTTTTACCCTAGGAAGTCCTCTCCAAATAAACACACCTAAATCAGTACTGATAACAACATTAGCATCAGCAAGAGTATGAAATCTATCCTGTGCCCAAACCAAAGCCCATCGCCATGTAGCCATTTCAAACTTGTAGCGAGTACATGTGTTACAGAGTACAACTGAGCCCCAGAGATTTTCATGGTTGTAACCCTATACAGCGTTGCTATGGGTCGGAATCAACTCAACGGCTCTTAACAACAATCATCATCTTTGTTGAAGCAGAGTATCAGGACTTTGTTCCATCATACCTCTCAGTGGGTTTAAATCACCAATTTTGTAGTAAGTAGGCCGTTTGTGCCACTCATCTAGCCGTCTCTTTGTTAGACAGAGCAAGGGTTGGTGTTGGAGGGATGATCAGAAATACTTATGAAACTCCAATTTACTGTTAGTCAAAATGAAATAGAAATTGACGTAATTGAGAAGTATAGCGATGACACAAATGCAAAAGATTCGATATGCAGAGCATTCATTCATTTCTACACTCAATCAATATGTATTTAATGTGTGGGACCAGACTCTGTCCTAGGTCTTGCGATAGAATAGTTGCCAGGAAGGTCCCTGCTCTTACAGAACTTATATTGACATTAGCAACCTGACCAAAAAGGGGCAAAATTAGTATTTGTCGCAAATAATTGTGATCTCCGTTATTCTACTAGATAAATCATGCATTCTTTTTTAATGGACCAGTTCGTCTTCTCAGCTCTTGAAAATACACAGCTGACACACACTCTAAGCCAGAACTTGTCCAATAAGTTCCTCAGTATACCTGCTTTACAGGAAAAAAAAGTGGTTGCTAGGTCAAATAGCAAAATACAAGGTGTTCTAACACGTCCTCTTGCAGATTCATGATACCTGTGACTTAGTGAGGCTTTGAAAATCATGTGATCAGTAAACCTATTTTTTTAAACTAAACTTTGGCAATTCATTTGTCTATTGAGACGTTCTAAAAAAATAAAAACACCCATTAATGCCTCTGAAACACATGATTAGGCACTATAGATACGTTGTTCCTTCTGCCTGCCTGCCCCTATATGCCGTTCTCTTCTTAAAAGACAAGCAGGCTCACAATAAAAACACTCGGTTAAATGATCCAGCTTCTTTGATGTTGGTGCTACGTACCATCCAGTTGGCTCTGACTTATAGGGACCCTGTGCACAACACAACGAAACACTGACTGGTCCTGAGCCATCCTCACAACTGTTATGTTTGACCCCATTATTGCTGGCACTGTATAGTCTGTCTCACTGGGGTCTTCCTCTTTTTCACTGACCTCCTACTCTACCAGGCATGATGTACTTCTTGAAGGACTGATCCCTCCTGACGATATGTCTAAATTATGAAAGGTGAAGTCTCACCATCCTGGCTTCCAAGGAACAATCTGACTGTACTTCTTCCAAGACAGATTTGTTTGCTCTTCTGGCAATCCATGGTACTTTCAAATATGCTTCACCAATGCCACCATTAAAATGCATCAGTTCTTCTACATTTTTTCTTTTTCATTGTCCGACTTTTTACATGCATATTAGGCAAATAAGAATACCATGGTTTTGGTCAGGCATACCTTAGTATTCAAAGTGACAACTTTGTTCTTTAACACTTCAAAGAGTTCTTCTGCAGCACATTTGCCTAATGCAATACATCGTTTGATTTCTTGACTTATACTTGCATAATGATCAATTGTGGATCCAGGCAAAATGAAGTCTTTGACAACTACATTCTTTTCTCTGTTTATCATGACATTATTTATTGGTCCCATTGTGAAGATTTTATTCCTTTATAAGGAAGTGCAATACATACTGAAGACTAGTTTGTCATCTTCGTCCATAAGTATTTCAAGTGCCCTTCATGTCCAGTCAGCAAAGTTGTGTCATCTTCATATCACATGTTGTTAATGAGACTTCATTCAATGCTGATGCCACATTCTTCTTCATATAATCCAGCTTCTCAGAGTATTTGCTCAGCATATAGATCAAATAAGTACGGTGAAAGAATACAACCCTGGAGCAAAACTTTTCTGATTTTAATCCATTTATTATCCCCTTGCTCCGTTTGAACTATTGATGCTTGGTCTATGTACAAGTTCCTCACGAGCACAATTAAGTGTTCTGGAATATTCATTCTTCACAAAGTTATCCATTATTTGTTATGATCCACACAGTTGAATGTCTTTTGCATAATCAATAAAGCACAAGTAAACACTTTTCTAGTGTTCGCTGCTTTTAGCTAACATCCATCTGATGTTAGCAGTGATACCTCTAGTTTTACATCCTCTTCTGAATCCAGTTTGAATTTCTGCCAGTGCACTATCAATATACTGCTGCCATGGTTTTTGAATTATCTTCAACAAAAGTTTACTTGCATGTTATATTAATTATCTTCAACAAACAAATTTACTTGCATGTGATCTTAATGATATTGCTCAATGCTTTCCACATCCCACTGAGTCACAGAATCCACAAATATGGGTCTCATCCCATCGATAGCCAGATTTCTTTGCATAGGTGATTGAGTGCCTCCAACTCTCCATCAGTTTGTTGAAAGATTTTAACTTGTATTTTGCAATTCCTGTTGCCTTGTTTTTCACCAGTGCCTTCAGACTTCTTCCTTCAATACCAGTAGTTCTTATGTAACTTCTTGAAATAGTTAAGCACCTGCCAGTTCTTTTTGATACAGTGGTTCTATGTATTCCTTCCATCTCCTTTTAATGCTTCCTGCATCATTCAATATTTTTCCCATGTTGCAGTTGCTAAGTGCTGTCTAGTCAATTCTGAAACATAGTGACTCTGTATATGGTTTCCAAGAAGTGACTAGTGAGTTTGAACCACCAACCTTGAGATTCAAATGACTTTGCAGTCCGGCGCATTAACCCACAGCGCCACACCATAGAATCCTTCAGTGTTGCAAGTTGAAGCTTGAATTTTTTTCTTCAGTTCTTTCTTCTTGAGAAATGCTGCACATGTTCTTCCCTTTTCGTTTTCTAACTCCATATATTTGCACATTTCATTCTAATGCTTTACTTTGTCTTCTCAAGCTGCCCTTTGAATTCTTCTGTTCAGCTCTTTTACTTTCTCATTTCTTCCAATTGCTTTAGCTTCTCTCTGCTCAAGAGAAATTTTCATAGTCTCTTCTGACATCCACTTTTTTCTTTCTTTCCTGTCTTTTTATTTCTTCCTGTTTGGTATTCTTGCAATTCTTCTGGTTTTGGGTCATTAGTATCTAGTGCATCAAATCTGTTCTTGAGATAATTTCTAATTAAAGGTCAAAATTTGGGTCTTGTATATTTGTTTGACTTTTCTTCAGCTTCCAAGTGAACTTGGATTGAGCAGAGTCAGTGGTTCAAGCTCACCGCTGCTTATCAGAAACCGTATACAGGGTTGCTATGGGTCAGAAACAACTCAACTGCACTTAATAACAACAAAAACAATGCCTAGGATTGATATCTGTGTGTTCCATTTCATTTCTGATGACTTCCAATTTTCCTATATCCATACTTCATACATTCCAGGTTCCAATTAATAATGGATGTTTACAGCTGTTTCTTCTCATTTTGAGTTGTTCCCCATCAGAAAATTAAGGTCCCAAAGGCTTTGCTCCATTCATGTCATTATGGTCAAACTTACTTTGAGGAGACAGCTCTTCCAACTTGAGGGATTCATTTTCCAGCACTGTGTCTGACATTTGTAAGGTGTTCTGTGGTTCACCATTCAGAAGTAGGCTGCCCCTCCTTCCTAGTCTGAGTCTGGAAGCTATACTGAAACCTGTCCACCATAGATGACCCTGCTGGTGGTGGTGGTTGTGTGCCATGGAGTCGGTTCTGACTCATAGCAACACTGTACAGGGTTTCCGAGGCTGTAAATCTTTACGGGAGCAGAAAGCCTCATCTTTCTCCCATGGAGCAGCTGATTGTTTTAAACTGCTGACCATGCAATTCCAGCCCAATTCATAAACCACTACACTACCAGAGCTCCTTCCTGCTAGTCATTTAAAATTCCAGTGGCATAGCTTCTAGCATCATAGCAACACAAGCCACCACAGTTCCTTTGATAGCACTCTCAAATCTCTCTCCTCCATCTTCAGGATGACCTTCAACTTTTTCTAACTTGATGAGTCTAGTAATAAGCTGAAAATGTTTAAATCAAGACTTCCAGTCCCCAATGTTACAGTCCTGGGCTTTTATCTGCAGAATTTCAGGCCCTTTAGCATTGCCTTTCCCCTTTCTTCCTTGTTGTTCACTTAAATAGGTCAAGTACCAAGATCTGTGACTTCACATCTACTTTAGTAATACACCTAAGGCTCTAATCTTCTGAGTGGCTGTTAGCAATTGTATCGTGTATGATAGTTTGTAAAAGAGTATCATGCTCAAGGCAGACATGTTTTTATTAGTTAAGCTAAATTACTGTTTATGAAGACTTTAGAAGGTGTTTTGGTTTATGCTATTAGGATTATATCTCAGTGCAGTAATTTCAGGGGTTCTTCTAATCCTCATGACTCATGCAGGTCAGCATTCCATGAGATTTCAGAATTCTGTTATGCATTGTTCTCCTTTGGTAAGGATTCTCTTATGGAATCTCTGATCCAAATGTTCATAATAGTAGCTGGTTATCACCCAGTAATTCTGGTCTCATGGCAATGCAGGCAGTTGTTCACTGAGGTAATTAGTCACCCATGTCATGTTCTTCTCTCCCTGAGTTTCTCCTTGTCTTCCTGGTATTCCAGGCTAATAGAGATCAGTTGTTGTGCCTTGGATACCTACTCGCTAGCTTTTAATCTCATTGAATTTAACTAAAAGGTGGTTGTTGTTGCTAAGTGCCATGGAGTTGGTTCTGACCGATAGCAACCCTGTATAGGGTTTCCAAAGAGCACCTGGTGAGTTTGAACCGCTGATCTTGTGGTTCAAACTGACTTTGCAGTCTAGCGCACTAACCCACAGTGCCACACCAAGACTCTAACTAACAGGTAGGCCTATTAATATACTTAGTACCTCCTGCTTTTACCAGATGCTCTTCAAAAACCCTATACAGGGTCGCTATGGGTCGGAACCAACTCTATAGAACTTCACAACAACAACTTTAACTAAAAGGTTGCTGTTGTTGTTGGTGGTGTTAAGTGCCGTCGAGTCGGTTCCGAACCATAGCGACCCTGTACAGGGTTTCCGAGGGTGTAAATCTTTACGGGAGTAGAAAGCCTCATCTTTCTCCCGTGGAGCAACTGGTAGTTTCAAACCACTGACCTTAAGGTTTGCAGCCCGATTCGTAACCACTACACTACCAGAGCTAACTAAAAGGTAGGAGGTACTAAACATGTTAATAGGCCCATTAAATGGGATGTCCCATGGAACCATGATCCTAAACCTCCAAACCAAGAAACTAAATTCCAATTAGGCTCTTGGTTATACACAATCAGTTTCAGCAGCTACTCTTTATTTAATGTTGTTGTCATAAAGGTAGCTATCACACAACATCTGCCAATTCAAATTTTTACAGTTGTGAAAATTTCTAGCAGCAATTATAGTTATTAGCTGTGAACTCCTTACCTTTAACGTTCTATTTCCATCCCCATTAACCCCTCTTTCATCCTCCTGCTGCTCTGGTAAACTCTGTTCTCTATACATTTGTCTCTTGTCTTTTTATGTAAACGAGGTCATACAATATTTATGCTTTTGTGGTTGGATTATTTCACTCAGCATAATGTCTTCAAGCTCCTTCCGTATCTTAGCATATATCAAGACTTTATTTCTCTTACTGAGTAGTATTTCATAGTTCAAAGAGGTTTCAGAAAAAAAAAAATGTGGACAATGGAATGGAAAGCTAATGTAATTTCTTCACTTTTTGAAGCCCTCACCTCATCTGTATGTTCCACACTTTGTATATATATTCATCTGCTGATGTGTATTTACGTAGTTTCTACCTTTTTGGAATCATCATAGTGCAGCACTGCACATTAGTGTACATGTCTTCGACTGTCTGTTTTGAAGTCTTTTGGGCACAGGCATACCTTGCTTCATTGTCCTTCACAGAGACTTCATTTTTTACAAATGGAAGGTCTATGGCAACCCTATGTCAAACAAGTCTGTGTGTCACCTTTGTTCATTCTCACAATCTTTCAAACCTTTTCATAATGCTATTGCACACTTAATAGACCATAGTACATTACTGTTGTCTTAAGTGCTATTGAGTCAGTTCTGACTCATAGCAACCATGTATAGGGTTTCTAAGGAGTAGCTGGTGGTTTTGAACTACTGACTTTGTGGTTAGCAGATGAGTGCTTATCCTACAGCACCACACCAGGACTCCACACTATGGTATAGTATAATCGTAAATTTCAGATGCACTGGGATGGACATTATGTCATGATTAAAGGGGCAATTGCACAAGATGACATAACCATAATAAATATCTATGCTCCCAATGAAAGAGCTCCAAAATATATAAAGCAAATTCTAATAGATTTGAAGAAAGAAATACATGAATCCACAATAATAGTGGGTGATTTTAATACACCGCTTTCAAAAATGGATAGAACAACCAGAAAGAAACTTGAAAAAGACACAGAAAAACTAAACAACACAATCAGCCAACTGGACCTCATAGATGTATGTGTACAGCGCATTCAACCCAAGACCAGCACAATACACATTCTTTTCCAGTGCCCATGGAATGTTCTCCAGAATAGACCATGTTTTAGGCCACAAAACAAATCTCCATAAATTTACAAATATCAAAATGCTACAAAGCATCTTCTCAGACCACAATGCTATCAAATTAGAAATCAACACTAGGAAGACCAAGGAAATCAAGTCAAATACATGGAAACTGAATAACACCCTGCTGAAAAGAGACTGGGTAGTAGAAGAAATTAAATGTGAATTCACAAAGTTCCTAGAAACAAATGAGAAAGAAAACACAACATACCAAAATCTTTGGGACATGGTGAAAGCGGTGCTGAGAGGACAATTTAGTGCAATAAACACACACATCCAAAAAGAAGAAAGAACCAAAATTAACACATTAACACAGATGCACTGGGAAACCAAAATATTGCCTATAACTCACCCTATTGTCATATTCAATTTATTGCTGTGGCCTGGAACCAACCTCATAATATCTCCAAGGTATGTCTATAAATACCTAGGAATTTCTGGGTAATATGGTGATTCTAGAGTCTGATGTAGGATGAACACTGGACTGCTAACCACAAGTTTGGTAGTTCAAACCCATCACCACTACTTGGAAACCCTATACAGGGTCACTATGAGTATGACAACACTAATGTAGTGGTTCTGTTTTTGTCCACACTGTTTTCCACAGTGGCTTTACCATTTTTCATGCCCACCAGCCATGGTTAAGGGTTCCAGTTTCCTCACATCCTGGCCAACATTTGTTGCTTTCTGGAGTTTTTGTGTGTGTGTATGTTTTAACCTTCGCCACTCCTAAAAGTTTGTATGTAGCAGTCACAAATTTATCACTGTATAGGGCCATGAAATCACACAGCCTCTGTTCATGTGTACCCATTGTACAATTTTAGCCCTGTGGGTCTAGATTGGAGAATCAGAGAAGTGTAATCATCTTTTGATTTAACTTCAATGAAATGATTTATTAACATAACTTATGTTGTTGTTGTTAAGTGCCGTCGAGTCGGTTCCGACCCATAGCGACCCTGTACAGGGTTTCCGAGGGTGTAAATCCTAAGGGAGTAGAATGTCTCATCTTTCTCCCGCGGAGCGGCTGGTAGTTTCAAACCGCTGACCTTAAGGTTCGCAGCCCGATTCGTAACCACTACACTACCAGAGCTCATAACTTATAAGGGTCAATAAATGTAAAATGCTTATAACAGTAGCATAGCATGTGGCAATACTCACTGATTATTTTCATTATCATTCATTCTGTTTATTTCAACACTCTTATTATCAAAGCTATTCATATGGAAAGACTGGCTGGAGTTAGGTGACAGGAAGCTGACATTCATACCTGAAAAGCTTGAATTTGTGCTTCATTGACACCATGCCCCAGTTAGCATCCCAGGTTCTATAGGAATCACAGTACCCAAAAGGAAATGTGCTTCTAAAAGCACATATAGACTTTAAATGGAATCCTTTGTAAGTGGGGTAAACTCTACTGGAGATGCAGAATTGACTTCCCCTTTTCCATCTCTAGTGCACAGATTATTTTACAGACTACATTTTTGTATACTGTTTTCTTAAAGCAAAACAAGGATGTGTAAGAGGTCCGTCTTGTTGTTACTAGATTCTGGACACCAAAAAATGCCCACTGATTTATCTTTGTCCAAGACTAGGTGGGAGGCTACCCAGTTACACTTTGGATTAGACCTTGATGTTAATTTCCAAAGCTTTGCATCTTCTAAGCTGGCCTATTAAAAGGTATTCTGCTGTTGATCCAATAATTTACCTGGTGTTAGCAGACATGACATGCTTGACTGATCATTTCCATTTTTTCCTATGTCATTGTGATGTGGCCACAGCCACAACATTGATTATGCTCCACAAAAGAGTTGAATGACCCAAAATCAGATGTTAGTTCTCCACATCCTAATATTCTTTTCACTATTAAATCCACTCCCACCCTTCCTTCTTGTCGATGCTGGAGAATCAGGTGGGGATTCTCAGATACTAGTCTGAACTTTAAATGAATCAATTTATTTCGTGTAGGAAGACTTCAATTCACTACTAATCTTGAGAACTGAAATGACCATATAGATCTGTTGGAATGCTTCTATAAAAGCAAGAGCAATGTCCAGATGCCCTGGCCATAGATACAATATATATCTATTGTTGTTGTTACGTGCCGTGGAGTCGGTGTCGGTTCTTACTCATAGTGACCTTGTACAGGGTTTCCTAGGCTATAAATCTTTATGGGAGCAGAAAGCCTCATCTTTCTCCCACAGAACAGCTGGTAGTTTTGAACTGCTGACCTTGAGGTTCACAGCCCGATTCGTAACCACTATGCTACCAGAGCTCCATACACACACACACACACACTTAAATAAAGAAAGAAACTCATTTCACATAGGCCACCCAACAGTCACGAGATGTTAATGACTTTTAGTCACTGCCAATCTGGACAAAATTCAAGCCAGTGACCTACAGGTGAAAGGCTGTGTCTAACCCATTACAACTCCCCTGAGCCACCCGGTCCCCCCTGACAAGGCATTTCATCATACCAAGTGCCATGTGGTATGACAGTCCAAGTTCTTAAACCATCAGAAATCTTCCACTTAAAACAAAAGAGAGCATTTCGGAGAAAGGTAGAAGGCCTAGTTTCTCAACTAAGAGCAGAACTAAAGGTACAAATTAACTTTTGGAAGAAGAGAGACAGGTACGTACACACATACATAGTTTTGTTGTAGTTTTTTTAATTGCGATATTTTTCCATCATGTTTATTCCATTGCACATTCAATTCTGCCTCTGGATATTTAGTAAACTGGCAGATCTTGGAGTTCCATTAAAAAAGCCATTAGTTTTAGTTTAACATTTGTATAAAATGGATTCCTTAAATCCATGGTGCTTTCTTTCTTAGCTTGTTTTTAAGTGTCATAAATAAATGACTTAAATGTCCCACAAGACAAATGTTCTTTAATCATCTAATGCACTCATTTATCCTAAGCCTTAACCTTAGTCCTAAATTAAGTCTGTTGCAAAAGCATAACTTCATCTAAAAACACCCATCAATCCTACAGGGTTTTGATAAGCACATTTAAAAAGCATAAACAACCAGACAGTTGTCAATCTGGTTGAAGCCCAGGCCCATTTAAGCGTTATCCACCAGGAGCCGTATTTCATGCCCACACCTCCAACAGGATTATACAAAGAAATGACTGCTGTTTGGGCATTTGCTAAAGGCTTACTTACATTGTGAAATTGGGGTAGAGGGTACATTTACAAGAATGCAAAATGAAACAAAAACCAGACAAAAGATAATCCTCATTCCGCTTGAGATGTATACTGCTTCCGTTTGTGGAAACTATTAATAACTTGACAATGTGTAAATGCAGTAATGTTTCATGATCACATGTTTAGTAAATTGCATGTCATGCCTTTGATTAATTATTTTTTTAATGTTCCTAAAAATCTGTCAAAGAACCTGGCTACTCAGAATTTATACGTGAGTAATGATCACCCAAAAGTTTGGTGCGAGGAGACCTGAAGTAAAAGCTTAATGGAATGAACACTTGGCTAAGTTGGATACTTAATACTTCATAACTAAGAGGTCATATAATTTGTTGAAATCTTAGCTTTGACAGATTCACAATTTAACTCCAAATTAATTCTTATACCTTTCATTTTCCAATGAAACCCTTTCAAAGTAGGGCAAAGACAATCTTCATATTTTGCACTGGTTGCCCTGGACTTTGTAAAATTATTACTCCAAAGCCCCTTAGGGTTATTGGATGTGTTTCTCCACCTCCCGCTGGGGTTTAAAATTTTTTTTTAAATAGATAAGCGCATTCAGCAAATAGCTAGATTGAGAATAAACTAAAAAATTATCACCATGGCCCTTCCTCTGCCACAATTTGTCAAATCTGCTGATAGGAAACAAATTCTATTCATAAAGATTTTGTTTGGGGAGGGGGACGTCTCTTGTGATTTGGTAGCAATTCAATTATAGTTTTGTGAGATAGTGAGCCCGGAGAGGGAATCCAGACTGACAAGAAATATGACAGGACACTTACAGAGTGTTTATGCAATTAAACTTTCACTGACAATACCTGCGGAATGATGAATGCGTGGGCGGAGGTATGTGAGCGCAGGCAATGCCCCACAAGTATTACCCATTTTTCATTATTATACAACTGTTCAGATCTTTCAAGAACAGCCTGAAGTGAGGTGGAAAAGAGTGTTGTTCTGCAGCATGTTAACCAAACGCTTTTTTTTTTTTCATTCCCTTCCTCCAACAGGTCTTGATGTGCCAGGTGATAAAAGAACATCTATTTTAGAAAAATGTTTCACAAAGATTAAGATTTACCCTAAGCTTGACATATATTAATTTTAGATATCAAAAGAGGTTTTTATTCTTTTCTCAATCTGCAACTTTATATCACTTCCCAACTGATAGAATAGTGCATAATTAAGCTGTTGGGTTATTCATTTTATGCAAGCAGGTGCAAAGGGCACTATAAAAGTTGGATTTTACTGATGGTAGATTAAGAAAGAAAGGAGAAATTTAAAATCCTTTTGTAGAAAACCACAAAAGTCTACAGACAAGATTAATTTGGTTGGGCAGTCTGTATTATAGTGCCTTTGTCCTCCAAGGATATATGAAATCAAGAAACTTAGAGGATTTAGGAGCTTGTACAAAAAACTATGTGGATTCCCCCCCACTTGTCAACAACTCTTATTTTGGGTCTTTGTGTGAGACTGCCAGTTTTGGGTATGATTTCAATTTAAATAATAAAAACAAAACAAAAAAATACTTAAAATACATTGATGTCTCAAAGAGTACTTTGAGTTAATTCATGTAGACATCATCTTGGCAAAATCAGCAGTACCCAAATGATGACTAAACCAATTGCAAAGTGAAATGTTTTCAGATCCCAAAGCTTAGATAATTCATTGTGCAGAGGTGAGAGAGACAGTAACTCCAGTGTGGGGCTCAATTCAATGGTGTAAAGAGTTGAAGAGCAAACAGTATGACCTACCTTAGTATCTAAACATCTGTTTAAATTGGTAAGAATGTACTTAGGGAAACATTCATTTTGATCTCTGGTAAGCTGCTATTGACACCTGCTTTTTTTGTTTTGTTTTGTGGTCACTTGTTTCTTTGTTGTTAATGTCTTGCCTCTTTGGGTGACATTAAATATCTTGAAGTTTTACATAGAAATGTGCCATTCTGATGATTCCTCCCCTCAGTGACCACTTCCTATGTGAATACTCGGGTACAGCCCAAAGGCAGAGAACCACAGCTGCACCTCTATCTTGATGCTGTCTTCCTAGAATGAGTGTGGTTCCGTATTGAGTTTCCACATGCCCATGTAAAAATTATCATGCATCAGACTCACATCTAGAGAATGTGTATACATGATTCCCACCAAGTTGGTAAATTCAATGAATTCACTCATCAGTTTTATAGAAGCCCAAACTAGTCGGCATTATTTGTATTAGAAATGAGTAGACCATACATTCTTATCAAAATGATCAATCCAGAAACCCCATCTGAACCACAGTCTAAATAAAAGTTTCTTACAATTATCTCTTTTGCCAGAAAGTTACACTCTGTTGCACCCAACACAAAGAAAAGATCTGATTTTATCAGATGTAATTTTTAATATGCACTAAAATTGATAGTTAAAAAATATTGTTTTCACATTACTTAGGTGTAAAATTACAGTGGTGCTCCTTTATTTTCAGAAACCAAGCCTAATCCTGTTAATTCAAAGTGAATAACAAACAGGACTAAGACTTTTTCCCAAGTTGTTACATTTATTCAACCTGCTTGTGTTTTGTTCTTCATCATAATTATTTCCAAGTCAAATCTACACTGATTTCCTTGCGGACCGCGTACCTCTGACTAACTTAAAGAATTGAGCTGGGATAATTCACACAATTCCTCAGGGGTCATGTTCACTGTTTTTTTTCAAGGACATTTTTATTACAAAGCTGATGAAATTTGCATATTAATTCATTTCTTTCAATTTTTTAAGATTAAATGTTGTCAACATGTATCAGTGCAAGGCTCTGACAGTGCTGATGAAATGGGTCAGTCAAGCTTGAACATTTAGAGTAATGCAGCCATCTGCAACCCCCAAGCCCCTTGTGGAGTTCCGTGTTACCACTGCAACTTGATTAAAAAAAAAAAAAAAAGTTTTATCCAATGCAGGATATTAAAACATTATCTAAGAAATGATATATGTTCGTCTTTCCATTTACTCAAAAAGTGATTTTGACAACAAAATAGATCCAAGGAGATCCTTGCTGATTTGGAGTTAGTGTTCTGTCAGTGTTAATGAAACTACAGTAGAGGGTTGGGGAAAGCCCTAAAAAAAAAACAAAATGTTTAAATGTGAGGAAAGAAACTTAGAAAGGAAGTTGAGTATCATGTTCTTTTTTTCTTATGTTGTGATTTCATAGTTAAAGAAACTCTTCCTATTCATATTCTAAGCAGAATGGTCAAGTGGTAGAACTTAAAGAATAAAGGCAAAGATCTGTTTTAAGTTCTGTTCTGGTGTCTTCTGAGTTAACGCCTGCACTTCTTGTCACACAGCTAATAAACCTGAATGTTGATGCTGCAGTTAACTGCTGTCGACTCAGTTCTGATTCATAGCAGGTGGTGGGTTTGAACCACCGACATTTCAGTCAGCAGTTCAGTGCGTATCCTATAGTACCACACCACATTTAAAGCCCTCATAAAATAGTACTAATGTTTACATGGACATCTTCATTTCCAGCCACAAATCCAACTTGAACAGGAAGCTGTATTGACTTCTCAGATTTCCTTCTAACCCAGGCACATGCGTCCATCCAACACTCTCAAATAGCAAGACCACCTAAGTAAGAAATCCCTTCAAGTGTTACATTGTCTTTCTATGTATGCCCAATGGCCTTTTCAGATCATTTCTTTCTCTCAGTGCCTGCAGTTTGGCAGAAGCCTCCTTGTAATATGTACAATACCACCAATGGCTTCTAGAAGCCTTGCAAAGAAAAAAAAGTGGGGGAAGGGGGGCTTGGGCCTCTTTGAGAGCTGGGTTTGGGTAGCAAGGATCCCTATGAACACACCAATTCATTCTAGCCATATAAAACTCAAGTACCTCTTCTTATACATTGAATTCTTATTTCTGTGGATGGCTACCTCCAGGGGGTTTATGCAGTTGTTTATAGGGTCTAAAAATTATTGTCTTTGAATTACATTTATAGGTAAATATAGCCCTAGGTTGGCAGCTCAAATCACCAGTTGCTCCTTAGAAACCCTATACAGGGCCACCATGAGTTGGAACTAACTTGACAGCACTTAAAACAAAGCCAGGTAATAACCATATTGTTGTAGTTAAGTGCCGTCAAGTCGATGCTGCCTCATAGTGACTCTGTATAGATAGGGATTCCGAGGAGGGGGTGGTGGGTTTGAACCGCAGATCACTCCTGGTGTGGTACCAATGGACTGTGAACCACAAGGTTGACAGTTCACACCCAATAAATAGCTGCTCCTTGGAAACCTTAAACAGAGCCACTATGAATTAGAACTGATTCGACGGCACTAAACAACAAACAATCCTTTAGCAAGACTAGTCCACTGTTTAATTCTTAGTCAGAGCGCTGGTCAATCAATATATGTACACCACTATTAGCTAGAAAAGTTTGTTTCTCAAGTAAAAAACAAAAAAACACTGCATAGTGAGAAGAGAACAGCAGAAAGAGAAAGTGGTCTCAGACATGGTTTTATTCTGATTTGAATTACACTCCCAAACTCATATTGGATTGAAAAATCAAAATCAGACTTCACACATTGTCGAGCTGGAAAATGTCAGATATGAAATATTTAAACTGTGGAATTCAGTCTTCCACTTTGGGTTATAAAACTTTAATTTTGTAAGTTGGTAGCACTCCAGTAGTTCAATATTTTTAATTCTACAAATCCATGTTTATTAACTTTCAAGGTTTAAACTGTATCACCAAGTCTATTGAAACTAAATTATTCTGACTTGTGAGAGCTATAGGGTAGCTATAATTTGTTTTCTGTTTCTACATAAGTGACAAAGACAAAAGAAAGAACAAATAAAAAGAATTGATTACCACAAAAATCCTTTTTTATACTCTCAAAATGACCTAAACCTCTAGTTGATCATTATTACAAGGATACAAGCCTGCCTTTCATTGTCAGCTAACCTGTGTAAATCAGGTGGGCGTGGGCATGTAATTGTAGGGCATCCTGATCTTGGTTAGAATAGCTTCCATTAAATTATTGTTGTATTCCTCCCAAAGAAGGAATATTGCTTTCTTTCCTTCTGTTTATTTAGGAAATATGATCTGGGTGTACTTATAGTTGTGAAAACCTTCTCTACCTCAATTTTGTGATTAAAGGAGAATACCAAAATGAATTGCTAATAGCAGATATAACTTTTCATCTTCCTCCAATTAGTATTTTTCTTTCTGCAACTCCCCAAGTGCTTTATCCCATTTCTAAGTGATTATCTTACATGTCACTATTAACTCGTTAATGTTGTCGGCATGTGCTCAATACCAACTATGTGTTAAACAAATAAAGCCCCTTTAATAAGGCAGTTGTGGTATCTTTGAAACAACCCTAGACTCAGAGATGAAAACCCTGTTCTGTTCCTGGTTCTGACTCTACCAGCAGGATTACCTTAAGTATTTAAACACTTTGAGCCACCTTGTTGTTGTTGTTGTTGTTGTTGAGTGCCTTCTAGTTGGTTTCAACCCACAACAACCCTGTATAGGGTTTCCAAGGAACGGCTATTGATTGAGCTTGAACCACCAACCTTGTGGCTCAAAATGACTTTACAGTCCAGTGCATTAACCCACAATGCCACACCAGGACTCCTGGTGTGAGCCTGTTGTGAGCTGGCTTGCTCAATCACAAAATGAAACTAGTATTTACCTCAGGGGTTGCTGGGAGCATCAACAGACATAATAGGAGATTGCTTAAAAAAAAAAAAAAAAATTGTTTGAAAGAGCATAACTGTTTGGGGGTTGGTTATCTTGTGACTTTAATGTTTGGTGGGTAAACAGTGTCCTCTTGGACTTTTAGCCTCTAATACTACATATCCATAGCAGCTGCTGTTGACTTCTACATCCAAGTTAGATTATCCAGCACAGCTTTGATGAAATTCATTCCTCCCCGTAACTTAATTTGTATGTAATTTAGTTTGCTGGCAGGAAAGAAAAGTACATTTGCTATAAAAACCCCAACTCCTGGCTGCTAGCAAGAAAATTCAGTATGTTTTGTTTATTGCTTTTGTTTCATATATAATGTATATGACTTCATGATGATTTGTTCAGGGAAGAGAAGTTCAGGAGTTAGCCTTGTATCTAGATTCTGCTGAACATGCGCTACAAACACATTACCTACTTCTGAGTTACCCAAATCAGCTTGGAATACCAACCTACTCTCCTAGGGGCTATTTTCTCTGCAAATTTGTAAGTTTATGGCCTATGTTTCTTTTTTAATGATACATTCAGTGGCAGATCTTTTCTGGGCTTTACAAACCATCTCTTTCTTTTACTTCATGGTTATGAAGCCAGCTACTGTTGTCTTTTGGCCTATCTTGGGTCCAAACTTTTCCAATCTTAAAGTGCCGGAAATTCTTGTTTAAATGGAAGATTCCCATCATCACCCCTTGGAGATTTTTAGTCTGTGGCTTATCTGTTATGAATAATGCCCATAGTAACATCACTGAAAATTTTCTGAGCCCTCTTTGCTATCTACGTAAACTTTCCCAGGTCTATCAGACAGCAGTCCTGTTTAGAAGATCTTACACAACAAATTTGTACCAAGGCAACTGTGATTCATACCACCATCATTTACACAACAGATCACCCAAGAAGGCTGTGAAGTTTGCTCTTGATTGGGTTGATTTCATGTTAGGATGAACAGACTTTGAGTTAGTTATTCTCCATACCTGAAAAATTTGTCTTCACTTTTGGATATATAATTCAATTATGAGAAGTGGGGTGGTGATGTAATGTGTTTGTTTATGCAATTCATTTGAATGGAAGCTCAGTCTATAATAATATGCTTGTTAAATCACCAAGTATCCCATTCTCCAAAAATAGAGAGATACAAAAAGTCCAAAATGATTGTAAAACATGCCTTACACTTATAACTTATCCACCGGTAAGCTCTGAAACTGCTAACCTCAAGGTCGGCACTTCAAACTCACCAGCCACTCTTCAGAAACCCTATACAGGGTTGCAATGAGTCACAATCAACTTGACTGCACTTAACAACAACAACAATGAACAATCACACGCATAAAAATGCAGAAGTGTCTTATTTTTAAAAAAAAAAAAAGAATATCCATGCTTTTTCTATTTGTGGATCTACAGAAGAGCTTCAGAAAGTTTGTGGAAAAATGGAATTTTCCCATGCAATTTTAAAGCCTCTTTATCTTAATCTTTGCAAGCAAGCAGATTTTGGTAAGAGACTGAAAGAGCATGTACTTTAGTTGTTCAGCCTAACCAAGGCAAGAGAATTAGGCATTCTCTATTTTTCATTCAACATTACTTTCTGTCAAAAGGGCACAATGATGGTTAAGTGACTGAAAGAACTTGACATTCTAGAAGAGCTCTCTATTTGGAGAGAGCAGAGTCTTTCTACGTTGAGGAAATACAGGCTTATTTTGAAACCCATTGCATCCTAATAAGTACAAAGCACTGTATCAGAGCTAGGGAGGCCTTGGGGAAGAGCACAGAGAGAAACCCTGCTTTTAGGGAGCCAGGGTTCTGCTGGGGGGACTGAGAGTAAAGGACAGGCTACACAAGCCATCACTTAGTTACAATCTTAGATACAAACACCAAGTCAGAATAGGCAAGGTGACAAGAGACCTCACACAAGGGACACCTAAGAATTTCTAAGAATTTCCAAGAAATAGACAAATATTAAATTCCTCATGCCTCTTTTTCATTTAAGAAATAGGTACACAAAAGGAAGAAATCGTTTTAAAATATATGAGTAAATAGACTAGGATTTTACCATGAAACTGGACAGTTTTTATTTTCTTCTAAAGGTGTCTGTAATTGTTATTGTTGTTGTTGTTGTTGTTATGGGCTGCCGAGTCAGTTCCAACCTATAGCAAACCTGTGTAGGGTTTCTGAGGAGAAGCTCATGATCCTGAACCTCCAACCTTGTGCATTAATCTGCAGCACCACACCAGGACGTCAAAGGTGTAGAGGAGGTGAAGTCTTGGTTACTTTGTTTATCACAGTTTAATTCCTTTCAAGAGATGCTGTTGCTATAAAGTGCCATCAAGTCAGTTTTGATTAATAACGACCCTGCATAAGGTTTCCTAGGAGTCGCTGGTACATTTGAACCACCAACCTTGTGGTTAGCAGTCTAGTTCTTATCGTACAGTGTTACATCAGGACTCTTTCAAGAGACAGAACTCATTAAAAGGTGTTCTCTTTTCAGCCCTCAGAAGGTGTCCTTAGGCTGCTGAATGATCTTGTGGTTGTTGTTAGGTGCCATCGAGTCAGTACCGACTCACAGCGACCTGATGCACAGCAGAACGAAACATGGCCCGATCCTGGGCCAACCTCACAATTGCTGCCATGCTTGAGACCAATGATATTGCCACTTTGCCAATCCATCGTGCTGGGGGTCTTCCTCTTTTTCTCTGACCCTCCACCCTACCAAACATGATATCCCTCCTGACAATATGTCCAAAGTATGAGAGACGAAGTTTGGCCATCCTGGCCTCCAAGGAGCATTCTGGCTGCATTTCTTCCAACATAGATCTGTTGGGTTTTTTGGCAGCCCATGGCACTTTCAATATTCTCTTCCAACACCGTAACTCAATAGCATCAATTCTTCTATGGTATTCCTTATTCAGTGTCTAATTTTCACATGCATATGAGGTTATTGAAAATACCATGACTTGGGTCAGGCACACTTTAGTCCTCAAGCTGACATCTTTGCTCTTCAACACTTGAAAAAGGTCCTGTGCAGCAGATTTGCCTAATGCAACATGTCTTTTGATCTCTTGACTGCTGCTTCCATGAGTGTTGATAGTTGATCTAAGAAGAATGAAGTCCTTGACAACTTCAATCTTTTCTCCATTGATAAGAATGTTGTTTATTGATCCAGTGGTGAGGAGTTTTGTTTTCTCTACATTGAGATGCAATCGATACCTAAGGCTGTGATCTTTGATTTTCGTCAGTAAATATATTAACTCTTCTTCACTTTCAGCAAGCAAGGTTGTATCATCTGCATATCCCAGGTTGTTAATGAGTCCCCCTCCAATCCTGATGCCACGTTTTTCTTCATATAACCCAGCTTCTCAGATTATTTGCTCAGCATACAGATTGAATAAATATGGGGAATGAATACAACCCTGTCACGCACTTTTCTTAATTTTAGACCATTCAGTGTTCCCATGTTCTGTTTGAACAACTGCCTCTTGGTTGATGTACAGATTCCTCATGAACACAATTAAGTGTTCTGGAATACTCCTACTTTGTAATGTTGTTCATAGCTTATCATGTTCCACACAATCAAAAGCCTTTGCATTGTCAGTAAAGCAAGGTAAACATCATTCTGATATTCTCTGCTTTCAGCCAAGATCCATTGGACATCAGCAATGATACCGCTCGTTCCACGGCTTCTTCTGAATCTGACGAACCTCTGGAAGTTCTCTGTCAATTATCTTAGAATACAGAATATATTCACTTGGAGCAGTTTCCATATATATAGAACAGTTTCCAAGATGTTAAGGGCCAAAAGATAAGGGGAAGTACAATGCAGATAGGATTCTATCATTTTTTTCATTAAGAGAAAGCATCTGTGGACTCAGCTGTTGCACAAAGCATCCCTGCTCAGCAGGCATACGTAAGAAACTGGGCAGAGTGAAGGCCTCTGGGAGAGGTCCTAGGGAATTTGGAGTCCGAGTTAGGAAGGAAGAAGACTTATTTTTCACAATAGATCCTTCTGTGCACTTTGATTTTGTTTTATTTTTGTTTTTAAGTCACACACATATGTTAACTCTTTGTTATTGTTATTAAGTGCCATTGAGTGAGTTGGGACTCAGCGATCCTGTATAGGGTTTGCAAAGAGCAACTGGCTGATTTTAACCTCTGACCTTGCAATTCGAACAGACTCGACTCCTATAGTCCAGTTCATTATGCTGTAGCGCCACACCAGGACTCCTATTTAAAAAACCTAAGTATCCCTAATTGAAATCAAGAAATCAAATAAAAGGAAAACAACTTTGAGGAAAAAAAAAAAGCTTTTCATCACAGTGGGCCCTTTCGTAATGTGAACACCCCTGCTAAATTTGAAATTAGGATTTTCGGTATGTCTGTTTTTCCTCATCTGAAGTATGCTCTCCGAATAAGCCCTGAAAACTCAGGGGGGAAACACACACACACAAATTATTTGCACTGAATCACCAAGCAGTTAGCTCCGCCAGCCTTGAAGACAGAAAGGGCACCAGGAAAGTGATCGTGTATGTAGGAAAGAAGAAACAATTCAGAACGCAGCCCAGTGACTTCTGGTAACAAATAGTGCTCAACGTGAAATGGGCACTAACAGAATATTCGATGATGAGACCCTTTTCCTGAGCCAGAGTAATTATAACTGTAATTCAGATTTGGGGTTTTTCTCTGAGGTTTCAGAGTTTATGAAGTCAGCAGAACGAGGTTATTAAATCATAGCCTAGTGCCAAGTCAGAGAAAATTTTCTAAATGTAGAAGAAAATGCCAGCACCAGCTGAGCAGTCCTATGGGTCAGGGAATGAACCCGTAACAGCACAGCTAATGACCTGTTTTAGGGGCACAGCTCATATATTCCAAATAACGGGGGGAAAGAATTCCAAATAGCTTAACATCATTAAACCCAAAATGCTATTGGATCCTTCCTCTGCGGCATCATAAAATACCTTCTCCAAGTAGAAAAGGGATATGCTTGCTGTAAATCATGGAAAGTTTATGCCACCCCAGATGCAAACTTCTCACTAACTTGTTCACTCTGGGGAAGGTTCATGGGTTTGCTTTGTTTGGGGGTTTGGCTTGTTGTTTTTTTTAAAGCAATAATAGTCTTCATAGGATGGCTGCCGTGTCAGCATTTATCTTGAAACTCGTGGATATGAGTTCTGACTGGAGTCACCTTTCTGACAAGTGTTATTGCGACTGTGTTTTATATCCCTGTTCCGAATGGTTTCTAATGATAATGCTCTGTCTACCTCGCTGCTTCACACTAAATTATAGATGCCACAATGACAGGGCAAACTGCATCGGAGCGCGGAGCCAGACTCCCTGTGTGATGTCAGTGCCTCCACCCCTCTGTGCCTGGAATTAAAAATGGGAAGAGAAGATATGCAAAACATTTGTGCTTAAAAATAATGTTCTGTCAGTTATTAAACAAGTGATATTTCATTTAATCAGCTCAAGGGATTATTTTAAATGAAAAGGCAGAGAAGATGGTTTTATTAACACATTCCTGCCCTAGAGTCCTACTGTAATAATTCCTTACCTGCCTAAATTAAAAAGTTATAATTCAGTCTGTCTACAGGAAGAAGTTCTGCGTGATTGGTCTTTATTAGTTCTTTGATTTTTAGTTGCTCACAAATGGAGGTAAAGGCTGAAAAGCTTCTCCTATAGCAATGAGAGTGTTTTAGCTACTTAATAAATCACCCCTTCTCTAGTTGGTGACTGTGTCAGGACATATAAAGCAATTGAGCTTCTGAATACAATATTTTATTGAAACAGGGTCCATCTGACCAATCCACTTACATATTTGTACCTCCCTGCAATTCATTCTACCAACTACTTAAAACCACTGTGGAAGATTCAGCAACTGTCTTAACTATATTTCTTAATGTTATTTAATTGTCAATTACATAATGAAGCCCTGTGATAGGAGCTGGAGGATGAAGAGACACAGCCATGAATAAAATCCCTCACGAAGCTTATAGGCTTGGAAGGGAGGTATCTATCTGAACAAAGAATAAAAAAGTCGGCGAAACAAAAGACAGAGGAGGGGAGTGTAGAAGTAGCTGACTGGAAGGTTCAAAGAAGTGTTCTGTCCTAGTGCAATGAAACATCGTCATTGTGATCTTCCTCATGAACGTGGTGCTCTACCACAGTCCAGACACGTGATCATGTTTGCTCATTTGGGTTTCAAAATAACTCTGCAGGATGGGGTGTCTTCATTATCGCCATTTTACAAATGAGAAAACTGGCAGAAATGAATACTTTTGGCTGGTCATTGAGTCCCTGATTTAAACCTGAACTTGAAAACCTCCTCTTCAAAGCAAAGATAACTGACCCGAGGGTCTACTTGGTCATTCCATGCCAAGAGGACCACTACGCAAAATTGTGTGGATCATTATTTTCTATTGTTCTTGAGGATAAAAACATTCTCAAATTGGAAACTGACCCTCCAAATGATCAAGAATTGCTGTTCCAATGGAATCCAGTGACAGTTTTTGGCTTTTCATTACTGTCACTCATTTGAATGAGCATTTCCTGGAGAGCAGGAGAGGCAGGAAAACTGTTCTAGTATGCATGGTATTTAGACAGTACCAGCCACCTCAACAGTGACTCTAAATCTGGACCTCACCCGATAGAATACACAAGAATCAAAGTGACTACATCTGTGAGAAGAGACTATAGAGAAGCTCAAGACCATCAGCCAGAACAAGGCCAGGGGCCAACTGTGAGACAGGCCATCAATTGCTCATATGCAAGTTTAGGCTGAAGCTTAAGAAAATTAAAATAAGTCCACGAGAGCCAAGATAGAACCTTGATTGTATCTCACCTGAACTTAGAAACCATCTCAGGACCAGATTGGATGCAACTAAAACTTACGACCAAAGATCAGATGATTTATGGGATGACATCAAGAACATCACACAGGAAGAAAGCACAAGGTCATTAAACACCAAAACAAATGTCAGAAGAGACTGAAACTTGCTCTTGAACAAAGAGAAGCTAAAGCAACTGAATAAATGAAGTAAAAAAGCTGAACAGAAAATTTCAAAGGACAGCTTGAGAAGACAAAGTCAAATATAATAATGAAATGTGCAAAGACCTGGAGTTAGAAAACCAAACGTGAAGAAAATGCTCAGGATTTCTCAAGCTGAAAGAACTGAGGTAAAAAATCCAAGTCTCATGCTACAATACTGAGGATTCGGTGGGCAAAACATTGAATGATGTGGTGCTTGGTGGTTATGTGCCATGGAGTCAGTTCTGACTCATAGTGACCCTGTATAGGGTTTTCAAGTCTACGAATCTTTACAAGAGTAGAAAGTCTCATCTTTCTCCCACGCAGTGTCTGGTAGATTCGAATACTGACCTTGTGGTTAGCAATTCAGCTCATAACCCACTACACTACCAGAGTTCCTGGTGTAAGATAGAAAGAAAACAGAGTCACGGTACCAAAAATAACTGGTCATTGTTGGACCATTTCAAGAGATAGCATATGATCAAAAACCAATGGCATCCCCCCTCTAAGACTGAAACTGAAAGGGAACTCATGAGCAGCATGTAAGCTTGCTGATGACCACATTGGTCTACTGGTGAGTGGAAGAGGGAGAAAAGCAGCAAAGAAGAAATGGGCTGAGTTCATCCACATGCCACAGACTCCCGTTGACCTGGAGGTGAGATAGAGACGAGGAAGGGCTGGTTGGTCGAAAGTGTGGTGAGACCTGGGGACACCTGAGCCTATGGACAAGGACATAGCCACAGAGGGCTAGAGCTGAGAGTGAAGAATCCAGCTGAAATGAAGTGAGAGGAGGTGCACAAGAACACCCAAAGTTGCAGATAGTACACATTTGACCTAGCCTCGATGGCTTGATAATCAGAACTCGACTAGAGGAAGATAAAGGGAAAAAAAAAAAAAGAACAACATAATTTTTGATAAAGGAAATGGTAAATTGCTACAATTTGATGAACTTGACCTATACTCATGGAGGTAGTAACTCTAAATACCAACAGAGGTAAGGAGTCTTCACATCAAGTTCAATGCTATCCCCTGTGTATAGAGGGTAGATAGGGATGGGCAACTTAGACATTAGCTACCTAAAATGAGGGGTGATGAAGGCACAAAGTGACTGGATTACAAGGTTTCAAGAGGGAGTTTGGTTTAAGAGTGTGTGTGGGAAGAAAGAGTCCCCCGTGAATAGTTTTCATCTTGTCGAGATGGGTCAGGTTAAAAAAGATGGGGATAAGATTCTTATGATTCAATACTAATTGTTATCATGAGTAATTGCAGCTGTCACAATTGTAAAGGTAGACGTTTTGTAACAAAAATGAGGGAGTAGTTAACCTTACAGCCCAGAAACAAAGGACCCTAGGACCATCAAGGGAGAAGAGCACAAGCGGAATATGAGACCTTATCCAGAGAAGCAGCGATACCAGAGATGGAGGCAGAGATGAGGACATGGAGAGAGGGAGCATCTGAGGACTCTAGATTCATGGAAAGAGAGGGACTAAGAGATGGCAGCCAGGAGGCAGCCTTGCAGAATGTGCCCTATAGTGGTGTAAGTTATTATATATGCCTGAGTGTTTAAAAAAAAAAAAAAAAAGAGCTAAAGTGAATAGAGAGAAATACTGTTAACTGATGGTACATGGAGGAGATTATAATCATTGTAATGAAACAAGGTGTATGATTTGTTGAATGTAAAACTGATCATCTGCCTTGTAAACTTTCACTCAATCGACAATAAAAACCTTAAAAACAAAAAAACTCTGGCACTGAAGAAAGAAGGACAAGCTGCAATGAAGGCATTGGCAAAAAAAAAAAATGCTTGCTGTAGGATAAGCATTGGACTGCAAAGTCAATTTGAAACATAAGGCCAGTGACACAGACTCACCAGAAGCAACTCAGAAACCCAATTCAGGATCACAATGAGTCTGAACTGACTCATCCTCAACAACGCTTAACAACAACACGAATTGACGAAACACCAATCGAAGTCTTTCAACAGACGACGTAGCACTTGAGGTATTCACTCTTCTATGTCAAAAAATTTGGAAGACAGCTACCTTGCCAACCAATTGGAAAAGTTGCATATTTGTACCCATTCTAAAGAAAGTTGATACAATGGAATACAGAAATCATTGAACAATATTTTTAATATCACATACAAAGTGAGCATCATGACAAACTATGGACAACATTGTGGAGAATGAGTATTTCAGGCCACTTAATCATGCTCATGAGAAACCTGTATAGACCAGGATGTAGTCGTTAAAAAAGGACAAGGGGACACTGAATGGTTTAAAATCAGGAAAGGTGTGCACCCGGGTTGTATTCTTTCCCCATACTCATTCAATCTGGATACTGAGCAAATAACCTTAGAAATTGGATTATATGAAGAAGAACATGGCAACACTATGAGAAGAAAGTTCATTAACAACCTCTGATATGCAGATGATACAACCTTGCTTGCTGAAAGTGAAGAAAACTTAAAATACTTACTAATGAAGATCAAAGAACACAACCTTTAGTATGGGTTGCACTTCAATATAAAGAAAACAAAAATCCTCCCATCTGGACCAGTAAATAGCATCTTGATAAATGGAGGAACAATTACATTTGTTAGAGTTTACTTTGCTTAGCTCCATCATTAACACTTACGAAAACAGCAGTCAATGAAACCAACGCATTGCATTAGGCAACTCTGCAACACAAGACCTCTTGAAAAAGTGTTCTAGAGCAAAGATGTCAGTTTGAGGACTGAAGTGCACCTGACCCAAGCTGTGGTAGTTTCAATACCCTCATATGCATGTGAAGCTGGACAGTGAATAATGATGACCACAGAAGAATTGATCCACTTGAGTTGTGATGTTGGAGAATACTATTAAAGATACCATGGAGGGCCAAAAGAACAAGGCTATGTTGAAAAAAGTACAGCCAAAATGACCAGATTTTCTCTCTCATACCTGTTGTCAGGAGGGACCAGTCCCTAGACAAGGACATCATGTTTGGTAAAGTGGAGGGGCACAGAAAAAGAGGAAGACCCCCAATGAGAAGGATTAGCACTGTGGCAGCAACCATGGGCTCAAGCGTAGTGGAAATAGTGAAGATGGCACAAGATTGGGCGGTGTTTCATTCTGTTGTACATAGGGTTGCTGTGAGCCATAATTGACGCAATGGCACTTAACCACAATGACAATTAAAAAATGGTTGCACCAGGACATTAACAGGGTGCTGTCAGAAATTCAAGCTAGATTCAAAAGAGGATGTGGAGGGAGGGATGCCATTAGTGACATCAAATGGATTTTGGTTGAAAGCAGAGACTATTACAAAGATGTTTACTTGTGCTTTTTTGACTATACAAAGGCAATTCGACTGTACGGATTAACACAAACTATGGATAACATTGCAAAGAATGGGAATTCCAGAATATTTAACTGTGCTCATGAGGAACTTACACTTAGACCAAAAGGCAGTCGTTCTAACAGACAAAGAGATAGTGAATGGTTTAACATGAGCAAAGGTGTGTGTCAGGGTTGTGTCCTTTCACTGTACCTGTTGAACCTGTATGCTGAGCAGATAATCCAGGAACTCGGATTACATGAAAAAGAACAAGGCATCAGGATTGGAGAAGAGTCATTAGCCACCTGTGATATGCAGATGACACAACCTTACTTGCTGGAAGTGAAGTGAACTTGAAATAGGGCACTGTGGGAAAGACTGTAGAAAGCATGATCAAATGCAAGTGTTGTGGTAAGAAGAACTGGTTAATCAGTAGATTGTGAGACTGTTTTTCTTTCTACAGAGGATGTCTTTGACTCACCACCACAAAAATAAACACAAGAGAACATTCTGAACAAGTAGTTAAAAGGAGTATATACAGATTCTTTCAAATTCCCTTCACATTTGCAAATGGTATTGGTCATCTAGTTATTGCTCTGCACGTACTACCAGTAGTTCTTCTTGTCCCTTTGACAGAATAATCTTGGCTATGTAAGGAATGAGGAAATTCAGCCAAAAATGCAGTTGTTGGGATAGTGGCTTTCTGTTGCATTTGGAATATACTCCTATCATTTTAACTCATTTTCAGTGTTTTTGATGAGTCTATTCATTTGGAAAGAACTCAGAACTAATTTCAGTGCAGATGCAAATAATCCTACCAAAAGATTCTATAAATATATCACAAATAACAGCATTTGTGAGATTAATAGCTCTTATCAAATAGGGAAAACTAAAAAACCCAAGTGTGTCCATGTGAGAAAAGTAGATTGTCGGAATCCAAAGATCTGTTTGGGTCTTACTGATCAATGTGGTTATCCAGAACATAGCCCTGAAGTAACCTGACATACAGTGGATGGGTCATGTTCTGTAGGGATTTGTTTCCTTTTAGAAGTAACATGTAACTGATCAACCCCTGTTCTAGGTGTGTGTATTTATGAGGTGAGATGGGGCATGTGGTGGGTCAAGTAACAGATGGATTATGCACTTTGACAGTTCTTGAAAATCAGGTTTAGAGAAGGCAGAGGGTGGAAGCCAATGTATCTTGCCTTCTTTCATTGAAAATGAAAATTCTAAGTATAAAGCACAAATCCAAAAATGTTCACTTAATTTGGAAAATACAAGTCAAATTATATGACTTCATATACTTCATACTTTCTGACTGACTAGCAGTGTGGATAAGCACTCAACCTCAAGGTCAGTTTGAACCACAAGGTTGGCAGTTCAAACTCACCAGCCACTCCTAGGTAACCTTATATAGGTTCATTATGGATTATAAACCTTATATAGGTTCATTATGGCTTGGAACTGACTCATTTATTTTCTTTGGAAACAATATTAGATAGAGGAACAAGGAAACCAGGATTACAGAATAATTCCTCTATTACTTCATGTGGAACTTGCGAAAACTTAGGTTACAAGATACATGTTTTAATGAATAACCTTATGACAGTAGGAGTTCTCCTAGTTTGAATTCTTCTAGGATCAGTTAACTTACTTTCTTGCTTGAGAGATTATGATGATTTAAAATCCACAAATGTGAATGGAGGCCGTAATACTCGATAATGAAATTAATAACAACAGCTGCTAATAAACCAAGTCCAAACCCACAGCCATCCTGTAAATCCTGGGCACTGTATATCTCTTATCTCATTTAATCCTCACCAAGCCTTCAGGAATAGCCCAGTGCCATCAAATTGATTCTGGTTCATAGTAAACCCATAAGAAAGAGTGAAACTGTCCACTAGGGTTTCTGAGGCTGTAAACCCTTTACTGGAGTAGAAAGTCTCATCTTTCTCCTGTGGAGCAGCTGGTGGATTTGAACCACCAACTTTATGGTTAACAGCCCAATGCTTAACCTATTATATCACAAGGGCACCTTTGGAATTGGAACTATTATTAGCTCCACTTAAAAAGTGAATAAATAAACTCACAAAGGTTAAATAATTTATTCCAAAAACACATACTATGAGCAATGGGTCAGGATCTGAACCCAACTCTCTGAGCCCACACCCCATGCTCTCCTCCAGCCCTCTGTACCAAGGACAGAGAATTGAAATTCAGTCAAGCCTGACATTGAATCTTGTCTTCTTGTTTCAGAGTCGGTAACCTTGGACAAGTTATTTAGCTTTGTAAGCCTCGATATTTTTATCTGTAAATTTGATAAATAATACCTACTAAAAAAGGATTATGTGAAGATCAAAGAAAGTCAGGTGGAAAAGCCCAAAGTCAAACCCTGTATTGCGGATCATTACCTTGCAAATTATAGGTGTTCAATAAAATCTTGTGGGTTTTTAGGGAAAAATAGAGGTTTATGATAACAAATTGAAGTGACAAGTTAGATTTTTTAATACAAGTATTTGTTATGAAAGTGAATATGTATATGTATCAAATTATAATTATGTACATGTAATTTTCACTCTGTGGGTTGTTTCATTTAGCTTTTGAGTTAGTTCTCATTAAAACTAAAATCCAAGGATTTTAGTTCAAAATTAACTATTCACTATGAATATATTTTCAAAGTTAACCAATCAGAGAGTAGGTCACTCTTCAAACCTGGAAACAGTTAAGTGCTGTTGTAGCTGTGGTTAAGACATGAATTTGCTTTTCTACTACTTTATAATGAATTGTGGGAAAGAAGAATCTCCAATATCAAACTAAAAAGTAGTTCATGCATAAAGCATGATGCCCTGAAGCATATTAGATCTGTTTATCTCTTTGTTTAAAATGAATGCTACCTGGGATCGTTTACATAACATGGCAGGGATCAGCTTGATAAAGTGTTTGTATCACCTGGGGAACACACTGGCTCATTTCCTCAACACCTTTCCACATGACTAGCTTGCCAGCAAGTATAATAGCAAACAAAGTTTTAATAGGTCAAGAGCAGAGTAACTGTTCACATTAACAGGGGGGAGGAGGGGGAGGCTTGATGTGCACCAAGGCTAATAACTGACACTTTCAGCATGAATTTCTGAATGCTGCTTAATGGGGAGTTTAGAGAAGGGAAGGCTTTTATAAAAGCCTCAGATTACTTACAAGCTATGGGTAGAAGGAAGAGGGAAAGTGGAGCGGCAACACTGTGCATCCGCACTTGACAATTTGAATGCATTTTAAGGCAGGTGGCTCATAAACTGTTTCTCCATCACTTCTCTGCTTTAGCAACTCACAATTAACTCTATTATTAAGCTTAAGGATTTATTGCATCTCTTCCATTTTCTTTAAAGCTGTCCGAACTAGAAGAGGCTCTCATTTTTATTTGCTTGTTGTCTAAGTGAAGCTGCTACTTAAGAGACTGTTTCTGTCATATCGCATCAGTTTTGCTGAAAGCTGCAACAAGGCAGATAAACATATGATCTATTTTAGAACCTTGTTTTTCCTTCAGAAGGAAAAAACAAAGTTGAACATCTTTCTTTCTGTCTTTCTTTTCTTTGCAGCTTTGTCTTCCTTGGGTACTGTGATTATTTGTGAAGTTAGTAGCATCTGCAGAGTTCTTAGGCCTCTTTCCCCACACCCCACACCCCACACCCCCAGAAGCACACACAATAATAAGTTTCAATAAAGTTTCAGAGTGTTAAAATGAATAGCTATGTTGCTTACCCTGCTTTGGCAGCCCATAAATGGCAAAAGATGCTCAATATTGTATTTAGCCTTTCTCCGTTACCAAGAGGGAGGCAAAATCTGCTACTGTATTTAAACAGAAGAATGGACAGACTTTCTTTTGTTGCAAAGTCTGTGTCTTTTGTGGGCATGCTATAATTGAGGCTTCTTTAATAATGCAGGGTGTGGAGAAGCTATGCAGAAAAAGAATTGGAAGTTCAGTGGAATATTCCTTAGATACTACCCACTGTAGCAAATAGGAAACTTTGTCAATATGTATCCAGGCTCCTAAGGGATACAGATCAGTAACTGAATCATAGGTAAATAGATAGATTAGATATGGCAGTGGTGGGAAATGCATGTTGAAAAACAAATCCACAAGAACAATTTTACAGGGCTTGCCTTCTATTTTCATAAGGAAACTAAGCCAAATAATCTGACAAGGGTAGAAATCAAATCATCTGTCATATTTCTCTACCTTTCATTTATCATACAGTTTAATACCATAATGAAAAATAGCAAATGAAGTGAATGACCAATGAAAAAAGGCTTTCTCTGAGGATACGGTAATGCAGTATTAGCTTAAACTTCCCCACCCCCACCCCCACCCCCTGTACACATATGTCTGCTATGAGAGGCCCTGTGGTCACACAACCCTATTCATTCAAGCATGACAAATCCTGGGATGACACCAACACTAGGGTTGTGAGAGCCATCAATACAAACAAGCTTCCTACTGTCCTTCATCCCTCTCGGCCTCCAACATTTCTTTATCCCATCTCTACATCAAATTATGAGCTAACAGGGGTTGCTGTACATCCCCAGAGGCCCAGTATTTCTAAACTTAACTCTGAGATCTGCAAAGCAATCTAAGGAGCTAAACTTGATTTTACAATCACCATGTAAGATAGTGTGAACCCCCATTTTTACAACCAAAGAAATTGAAAATCAGTGCAATCAAAGTAATTTGTCTAACTACTAAAAGTATGGGAGCTAGAATTTTTTCAATATTTTATTGTGAATTATATGATAGTTTACATGGGAGAATATTAGTTTTACATTCATCCTATCATATATAATTTCATTGCCTTGCCGTGGTTACAAACCCCTACATGTATCATCAACCAACCAAAGGGTATACCCTGCAAGCCTGCCCCCCCCCCGCCTCCCCCCCCCTCCACACCCCCCCCCCCCCCCCGCCTCCCCCAGTCATCAGCACACTGCCCCTCTCCCTCTCTGGGTCTAGAGTACCCAGCTGCTCCATCTCTCCATGTCATTGTCTCTGCCTCCATCTCTGGCATCACTGTTTCTCTGGGTAGGGTCCCACACTCCGCTCTTCTCCCTTGATGGTCCCAGGGACTTCCGGGGAGCTAGAATTTGAACCAGGTTGTACCAGTTTAATCCATTATGGTCCACTGCTGAAAATTTGCCTTGCCACCCAGATAAGACTGAATCAGAATCTACTTTTATAAATATCCCCATTGTTTTAAAATGTCAATTCCAACTCAGTCTATCTGGGATAAAAAGGCAAAATTCTCAGTGAAGAGAAGGGTCAAACTGGAATGAGTCAGTTCAGAGTCTGGATTTGAACCCAGACCTAGTTGATGACAAACCCCATGTCTTCCCCCACTGACTTCACTGCTGTTTATAATCCTTGAAACTGGAAGTGTGTCTTAACGGAGATATTAGGGTACCTGAGTAGAAGTAAAAAAGAATAAAAAGGAACTAGGCGGGTCACTTTAAATATAAAACCTAAGCAATAATAGCTAGCATTTACTGAGCGCTTCTGATGTACCAGGTATTTTTCAAAGTACCATAGTAACTGGTTTAAGTTTCACAACCATCACACATGTGCTATTGTAAATCCCATTTCCAGATGAAGCTCAGAGGAATCAAGGTATTCACCCAAGGTTATCCAAAGTTATACAGCTAGTTAAGTGGCAGAGCTAGGAATCAAGTGAGAATTCACCTAGGACAAAAAGTTATACGGCAACCTCTTGGTTTGTTTTAAGAAAAGCCTAGCTTAAAAACAACAACAACAAAAAAGTTTTAAAAACAGGGATGAAATAGCTCCAGTATTACCCTTGAAAATAAAATATAATTTTACCCACAATCCTCAGCCCTCCTGTCCAAAAAGTGGAAGCTTGCAGTAAACATAACATTTGTTTTATACACTTCATACAGTCTAGCAGATTGTGGGTACTCCGATCAGTCTCCTGCTACTAAGCCAAGATGATTAATAAGGCAGAATATATTTAGTTCTAAGGAGCAGAGCAGTTGATTTTGATTTAGACAGTATGTGCTGTTGAGCAGAAAAACAAAATTGACCTCAGCATAATTAGATTGGACACTTGGTAGAGTGAAGTCTTGAACACAAATAGTTCTATTTTGACAAGCAAAATTCAAGAGTGGCTGGGTTTATGTGTATGGTTTTGTTTTTCTTTTTTTTTTTTTCAAAAGAAGGATGACGATTATTTAATATTTGTTGAGTGCCAACAGTGTACTCAGTCAGCTCTGCGCCAAGACCCAGGAACTAGATGTTGGAAACTGCCTGAAGGGAAACGTTTGCAAATTAAAATCCATAGAATCAGCATGAAGGCAGCTGAGGAATAACTGATTAGAGGAAGAGACTCAAGCCTGTCCCAGAACAACAAAAAATGGAAGCGATAGGCTGAGAAATAAAAAACCAGTATGGTTCAAATCGCAGGAATGCAGTCGGCTGGAAAAGTATGCTTTAAAAAAAAAGAGAGAATTCCTACCCAAGTGAAGCTAATAGAAAGGAACATAAACTTCAGCAGGCAAGATGGAGGACAGGAGAAGGAAGAATAAATTCACAGAACAAAGACATCCAGGCAAATTATCAGTCTTTCCTCAAGTCCTTCAAGGATAGAAGGCCTGGAGCAAAGGCAGCGCTTAGGTCAGGGCGTGGGGAGCAATGTGAGGGAGACACGCACACAGCTAAATTATAGCTTGGCTGGTGTGCCTGGTCTGAGCACGGTGAGTAAATATCTGGCCCGGGGTGGCAAGGGAAAAGTATCTTTTGGTGATGAAGGTGAAGCTGTGTCCCTGAGATAGAGACATCAAAGGAAGCTACAGTAGAAATTATATTTCATTTCCTCACCAGGGGCTGATGGCTCTCACCTGCAAGTCAACGAACAGCCAAAGAAAAGAAGCCATCCAAAAAAACACACATCATGGTGGCAGCAGCATAGAGAGATAGCTCAGTAGGCAACCCCCCCCCCACACACACACACAAACACACTTGGGACACTGAGCCCCGGGCTGACCTCTCAGTGAGACAGGTGTCATTCTGCAAAGAAACACTGCTATGGTGGAATCCCATCAAATCGGAGAAGACATAGAAGGTACGGAGCCCTTTGAAGGAGCCCCTAAACCTAGGGATAAAAGAGGAAACTGATCGAGTATGCTGCATTTTGACTTTGAAAGGATATTAGGAAAGAAAGAAAATAATAATAATCTTTGTGAGAGGCTATTAAGCAAAATTGGTAACCAGGGGGCAAGTGTTAAAATTCTGTTACATCTTAAAAACTAAGTAAGAGCTGGAAAGCAATGCATAGGAATAAAAGCCACTTCTTTCTGTGGAAAGAGGTTAATTGTGGGAAGTCTAGGGGAGAATGCTGATACCAGCTTTATTCAGAATCTTAATAACAACCTGGAAGAAGAAGATGAAAAGCAAGATGGCAAAAGTGGTTGATAGAATTATTTAAGGGTATTTGAGTCATGGAAGAGTCTGAGAGAGCTGAGAAAACACAGACATATGGGGGAGGGGGGAGAGCCAAAAACCCACACACAGGAAAATTAAACAAACGTATCTTAGCAAGCAAAACTGTAGCCAAAGGAGAGAGGGCATTCCATTCAGAAATAAGAAGGAAAACCTACATCACCAAACATGTCTCTCTAGTGTTTGGGAGTCTAACGTCTTGGTCCTTGAGTTCTTTTGTAAGTTGAACCAAGAGTAGGAGGTGTTTGTTGTTACTAATTTATCATCTGCCTCGACGATTTCACTTTCTCTACTTATAAAATAAGAACAATAAAATTGACCTAATTTGTAGGCATACTGAGGGATCAGATCTATTATTGATTTAAACTGGATTGAAAATTTGAAGTGAATGTTATCTCTGTAGACTTACTGATGGACTTATTGGACAATTCTCCAAAATACCCAAGTGACTTTTGTATTCCATTCTTCTGCCTGCCTGTGGCACATGACTAAAGCTCTTTTCTGTTCACAAAAAATATCTGCTTTATTTTCACAGATGGCACCAAAGCATACCCTGCGTGTGTAAGTCAGTCATTGTCCCCTGGAGAAAGGTGGTTGTTCATGAATAGGAAGTTAATCAGCTTCTTGTAAGAAAAATTCTAGCTATTCCACATTTAAAGAAAATACTGTCCCAACCCAGAGTCTGATGAATAGTATCACAGGATGCCAGTAGAAACAGAAGAGAATTCTTACTCTCTGCTATTCTCCACCCCACCTTCCCACTGCCAGCCCACTCTCTGAAACGGAACTCAAGAGACCAAAAGTTGATGTTGACTTTGTAACTGAAGTCAATGGTCTGCACTGTTCGAAGTGGTCGTTGCTATCATTTGTGATCATTTATATAGAGGAGTATGTAAAACATACAGTTTATATTTAATATACATTCTGTAAGTTGGGGGTGGTCACAGTTGCTATACAATTTTTCAAGATATAGTCTGGATAGTGGTATTTCTAAGACATCAGATTTGACGTTTCAAAATGCTCCACATTCACTTACTTTTTAAAGAAAAAAATCATAATAATAAAAGATACAACAGGACTGATGTATATAGAAAACCTGACTGGCTGCTGTGTTAATTTTAAAAACGATAGCATGAAGAAGTTAAGTGAGGAAGTTTAAAACTGGTAATTTAATTTATAGATAAAATCATCTACAACATGGCTCAAATGCATTTATGTATACAGGCAGTTCCCAAGTTACAAATGCCCAATTTATGGACACCTCTACTTGCCCTTTAAACTGGTTCTGTTGTAGCCAGTGAAATGAAATAGGCACAGACCCAAAGTTGTACAAGTTGGCAGTACCTGAAACAAAAAAATTACAGTTGAAAGTCTTGGGGTGGGAAACTAGAAGCATAGTAAGCCCTTTCAAGGAGCCTGATACGTAGGATTGGATTTCTGACAAGACTGTAAGAGAGACAGCGCACTTGGCTGCCATCTTTGAGTGGAGCAACTGTCCTTCAAATCCAAGGGCAAGAGATTTAGTTGCTCTATTGGTCTCTCCAGGGAGCGCGGTGGCTCCACACGATAAACATTGGACTGAACTACAGGGTCCATAGTTCGACACTGCCAGCTGCTCCATGGGAGAAAGATGAAGCTTTCTGCTCCCAAGAAGATTTAAAATGTCAAAAACCTTATATATAAGGTGGTTATGAGTCGGAACCAACTCATTGGCACTAAAACAACAGTAACAGCAGTTACTGGTACAGCAGCAGTAATGCTAAGGAGGGATGATGTTTTAAATACCATTTGTAAAGCACTTTACAGTTTAATAAGTGTTTCCACATCTATTATTTTGCATGATTCTCATAAGGACCCTCTTAGACATCTTACTCACCATTCTAGAGATGAAAACACTGAGTTACAAAGAGGTTCCCAACTAACTAGCTAATAAGTAGCTGAGTAGAGCTCCAGCTTGGATATTCTAACTATAAACCTGTCCCTCTCCACATTACATAGCCCCTCAGGTATGTGGGGATGGTTAATATATATGGTGCCTATTTGTAAGACTCTCTCCCCTTGCTCCACCCTACACACACACACTCTCCCCTTAGCTACTTCCCACCCCTCAACCTCCCATCCTGCCCCACACACTCAACACTCCTACCCAGGCTAGAGAGCATTTAAGGTAAGTAGAAAAGATGACTTTCACACTCAAACTTGTGTTAGCAAGAAGCAGCCACTAGAGAGGTATATTTACACATTCAACATGGAGGTCTGTGGAGTGTGTGAGTTCTGTTGGCACTCATCTTGTATTAGTGACTTTCATATTACATTAGCAAACTTAATCTCTGTGCATGTGCTAAGTAAGTTACTAACACAATGAGACTTGATTTAACAACTTTCACAAATGATAGCCAAGGCAAATTTTGCCAAAATCATTGCTTTTAGGAAATTCCCAATAAAGTACTCCGAGTCCTGGTGTGATGCTCTAGGTAGGATACTCACTGGGTCGCAATGTTGGTTTGAACTACAAGGTTGGCAGTTCAAACTCACCAGCCACTCCTTGGAAACCTGATGAGTTGCTATGAGTTGTAACTGACTCAAAGTTAATAGCAACAACAACAATGAAGAAATGAATCAGGATGTACTGACAATAGTAGTGCACACATTTCAGATCTAGAGTAGAGCCAAGGTTGATGGTAGGTAATTTTTTACTGAAGAAATTTGTGAATGGGGAGAGACAGCTTGAGGAAGCACCGTTAGGCTTGAGACCCTACTCTGAGTTAATAAAGTGTGAATTGCATGGCTTCTTAGTCACTACACTTACTAACAGCCTCAGGGAAGTGTGGTGATTGAAATCTCCAAAATGATGATCAAACCTCATTTTATCAAGTCAAGGCAGTATTCTCCAAAAGAGACTTTCACCTTTGTGGCCGAACAGCAGGAGAATGAATGACTTAGCATATTAGAGTCCCCTGCTTCAGACCACTCACTCTCCTCTGGAATTCAGTAGACAATCAATAGAAAGAAACTCAAACAATGGATCCCCAAAGAAATAAGAAAGGAGAAACCTGAGTCTGACCAAAGGGCTTAGGCCATTGTACTATTACTGAGTATCACCAGGAAATTCTGAGGGACCAGCCCTAGAATTAATTTCTATGTATTCCAAGATTCTGTAATAGCATGATAAAAACCAATTATAAATGCTTTACAACTCAGGTAATTAGAAAAACTGGATAGATGCTGGATCAAGCAACCTCCTTTTCTATTAAATTACATATTAACAGCCTAACTCCTGCTATGGTGCTGTATGATCAGCACTGGACCGCAAACAACAAAGTTAGCGGTTCAAACCCAGCAGCTACTCCTCAGAAACCCTGTATAGGGTCTCTAGGAGTCAGAAGTGACTTGACAGCACTTAACCACCACCACCTAACCAGTTACTAACAAGTCAATTCTGAGTCACAACAGCCCTGTGTGTCAGAATAGAACTGTGGCCCTTAGGGGTTTTACTGGCTGAGTTTTCAAAAAATAGATCACAGACCTGTCTTCTGAGTTGCCTCTAGGTATACTCGAACCTCCAGCTTTTCAAGTAACAGACAAGTACCGTAATCCAATTACATATACAAAATGTTATTTAGACCAGTGACCAAGTATTTTCAGATCCAGAAATTTATTCCGAGTGCCAAGGTTCTCAGGAACCTTGATGTAGACCTTTTAAACATCTGCTTTAAAACTCCTGCTAGGATGAGCACTTACTTCAGATTCACTCACCTTCATGAGTGAATCACCTCTATTGTTATTACTTTTCTTTTACCAGGTGAAGATTTATTGCTATAAATCAAGGGGGCTTCCAAAGTTTGGGGGGAAATTCCACGATCTTTGCATTCCATTTTTCTACAAACTTTTTGAAGTCCCCTCGTATGTACATGCACTGTCTAATAAAACTTCCCTGATTACCTTGAAAGTACACATTAAAAATTTACTAGGATAAAATTAATGTGATTTTAATACTGTTTTAATATACAGACTGGCAGATGACAGGGAAAAGAACTGCTTTGAATTCAGTGGGCAGTGTGAGTCTTTTATAGTGTCTTTTTAACAACAGCTGAACTGCCAGATGAGTATTGTTTGTAAAAATATGTGATAATACATTCCAAGGGAAATGGCTGAAACTGAGACCTTTTTCGAATGTGACCGGACAATGGTTTTGAGACCATAATGCAGAGAACGCTCTGTGTGACAGAACTGAGCTCAATCAACATCTACTGAATGTGGTTTCCTCTACTCTCTTCTGTGAAATTCAGCCAGAGAACATAACTTCAAAGAATCGTTTGTTGGAGAAAAACTGTTTTCATTCTACCCATTTCATGATAATGCTACAGGATAGTTACAGTTGATTTACTACAATGTCAGGACCTAGCTACTGTCCCAAAGGAAAAGAAACCCTACTTTTCTACTGCCACATTTATTATTTCCAGCAACAGGTGTGGTCAGGCTAGGACAGACAGACTAAAGAGGAAGATGATTTCAAATACTGCAAGCAGAGTTCAACAGTACAGAGTCCCTATGAGTCGGAAACTACTCAAAGGCACTTAACAACAAGAACAAAGCCCGTATGCACAAGGTCTTCACCCAGAGCAGGAACATTCCCATGGTCAGGTGCCTGCTGGCTCCAAACCCCAGTCAAGAGAACAGACCTCCCAGCTCTCACGGCTGCTTAGGGGATATGAGGAAGAGCCTGGCTTTCACCCCACTGGGCAAAGACTCAGCCAGAGGAAAAGCCAGGACACTGTGCTGACCCACTTCAGGTCCTTCCTTTCTATTTGTTCCCCTGGCAGGGGAGATACAAAAGCATCACTATGGCATGGTGAAATGGTGGAGAAGCATTCTGAAATTTGACATGCAAATAAGCACTCCAAATCCTCCACTTTGTTCGGAAATTTCCCATCACTGGGACCTGTAAAAACGCCATTCAGAAAAGAAGCGGTGATGGGAAGGGCTTAGCAGTTTTGTAGCCAGAGTTTACCTTCTTTTACAGATTGTCTCTGTCCATCACCCAGCCTGATCTGGCCCAGGTAAAATGAAGTCAGCACATACCAGCTAACTGAGATATAACAGGTCCGTAGTCCATCATAAGACACATGCTTTTGAGTGGCATCTTCTATGCACAATCCTGATGACCCACAAAAACAAAAAGATGCAAACATGCTTCCTAGCCTGGGTTTGTAAAGAACAACCAAATATTCCAAATAGGACAAAGGGAACTGTCTACACAAAACTAGCTCCTACCCTCTAAGCAAATGCACAACTTCTTATATGAGGATATTCACGGTCTAGATACAAGTCTTATGACAAAATCTTGCCTTAGTAACTTAATTATTGTTTTGTTTGGTGTTGAAATCACCACTTCTGAAACCATGTTGTCAAGTTCCTACCCATAGCTCCTACTGCATACTATGTTGTTGCCATTAAGTGCCTTCAGTTGGTTCTGACTCACAGAGACCCTGTACAGGGTTTCTAAGACTGTAAATCTTTATGTGGACAGAAAGCCTCATCTTTCTCCCACAAAGCACCTGGCGGTCTAGAACTGCTGCCTGTGTTTGCAGTCCAATATTTACTCTAGAGAGTCACAGCACTCCGACAGCATACAATGCCAAGTGGAGTCAGATATTACTTCAGAAAGTGGAGGTGCTGGTTAATGGCCTATACTGTACTACAAAATGTCTCTTTGGTCTAATTTATGATACACACAGACTCTCAGAAAAGCTGTCCTTTCAGGAAGTAGAGCATCCCATGCATCAAAGGAGGCACTGACAGCGAGGGGAGGAGAAATGATGTGAGTGCTGGACTGAATGTTGGGCTGTTTATTAAGAAACTAATGGATTGATTTTTATTATAATGATATACTTGTGTTTACGTGTACCATCATTGTCCTCTGCACCTCTCTATTATTCCAGTGCAAAACCCAGAAATCTAGCCCTTCTTGAAAGATATCAATCCTCCTCTCCTTTCCGAGACACAGTTTTCATCAGAAAACCTAAGCTACACACTCGGATTTCATTTGATCATTTACTGTTTTCCAAAGGAAATATTTCTGTTTTCAGTGGTTCTGTAGGATAAGCACTGGATTAAAACACTAGGTAGGTGGTTGGAGTTCACCAGGTTCTCCATGGAAGAAAGATGAGGCTTTCTCTTCCTGCAAAGAATTACAGCCTTGGAAACACTATAAAGGGTTGAGTTGGAACTAATGAAATGGGCAAAATCCTGAAAATAAAAAATCAAAAGGAAAGAATACGATCAGTAATTCTCAAACTGATAGAACTGAATAAAAAAATTCTAGCATCAATTTGAACTATTGATGGATTCTATGGGCAAGATATTGAACGATGCAGAAAACATCAAAAGAAATGGAAGGAATACAGAGTCACTGTACCAAAAAGAAATGGTCGAAGTTCAACCATATCAAGAGGAAGCATATCCTCAAAATCCAGTAATACTGAAAGAAGTCCAAGGTGAACTGAAGGCATTGGTAATGAACAAGGCTCTTGCAAGTGATGGAATACACAATGAAATCTTCCAACAAACTGATGCAACACTGGAGTGCCAAGAAAATTAGAATGAGCCAACTGATTGGAGGAGATCCATATTTATGCCCATTTCAAAGAGGGGTGAGCCAATGGAATACAGAAATCATCAGACAATATCATAAATATCATATGCACATAAAATTTTGCTAAAGATAACCATATATTGAGAGGGTACTGCCAGAGGTTCAAGTCAGATTCAGTTGAGGTCATGAGTCTAGGGATATCATTTCTGACATCAGCTAGATCTTGGCTGAAAGCAGAGAATTCCAAAAAGATGTTTAACTGTGTTTTAATAAATATGCAAAGACTTTCAACAGTATGGATCATAACAAGCTATAGACAACATTGTGGAGAATGAGTATTCCAGAACACTGAATTGTGCTCATGAAGAACCTGTACAAAGACCAAAGGACAATTGTTCAAACCCAGCAAAGGAACACTGAATGGTTTAAAATTAGGAAAAGTGTGCACCAGGGTTGTATTCTCTTACCATACTTATTCAGTCTGAATGCTGAACACATAATCTGAGAAACTGGATTACATGAAGAACAACATCAGGATTGAAGGAAGATTCATTGATAGCCTGAGATATGCAAAATTATACAACCTTGCTTGCTTAAAGCAAAGAGGACTTAAAATACCTACTGATAAAGGTCAAAGACCACAACCTTCAGTGTGAGTTGTACCCCAGTGTAAAGCAAACAAAAGTCTTCTGAACCAATAAATAAAATAAAGATAAATGGATAAAAGACTGAAGTTGTCAAAGACTTCATCTTGCTTGGATCCTCCAGCAATGCTCATGGAAGCAGCAACCAAGAAATCAAACCACATATTGCATTAGGCAAGTATGCTGCACAAGACCTCTTGAAAGTGTTGAAGAGCAAAGATGTCAGTTTGAGGACTAAGGTGCAGCTGACCCAAGTCATAGTATTTTCAATAGTCTCATATGCATGTGGAAGTTGAACAGTGATAAGGAAGACCATAGCAGAATTGATGTATTTGAGTTGTTATATTGAGGAGAATATTAAAAGTACCCAGGACTGCCAAAAAAACTAACAAATGTGTGTTGGAAGAAGTAGCACTAGAATGCTCCTTAGAAGCTAGGATGACCAGACTTTGTCTCTCAATCTTTGGACATATTACCAATAGGGACCAGTCATTGGAGAAGGACAACATGCTTGGTCAAGTGGAGGGTCGGAGAAAAAGGAAGATTCCCCAACGAGATGGATTGGCACAGTGTCAGCAGCAGTGAGCTCAAGGGTAGCAACCCCTGTGAGGTTGGCATGGGACTTGGCAGTGTTTCATTCTGCTGTGCATAATAAGGTCACTATGAGTTGGTACTGAGTCAATGGCACCTAACTACAACAACAACAACACAAGTTGAGTTGGAAACGACTCAGGCGGCACTTAATAACATCTACTCAATTGATGAAGTTTTCATCTCATGAAACAAAGTCCAGAATTAGAACAACCCAGGGTTGCTTAATTCTGTGGCTCAACAAAATCATCCAAAACTAGATGCCTGGAATCTTTCTGCTGTGCCCTTCTCAACACATGGCTCTCAGCCTTTCCCCCACTGCTGCTGTAGCAACAACCACATCCTCACAGGAATATCTTGACTTCTTTTTTCTCATTTTAAGTTTTACTATAACTTCTCTCCTAAGTCCCACCCAGCAGATTCACCCTAACTTCTCATGACTGAGCTGTGTCACTACTAATGTAGTTATCCTTGGAGGCATCCTAGAGTTCTCTTTCTCTCATGTCTCATATTCAATCTGTCAGCACATCCGATCAGCTATTGCTTCAAAATACATCCTGAGTCTGACCAAAAATCTCATCACCTTCACTACCACTATGTCACCTGAATTGTGACAGCAGCTTCCTTTCCCCCTTCTACTCTATTACCAACATGAGAATAAGATTTGGTCTCAACTCTGTTGAAAATAGCTATGTGGCTTTTGTCATCTCATTCAGCATGAAAGTCTGTAACTTATGGCTGCCTCACAACATGACCAACCCCCCTTCCCATCTCATTATCCCTGCCATACTCCCTCTCTTCTCTAGCCACATGGTTATTCCTTAAACACACCATGTGTGTATGGACCTCTGCACAGGCTGTTGCTTCTTCCTGGAACTCTCTCTCATGGATAACCAGTCACTTTCTTACCTCCTTCAAGTCTTAATCAGATGCAGCCTTCTCACTGAAGACTTTCCTGGACAGGCTATCGACAACGGCAATTCCCCATGTTCACCCCATGCTTTTTTTTTCTCCATACCATAGCATTTAACACCATCTAACAGGGTCGCTATGGGTTGGAACCAACTCGACGCACTTAACAACAACAACATACAATATATAGAGAGTCCTGGTGCTGTGGGGTAATGCACTGGACTGCAAACTCAGTTTGAACTACAAGGTTGATGGTTCAAGCTCACCAGTTGCTCCTCAGAAACCCTGTAAAGGGTCACTATAGGTCAGAACCAACTCTAAGGCACATAACAACAACAACAGCATGGAGTTACGGTGTGGTGATGTGGGTTAATGAGCTGGACTGCAAGGTCAGTTTTAACTACAAGGTCGATGGTTCAAGCTCGTCAGTCACTCCTTGGAAACCCTGTAAAGGGTCACTATGGGTCAGAACCAACTCAGTGGCACTTAACAACAACATCATACAATATAGAGTTCTGGTGTGACACTGTAGGACGATACTGGACTGTAACCACTAAGTCAGCAGTTCAAACCCACTAGCAGCTCCTTGTAAACCTTATACAGGGTGGCTATGAGTTGGAACTGACTCTACAGCACTGCACAACATATACTGTATAAGGAGCTCTATTGGGGAAGTAGATTCCTGGTGTGATGCTGTGAGTTAATGCACTGGACTGCAAAGTTGGTTTGAATCACAAGATTGGCAGTTCAAGCTCACTAACTGCTGCTCAGAAACCCTATACAGTATCACTATGGGTTGGATCCAACTCGACAGCACTTAATAACAACAACATTGAAGAAGTAGTTAAGCCCTTGGTGCGAGCCAAAAGGTTTGCATTTCGAACCCACCGTCTGCTCCCATAAAAACTATAATAACCTTGCAAAACATAATAGAGCCTCTGTACTGTTCCCTAAAGGGATCACTAAGTCAGAATTAACACAACAGCAATAGGTTTGTTCCACAGAGTTGATTCTGACTCATAGCAACCCTGTATAGGGTTTCCGAGGAGCAGCTGAGCTGGTGAACTTGAACTGCCAGCCTTGACATTCAAACTGACCTTGCAGTTCAGTGCATTAACCCACAGCACCGCACATACCATGTAGTTTATCTTGTTTTCAAAACATACAAACGAAAAGCCCCCACTTCCTAATGGAGTCCTGGTGTGGGACCATGGGTTAAGCAGTATGAAACACAATGCAGGGTTACTATGAGTTAGAACCAGCGTGACAACACTGTATAACAACAGTGGAATGTAATTGTGAGCACTGTAGCTCTATAGGATAAGCACTGGACTGCTCATCACAAATTTGGTAGAACATATTTTTCCAGTTCTACAACTTTACCAAGAATAGTTATAGTAGAAATTCATTAGATTCTTGTTGAATGAAAACATGCTGAAACCAATTGTAGGTTGACAGTGGCTTTGACCAGTCATGATTCATGTTTGGAGCTGAACCTGCCTCTCCTGACGAATACAGGGGAACAGAGAGTGATGGGGACATTGGGGGAGATAAATATCTGGGAAAAGGAAAGGTTTTTTTTAGGAAAGAAAAGTAAAAGTTTTTGCATAAGCACTCAACATTGCCAACTTCACACTCCTTATTTCCCTTTTTAAAAGCAGGAGAGATAATTACCAAACTTACCCTGAGTGATGAAACTGTGTTTCATTGATTATAAGTTTTTGTATATGTTGTTATTGTTAAGTGTTGTTGAGTTGGTTCCAACTCATAATGCTCCTTAGTAGGGTTTCTGAGGCTATAAATCTTTATGGGAGCAGAAAACCTCATCTTTCTCTAGGGAACAGCTGGTAGTTTCAAACTGCTGACCATGAGATTAGCAGCCCGATTCATAACCACTATACTACCAGAGCTCCTTTTACAATCACTACCATCTCAATTTGACGTACTGTGGTGGCTTGTGAGTTACTGTGATTCTGAAAGCTATGCTACAGGTATTTTAAATACCAGCAGGGTCACCCATGGTGGACAGGTTTCAGATAAGCATCCAGATGAAGACAGACTAGGATGGAGGAGTGACAAACTACTTCCAAATATTTAGTCACTGAAAACCTTATGAATAGTAGAGAAACACTGTCAGACATAGTGCCAGAAAATGAGCCCCTCAGGTTGGAAGGCACTCAAAATGCGACTGGGGAAGAGCTGCCTCCTCAAAGTAGAGTTGACTGTGATGATGCGAATGGAGTAAAGCCTGTGGGAGAAAAATCCACGGAACCTTCATTTGCTGATGGGCACAAGTCAAAATGAAGAGAAACAGCTGTAAACATCCATTGAAAATCGGAACATGGAATGTACAAAGTATGAATCTAGGAAAATTTGAAGTTGTCAAAAATGAAATATAATGCATAAACATCAATATCTTATGCATTAGTGAGCTGAAATGGACTAGTATTGGCCATTTTGAATCTGACAACCACATGGTTTACTATGCCAGAAATGACAAATTGAAGCGAAATCGTGTTGCCTTCATTGTCAAAAAGAACATATCCAGATCAGTCGTGAGGTATAACGCTGTCTGTGATAGGATAATATCCATGCACCTACAAGGAAGCCCAGTTAATAACACTATTATTCAAATTTACGCACCAACCACTAAAGCCAGTGAGGATGAAATAGAAGAATTCTACCAACTTATTCAATCTGAAATTGATCAAGCATGCAATCAAGATGTCTTGATCATTGCTGGTGATTGGAATGCAAAGGTTGGGAGCAAAGAGGAAGGATCAGTAGTTGGAAAACATGGCTTTGGTGATAGAAATGATGCTGGAGAACGCATGATAGAATTATACAAAATCAATGATTTGTTCATTTCAAATACCTTCTTTAGACAGCATAAGAGACGACTATACACATGGACTTCACCAGATGGAATACAAAGAAATCAAATTGACTACATCTGCAGAAAGAGACAATGGAAAAGCTCCATATCATCAGTGAAAACAAGGCCAGGGGCACACTGTAGAACATACCATCAATTACTCATATGCAAATGAAAACAAGTCCACGAGAGCCAAAATATGACTTGAATATATACCACATGAATTTAGAGATCATCTGAAGAACAGATTTGATACATTAAACACTAAAGACCAAAGACCAGAAGAGTTGTGGAATGACATCAAGAACATCATACATGAAGAAATCAAAAAGTCATTAAGAAAACAAGAAAGAAGGAAAAGTTCAAGATGGATGTCAGATGAGTCACTGAAACTTCTCTCCAGCACAGAGATGCTAAAACAAATGGAAGAAATGAGGAAGTCCAAGATCTGAACAGAAATTTTCAAAGGTCAGCTTGAGAAGATAAAGCCAAATATTACAACAAAATGTGCAGAGATCTGGAATCAGAAAACCAAAAAGGAGGAATACACTCAGCATTTCTCAAGCTGTGGGAATTGAAGAAAAAAATTCAAGCCTCGACTTCCATTATTGAAAGATTCTCTGGGAAAATTATTGAATGATGCAGAAAGCATCAAGAGAAGATGGAAGGAATGCACAGAGTCACTGTACCAAAAGGAAATGGTTAATGTAAAACCATTTCAAGAGGTAGTATATGATCAAGAGCCACTCACTGATACTGAAGGAGGAAGTCCAAGGTGCATTGATAGAATTGGCAAAGAACAGGTACCAGGAATTGATGGAATCTAAATGGAAAGTTTTCAAGAAAGTGAGGCAGCACTGGAGGCACTCATTCATCTATGCCAAGAAATTTGGAAGACAACTATTTGGCTGACTGATCAGAAGAGATCCGTATTTGTGCCCATTTCAAGGAAAGGTGACCCAACGGAATGTGTAAATCATTGGACAAAATCTTTGATATCCCATGTGAGTAAAGTTTTACAGAAATGGCTACAATCATACATTGTCAGAGAACTTCCAGAGGTTCAAGCCGGATTCAAAAGAGGCCGTGGAATGAGGGATATCATTGCTGATGTCCAATGGATCTTGGCTGAAAGCAGAGAATATCAGAAAGATGGTTACCTATGCTTTATTGACTATGCAAAGGCTTTTGATTTTGTGGATCATGACAAGCTATGGACAACATTGAGAAGTATGAGTATTCCAGAACACTTCATTGTGTTCATGAGGAATCTGTACATGGACCAAGAGGCAATTGTTCAAACAGAACATGGGAACACTGAATAGTTTAAAATTAAGAAAGGTATGTGA
>NW_006408535.1:14130580-14167119 GCF_000296735.1 Chrysochloris asiatica | reverse complement strand
CTGGAGAAGGATATCATGTTTGGTAAGGTGGAGGGTCAGAGAAAAAGAGGAAGACCCCCAATGAGATGGATTGGCCAAGTGGCAGCATCGATGGCCTCGAGCGTGGCAACAGTAGCGAGGTTGGCCCTGGATCGGGTAGTGTTTCATTCTGCTGTGCATAAAGTCGCTATAAGTTGCTGCCGACTCGATGGCATCTAACAACAACATAATTTTTGAACTGGCAGCATTTGGTGGTACAGTGGTTAAAATGTTCAGCCTCTAATCAAAAGACCAGCAGTTCAAACCCTCCAGGCATTCCTTGGGAGAAAGATTGGCAGTCAGCTTTCTTAAAGATTTACACCTTGGAAACCCTATAGCGTTAGTGTGAGTTGAAATCAACTTTAAATCAACAGTTTTGGTGATATCCTTGTGTATTTTTAAATTGATAGTGTCATTGACTCAATGAAATTCTACAGTATCCTTTAAAACATGTATGCTTACAAAGTATATAGAAAGCAAAGCTAAAGGAAGATCATCTTTGTCCATAGGCACAAAAGTTGGATCCCACTACATAAACCAGTTTTAAAATTGTCATGATTCCCAACAAAACTAGGCTTTCTGTTTTTCTCTTGCTTTCTCTCTTTGGGGAAGCTTTAAGATAATTTCTGGACAGAGAAGCTTCGTTCAGCAGTGTCATTTGACGTCAATTGCATGTTTTTATATACCCTGAGCCAATTAGTTAAAGTGACTTTAACTATAATACAGACCTGTGATATTCCTCAATATTATTGCATTAGTCGCCCTAGAACTGTTTCTGGCTTGTGTTTGTAATCTGGCTCTGATCATTCCAACATGATTTGTTGCTGTCCTATAAAATAATGACCTTTCAGTACTTGAATTTAAACTTGAATAAGTCCTTGGCACTTGATGGAACCATTTGCATCATCTTTAATGATCTGATGATTAATCCAGCCTTTTTAAATTTTGTGTTCTGTTGTTGTTCCCAATCATTTTTAATCTACTTTAAAGAAATGAAGGTTTAGGCTGGAAGTTAAAAAATGTGAGTGATGCTTACAACTCTGGTTCTGGGAATGGGACAAACTTGGACAAATCACTTACCATCTTTTGGTCTATTGTAGCTAAAACAATTAGACAAATTCAGTGATTATATAAACACTGGCAACAACAAAAGTAATGTATGCTTATGGCATGTGCAGATGAAACCATATGATTCACGTATTATTGTAACTGAGTAAGAATGGCACTTCTGACTGAAGCACGTAACGAAGTTCAAAACGTAAATTAGTTTACAGAGTTTTAACCTTGTAAGTATCTTGGTACATGTAAATTAGGATTCTGAAAATGTTTTTGTTGTCATGACTACAAGGGTGTTTTTATTGTAAAAAATAATAAATTTCTGCTGTTCATACCGCGCACGCACACTTTATAGACAGTCATTTGGGTGCCACTCTGCTGACATCATCCAATGCAGCCCTCACTCCCTGTGCCCCTCGAGTAATGCCACTGATCCTCAAAGGTATTCTGGGAAAGTCTTTTGTTGCCAGTTGTCCTCAAGTCAACTCCAATTCATGGGGACTCCATGTGTGTCAGAGTGAAGCTGTGCTCCAGTGACGACTTTTGAGAAGTAGATTGTTGTCATTGTTAAGTGCTGTCGAGTTGATGCCCACTCATAGAGACCACCCATATGGTGTTTGTGAGGAGTGGCTGGTGGGTTTCAATCACTGACCTTGTAATTCGCAGTCCAGTGCTTATCCTGCAGCACCGTACCACCAGACCTTTATTCTGAGGAACCTCTGGGTGAACTCAGACCTCTAACCTTTAGGTTAGCAGATGAGCATGGTAGTCATCTTCACCCCTACTCATTAAACATGGTTACTACCTGCCCCCCAAAAGATATCAGTTAAGGACTGAGCAGATATTCTTTAAGGACAGGACATATTGATGTTTGTAACCTACCACTCAATTGAAGAGGGACAATGTATAATTTATACTCACACAGGTCTTATTTCATGTTTTTTGGTTTTTACTTTCTAGGCTAGGAGAACGCAAAGGTAGCTGGCACGTGAAAACCAGAACCCGCTGCTAGCTTACAAATTCAAGCCGATAGCATGGTTATAAGAAAAGTATTTCTATTCCTTCCGTCTTCTTTATATTATTTCCTTAATGTTTCCAGATTCCTTTTTTGTGTATTTGGTTGTCACTTCATATTTTGTGTATCTTTTTACACATGTTTCATGTGTCCTTCTCATTCCTCTTAGTCCTTGGCATTTATCCTTTCAACTTTCATTTTCTTAACTTAGCTTTCTTTACAATCCTACATCTTTCTTCCTTCTCATTTTCTATTCCCTGTTTAAATTTCTACTATTTTTTACATTTGTACCGCCTCATGTTCACGTTTTTTTCTGAATCACTTTTCTAGTAAAACCAGTGACGAAAAAATTCTCTGTATTATAGTCAGGTTCATGACACTTGTCCATTTCTGAAATGTACCAGCCTAGAAACTCTTTACTCAAATTTATTTTGATGGTGATAGCACAACCAGGAATATAAGTTAATAAAAGAATTTTGAGTTCAAAATACTAACTTTGTAGATAGATTATTATTATTATTATTAATCACATTCAAATTTAATGTGGTTATTTCAGTACCAGGTACCTCATAAAGAGTCTATAAATACTTGTTATTTAAGTTTTAACTTACAATTATCAAGCTATACCTTTGTGTGGAGCTGATTTTCCCAAAAGCTTTCTGAAGTTGGGTGGTGATGACGGTGATGGTGGTCTTGTGCCATCACGTTGGTACTGATTCACACTGACCCTGTATAGAGTTTCAGAGGCTACCAACCAATCTTTTTTGGAGCAGAAAGTCTCGTCTTTCTCCCTCAGAATGACTGGTAGATTTGAATTGCTGGCCTTGCAGTTAGCAACTCAGCTCATAACCCACTGTGCTACCAGGTCTCCTTGGAGTTAGGTAAAACATGTAATATTATCCCCTTCATAAGGATAAGGGAATTGATGGTGAAGAGGTATAGGATTGAACTGAAGACTCCAAAGCTCTTTGGTTGCTATTCCTGGTCTAGAATCTAGGCTTTAAAATTGCAAGACAGATATTTATTACCCTACCATGCTGCAATCCATGTCAGTAGCCCTCAATCTGCCCACTGAAACCACTATTATTATTCTGGGATGGTTCTGCTGCTCTGGAACCCAGGAGACTGCTAAGCATTAATATTCTTACCTACGACTTGGTCAACCTAGTAATCCTAAAGAATAGGTATGAAGAACCGATCTGCAGAAACATCAACAACAGTCTTAAAAGATAACATTTCCTGAGTGCCTTCCATGCTATCCATTTACTTAAATAAGCTTTTATTTTCCATAGTAAATGGCTATATAAAGTGTATGCAATAGAGCTGACTGAATACATGGGACTTCTTAATGCTTGGTAAGACATTATCAAACTATATGACAGAGGAAATGTGTACATATCCATTTAACAAAGAAAAGAAGCAAAGTCTTAAGGAGATAAAATCAAATCAAAACTGAACCAATAAATCTGGTTCCTAAAGGGTTTTTTCCCCTTCCTTGTCATCAACGAGTCCTCTATTTTAGATTATTGGTCTTCTTTGTGGGCTAGGCCCAGACGTGCACCAAGTCACTGACGTTAGAGAAATAAATCTTTGTGTTATAAGACTGCTACAGTTTGTCCTTAATGTTAAAGGTAGTCTTTCTCCTCAAAATGTATGGAATGAGACCTATCCAATAAGACCCTTCCTATATTCCTGTGTTAACTGTTAGGGAAATATCAACAGATCACAATAGAATTTGGGGCTGTTATGGCACTATAGGGTAAGCACTGGATCACAAGGTTCAGTTTAAACCACAAAGTCGACAGTTTAAACTCACCAGCCACTCCTTGGAAACCCTATATAAGGTCCCTATGGGTCGGAACCAACTCGACGTCACTTTACAACAACAAACAGTGAGAAAAGGAATCCCTGGGTGGTATAAACAGTTAAGTGCTCCACTACTAACCAAAAGGCTAGCAATTTGAACCTACTGAGAGATACCTAGAAAAAAGGCCTGGGAAGCTGCTTCTGAGAGGTCACCACCTTGAAAACCCCATGGAGTGTAGTTCTTCTCAGCAACACATGGAGTGTCTCCATGAGTCAGAATCAACTCAACAGCAATTGGGAAAACTGGAAATCATGAGAAAATAAAGAGGTAACGTATCTAGAGAAAAGAAGGGAAGCAAGTGTAATAAGCATGTCAATTAAAGGGAAAGGAATTCTCATTGCTAAAGAAAAGCCCCAAATTAAAAAAAGAAAAAAAGTCATTAAAATAATTATTGTCATTATTACTAATATGAAGAGAAAATGACTTCATTCTAAGTTCACTGAAAACTTTTCCTTCACTGTTGAGTGATTCTTTTCTAAGGCCTCCCAGAAGTACAAGCCTGTAATTTTAATTATGTCTTGGCATTCTCATAAAGCAAACAGTCTGCTCAGGTAGTTATTTATTACCTGTTCAAAAGAATACTTATGAATATGCTTCAACAATTTCAACTGCAGTGATCTGCAATAGGTCCTTTCAAGGACAGAAGAGGTGAGCTGGAACACATGGAAGAGAAGAGTTGCTCATTAAGAGAAGCTTTGTTATCCAGGAACGTATAATTAAGGTGACAGTCCTAGCTTCTGTGACAGCCAACACTCGGGTAGTTGTTTGATTGCTGCGTGGGTCAAGGATCAGCTCCTGCTACAAGATGTAGCCACATTAGTGTGCTAGTGAACAGGTTAGGAAGTAAATTACCGCTGCCTTTCTCAAGCACATTACTGTCGGTCTTCATTGTTTTGTTTTTACTGTACATCAGCAGGGCTGGGGCTTCTGAAGAGTTTGTGTGACAGGTTAGGAATTTTATCCTTTGAGTAAACAGTAATCATGGTGTGAAGAAAGTGGGGCATTGGAGAATTTTTCCTATTCTTTGAGAATTCCACTCTTCCTTTTTAGTTTGCTCCAAGGGCTCATTGGGGATACATATATTAAGCCCTTTAAATAGTTCATAATAAATCTTTGTCTCAGGCTGATTCTGACAGTTTTTTAAAGAGCCTTTTAAGAGCGAATCCTCAATCATTTGTTAATCCATGGGGTGATCTTCAGACTTCAGGAAAAAAATAACAGCCTAGACTCTTGGGTAGTGAAAATACAATGTAGGATAAAAATATATAAATAGGGGGAAAATCCCAAGAATATCACCTTACTGAGATTACATGTTCTGCATATATCTAAATGCTTTCTTTCTTCTCCAACAATCCAGAAAGAGAGTGGAAGATAATTGTCAAAATAACAAAGATTTTTTAGTAATAATTTTGTTTTTAGACTTGCATGTATCTCATAAGATGTTAGTTTAGAGTTAAAATCATCTAGAAAAGAATATTGTTTTTAAACTAATTTTCTTGGTGGAAAGATAATGTCTTCTTTGTCCTGGTTTCCATTTTTAGACTACCTCTTTCTTCTCTTAAATTACTTATGGTGGTGGTTATGTGCCATGGAGTCAGTTCCAACTCCTAACGACTCTGTGTAGGGGGTTTCTGAGGCTGTAAATCTTTATGGGAGCAGAAAACCTCATCTTTCTCCCATGGAACTGCTGGTAGTTTCAAACTGCTGACCCTGAGATTAGCAGCCCAACTCATAGCCTTTAAGCCACCAGAGAACTCTGCGATTTGACCTGACTGGGGAGAGGCATTGTATTTTTAGAGAACCTTTGGGAGATATTCAGTATCAGTGTCAATGACAACAAAACTTTGAAGAGCAAGATATGTATTATATTTTAGAATGAAGACCTTTTTAGGGTAACTTTACATATTTCAGCTTCATATTTACATATGAGCAGCAAGATTAAGTAATATTATACTCCATACAAATAACTAGTATTAGCAATCATTATAATACCTGTACACGGAAAATAATCTGAAGTCTCTCTACAGAAGAATAGAGTGCTTGATCTCAAGCATTTTATGTGTAAATTATTGACTGTTTGGGGGAAACTTATTTAGATGTATTTGATTTTGCTTGTAACTGACAGCATTAAGGAGAAAACAGAAGAACACAGGTCAGAACTTTAAGTAAAACACAGCACTAAGCATTGCAACAGGGACATTTTCTCCTTGTTTCTGATCAGAACCTTTATGTCATTTCTAAAAGGCAGCTTCATAAGCTATTGAAAAATACCAAGATATTTACTAATTATATGCAAATGGAGTTGGTTATAAATAAATGTAGTAATAAAATAAGGAAATGGGCAAAAGGACAGCCTACTGTTTCACATAGATTCATTCTCCCATTAGGTCAGTTATCCTAGAGCAAGGGTAGCGGTAAATACCTGGAGTTCCTGCAGTTGAGAGGATTAACCACAAAACAATTATGACAAATTCAGCAGGAGCTATCAGTTCCCAGGCAACAAGGAATCTATGGTGTCAGTGTTACTAACACGTATTTGTCATTATAGAACATACAGCTTAACCCAAACCCAAAGCAAACCCACTGCCAAGTCGATTCTGATTCATAGCGACCACATATATGGTTTCTGTGACTGTAAATCTTTATGAAAGCAGCCTGTGGCTTTGAACTGCTGATGTTGTGGACAGGCAGCTTGAACCCCATCTTTCCAATCACCATTAGTAATATCCACCTTCTTCGTAAGCTGAAGAGGGTAAGCCTACACAAGACTAATAGCAAAATATGCAAATTGACTCTTTGAAAAATGACTCTTTTATCCCTTATAACTTGGGAAGATCATACATAGCCTTAAACAAAATATACAAATGACCTAACACTTTTGTTCAGATAAGGAAATGAATTGCACTTTATGGTGTCTATGTATATTTATATTACCTGACCAAAGCCAAAACAATAAAGCAAAACTACTTCTTGCAAAAGATCACAAGACTCTGTCTAGGTATCAAGATGGAACAATGGTCATTGAAACTTATTGGAATCATAAAAGAAAAGAAAAATCTGCCTAATTAAAGGTTTCAAAAATAGATAATCATTAGCAAAATAACAGATATAGATAATTATTGGGCTATCTCCCATTGATGGCTCCCTAAATTATTGCAACATATAAATGATGTTCCTAAGAATATTCTCCAATAAATAACCCTCAAATCATTGTTAAAGATGTATTTAACACAATCCTTCCAACTAAAAACATTTTGAAAAATAACCACTTCAAGATGTGTTGGAATAAAGCCATAACAAAGCCAACAAATTCTAGCCACCCAGTCAAAATCTTGCGAAAGGATAAAAATAATAAATTAGCAGAAGATACTGTTTTCAGAGATATTGTGGAGGTCTGCCAACTCAAGATCACCCCTATTCCCAGAATCCACATATTTACACTGGAAATGAAAATTGACCCGCATGCTAAGCCGTATATCTGAGAAGGTGAATTTGAAAAAGCCACATCATCACACCAATATTCATTTGGATTCCCATTCATAGGCAGCTTTCTAACACTCTCCAGTAAGAAACTTTTGGTCATTCAGTATTCTCTCTGTCAAACCAATACAAAATCTCAAGGGCAAGCCTTTAAATTCCTCTGTTCTTCACCCCTCCTAACCATATGATTGCATTCATGCAAATCTCCTCATCTGTGCAGTGTGGAAACCATATCCTGTAAGGAATAGGGTTGCCAGATATAGCAAATAAAAATATAGGATGCCTAGTTAAATTTTAATTTCCTATGCATTATTTGAATCGTACAACACTAAAATCTTATCTGTTGTTTATCTGAAATTAAAATTTAACTGAGTGTCCAGCATTATATCTGGCAACTCTAATTGGGAATAATGTCTCCATTAATCACCAGTTTTCTGTCAAGTCTCACTTCTGTCTTCAATTTTGTAACTACTCTTGCTTGGACACCACTATTCTCCAACCCTCTTCAGGGAGGCCAGGACTCCTATGTTCCTGAGGAGATCTCAGAGTGTGAAAGCATGGTCACCACACATTGTTCCCACTTCCACACCATTTTCTCCAACGTCATCACTTCAAAACTTGCTCTTTCTTAAAAACAAGAAAACATAACTAACCTTCTTTCCCATTTCTCAGTGCCATTGTCTGTAAATATCCATGTCACTCACTTACCTTCTTCATGTAGACAGTTCATGTTCTGCAGTCTTCCTGGGTAGCTCATCAAGGAGGAAACAGATGCCAGAATGAAAGTCTCCACACTGGGTGATTACTCAACATGCAATTCTTCAACTGCTAAAGGGGGAAAAAAAAAAATTGGCTTTGACTTGCCTTTAGCCACCCATTGGCACACTATGCTTAATCATTAACATCCAAAATATGCAGGGAAAAAAGAAAAAGCAACCGAACAAAAAAGGTGACTATTATTGGATCATAGATTATTGGATCAAAAGACTTTTTGAGGTGCAAATGTCATAGAGAATATACAAAAGAAAAATTTAGAGACTTCTCTTTATAAAAAATTTAAATGTACTTGGATCTATAGACAACATAAATCAAAGTAAAAGTCAAACAAGTGAGGAAATATTAGCAAAAAATATGTCAAAAGTTAGGTGCCCTTAATATGTGTGTTTAACTCAAAACTTCATCAAAGAATCACAAAAACCCAATTGGAAAATAGCTAAAGTGCATAAATAATATGATGTGTTGAAAAAAATTCAAATAGCCTAAAAGTATATGATGTTACAGTTGTTGTTAAGTGCCGTTGAGTCAGTTCTGACTCACAGCGACCTGCATAGGGTTCCCAATGGGAACAAAGCAGTGGATGGGTTTGAACTGCTGACTTTGTCATTTGCAGTTCAGTGTTAACTCCAAGGTTGGCAGTTCAAACCCACCAGGCACTTTGTGGGATAAATCCTTACTCCCATATAGGGTAACTTCCTATAGGGTCACTATGAGTCAGACTACACTCAATGGCTGTAAGTTTGGCAGCATGGGTGGTAATCAATACAACACCATCAAGCACTGCTGATAGACATGTAAATTCATGCAACATAACGTCTCTGGAATACAGTCTGTCTACACGTTATTGTTGTTAGGTACCGCCAAGTCAGTTCCGACTCATAGCAACCTTTTGCATTACAGAACGAAACACTGCCCAGTCTTGTGCTAACTTCACAATTGTTACATCGTTGCTGCCACTGTGCCTATGTGTCTCATTTAGGTTCTTCCTCTTTTTCACTAACATTCTACTTTATCAATCATGATCTCCTCCAGGGACTGGTGTCTCCTGATAATATGTCTGAAGTATGAAAGATAAGTCTGGTCATCTTGCCTTCTAAGAATCATTTGGATTGTACTTCTGCCAACACAGATTTGTTTGTTCTTTTGGCAGTCCATGATACACTTAACATTCTTCTCCAACACCATAGCCCAAATGAAGCATAGTAGATTATGAGCTGGACTGCAAAGATCCGTATCTACCAGCCACTCTGTGAGAGAAAAATGAGGCTTTCTGCTCCCATAAAATGGCACACAATCATCTCTATACATGTTGTTGTTAGATGCCATCAAGTTGGTACTGACTCATAGTGACCGTATGCACAACAGAATGAAACACTGCCCAATCCTGGGCCAACCTCACAATCGTTGCTACACCTGAGCCCAATGCTGCTGCCACTGTGCCAATCCATCTTGTTAGGGGTCTTCCTCTTTTTCTCCAACTCTCTACTGTACCAAACATGATATCCTTCCCCAGTGACTGGTCCCTCCTGACAATATGTCTGAGGTATGAGAGATGAAGTCTGGCTATCTTGGCTTCCAAGGAAAACTGTGGCTGTACTTCTTCCAACACAGATCGATTTGTTCTTTTGGCAGTTCATGGTACTTTTAATATTCTCCTCCAGCACCATAACTTAAATGCATCAATTCTTCAATGGTCTTCTTTATTCACTATCCAACTTACACATGCATATGAGGTTATACATTGCTTACGCCAGATACACATTAGCCCTCAAGCTGACATCCTTGCTCTTCGACACTTTAAAGAGGTCTTGTGCAGATTTGCCCAATGCAATACGTCATTTGATTTCTTGACTGCTGTTTCCATGAGTGTTGACGGTTACATGTATTAATAGGTTTAAAGAGAAGTACATGAAGTGCATACCCTTTGGCCCAGTAATACTTTTTCTAGAAATTTACCCTAAGAGTCCCAAATGTACTGCTGTCTTCATTTCTTCATCAGAGTTGAATCTTTATCCTCGAAGGGCTGCTTTTAGAGACCAAACAGATGAAAGTCTGGTGGAGCAAGATCAGGACTAGAGGGAAGATGATTTAGCACCTTAAAATGAAGTTTTTGTAGAGTATCAAGAGTGTGGGTAGAGGTGTGTGAACGAACGTGTGTTGTCTTTCAAGATCCCAGTGCCCTTGGATAGCAGTCCTCTGAGTTTAATATGAAGTTTAGGCTTCAGCTCTTCAGTGAACATCTCACTGTAAGGAGCACTGTTGATTGGTGAGCCTTTTCCTGATACTGTTTCAATACTGGCCCCTAAGAATCCCAGAAAACTGTAAGCATCAATTTTCTGCTGATGGTTGACTTCTGAACTTTTTCTTGGTTGGTAATTAAGGATGCTTCCTTTCCATAGTCTACTTACTTTTAGGCTCATAGTGATGAATCCATGTCTCATCACCAGTAACAATTTTTTTTTTAAAAATGCTTTTACCTTCTTTTGAATTATCAGTCCAAATTTTGTTTGCAGACGTCCAAACACTTCTGTTTATGCTCTTCCATGTGTTGTTTCGGTAGCCATCTTGTACACTTTTCAAAACCAAATTCTGTCATGGATTATTTCATAGGCAGAGCCATGGCTGATTTGCAAATGATCTGCCACACAATCCACTGTCCCTTGTCTATTCAACAGAATCATTTCACATGCATGCTCAATGTTGTCATCAGCCCTCATAAATATACATATAGACAGTTATATCTAATTATATAAATATCAACTAAAATAAAAACAGAAAATAATAGTCTCCCAAATCTCTCTCTGTATAAAGTCCCCTCACTGGCAACCTCTCCACGTCATCACTCCCTCATCTTGCTTGCTTTCCCTGTTCCCTAGTCCATCAGTCTGCTCTTACTTGCTTGTCTCTTGTTCCATTGGAATCCCCTCACCCTATTGACTTTTTTTCATTTTCATTCTCACTGTGCTAGCTTCCATCCCTACAGATCCTCACTGGCTTGAGTGTCATCTGTAAGAACAACTAAACCATTATTATTAAGGAACACTAGAAGACTAAAACACTTACTCCTCACTTATCGACCATCTCTGTGTCCGACATTTCACATTTATGACAATAGCAAAAAATCTACATTCAACTATTTGTGCAGTGATGACATATGTCTGTTAGTAACAAACCCCAAAGTAGAAGGCGAGAGTAACTCTAGCTGTGGTTATTAAGGTTATACGTCAGCTTGGCAAGGTCCTGGTTCTCAATGGTGTGGTGTGGCAGTTCTGTGATGAGGAAGCCATCCTCCTGGTTCTGATCTCACGTGATCATCTTCCAATTTTCACATAACAACCTCATCTTTGGAAACTAGCCATGTTGATAGCTGTGGAGTGAGTGAGCTCTCAAATTTGAGTCATGCAAGTTCTAGTACTATGTAATTTTATTGATCACAACTTGCCTTCCCCATTAACATTGAAATGTACCATGATTTTATTTTATTGTCAATACCCCATCTCCTGTATCTCAATAAATGACCTTTATTTTATTAAGTTATTCAGCACCATGCCCAGCACCTTCCATTTCCCTTCACACTCCGTCTCTTTCTTCCCTACCCCCTCTCATCCTTCCTTTTTTCTTCCCCCTTTCCTCCTCCCATTTGAAAGGCTAACCTTTCTTTCTCTGTTCTGATTAAACATCCCTTAGGACTTAAGTTCTTCAATTAGCATTCCAAGTTAGACAACTCCAAGTTCTGCCTTCTCAGTCAATAAATACACTCAGGTCTCTTTCTGTTACCAAATTCAACAAAGTAGATCCTTTATTTACTCAATACTCATGCTAACTTTTCTGTTGAACCTGCCCTCTCCGGAATTCCACAAATAATTGACAACACCAGTAGGCTTTTGCCATCTGGGAGGCACTGGACACGCTGAACAATCTCTCCATTGCCTCCTCTCTTGGTTCTGTACATGTTAAGTGATACACTGAAGATAAACAATGTAATTTTGGACAAAAGTTCAACAGGTAACATTTTTAAAATGTCATTGTCACTAGTACATATGCATATCTACCCTAATAGTCTTTCTTTGTAAAGCTCTATAACAATCTGGGCTCCTGATGTGGTGCTTTAGGATTAGCGCTGGACTGGGAACCACAAGATCGGCAGTTCAAACCCACCAGCTGCTCCTTGGCAATTCTGTACAAGCTCGCTATGAGTCGGAATCAACTCGAGGGCACTTAACAATAAAAACAACATAACAATCTGCAGGTATAAGTTCTACCATGACTCGTGGGCATGGAGATGTATGTAATATTTTTACTCAGGATTCAACTTAAAGGAAACGTTCATCTTAACACCACGTACCAATAACACCAGCATCCACATGACTGGCCCTCTCACCTCACTAGGTCTCCTCTCAGATGCTATCCTAACAGAGATGCTATCCAACAACCCAGAACGGGGCATTTATGTCTCACTCTCTATCCCTTACTTTCTCTTCACTGCTCTCCTTTACAGCATTAATCACTACTTAAAATTAGCATTCTTTGTTGCCCCTCCCTCAAAATATTAAGCACTATTACGAATGGTCCCAGCCCATTATGGCTGGCTGTGTACCATCAAGTGAGTTCTTACTCATAGCGACCCAGTGTAGTATTTCCAAATCTTTACAGGAGCAGAAAGCCTCATTTTTCTTTTTCAGAGCAGCTGGTGGATTCCAACTGCCAACCTTGGCGTCAGCAGACTAACAGGTAACCCACCATGCTACTAGGTACTCCGTAATAAATTTAAATAACTGAATAAAGTATAACTGAACTGTTAGTAAAACATTTTAAGTGTGCTTATAGAAGAAGTTTAAAATACCAATATCCATTTTCTCTTAGGCGTTCTGGTGTGGCACTGTGGGTTAATGCGCCAGACCGAAAAGCTGTTTGAACTGCCAGGTCGGTGGTTCAAGCTCACCAGTCGCTCCTCGGAAACCCTATACAGGATTGCTATGGGTCAGAAGCGACTCAAAGGCACTTAACACTTAACAACAACATTCTGTCATCGGGCCCTGAGTAGGGACAAGAAGTTCCAGAGACAGCAGGAGATAAGCTTTTATAAAATTAAAAGATGCACTCTCAACCCACAGGTCTGCTTGTGAGAGCGATCGTTTGCATCTCAATGGTTTGAATCACTGCCTGATTTTTCACCCAGCACTGCATAACTGTTTCTCATCACATGGTATTGTTTTAGTTAGTAATATAGCTTTAAAGCAAGGAAAAGGCAGAATGCATATGTGTGTTTTTGCAAGTATCCCTGTAACCAGACTCCTCTATATAACTCCGTTTTAAAATAGAGTTTGTCGACAACATCTGCGTCTGAGATGGAGATTTGGCCAGAATGCTAACAAAATAAATATGGCAGTTCAACTCAATACTGGCAACCAGTTACTGCCCCATGGATAGACTGCACAGAGGATTCATGTATATAAAATAGTGTATTAAAGTAAACTTACAAAAGCAAAGAGCAATCATTGCAACCATAATTTTTTCTTCCTCTTTGGGATTCTAATTTTAAAAGCATTAAAGAAGACAGCTGCTCATGCTGTGATATGCGCTAAACAGCCTGAAGGATGGAAAAAAATATATTTGTAGCTCATAATAACTATTGACCTTTCTGATATACAATGTTCTCTGTGTTAGCTATTCAGTTCTATCAACAGTGAAGATTGAACATGACTTTTTAATAGAAAACATGGGGTTTCGAGTTGCCTTCACAAAGGTGTTTATGTATTGTTATTTTGTATTGTACTACAAAGGCAAAGTCCTGATGCCCTTTGTCTGACATCATGTTTGTTGTTTAAAAAAAGAAACAGAAGAAGAAAAGGAAGGAATAAAAGAAACAGAAAAGAGGGAGTGGGGGTGGGAAGGCCCAGTGTTACTGAGTATATTTTATATGAGGAATTGGCTCGTAACCACTTTATAGTCGTGATAAAAGCATTGCTACACTCGATCCCATACGCAATATTGGTAATGGAATCCAAGTAGCATCCCAGGAGGACATGCTGTATTTTTCTCCCAGAATAGATCCCTCAAGTGGCAACATTTATAGGGAGTTTCCAATAAGATTTAAAACGCTTGCTTGCAGTATTCATATGGCATGCTCTTTGGAATGCATAGCCAGCTCACAATGGGTCACACATTGGATGTCATGTACTCTCAAAGGCTGTCTTTACAATACTGAGGTTTTCCCCTTGAACTTGCCTGTTGTTTAGTAGTTGTGTGTAGAAACACCCACTGGTAGCAGCTTGACTCTGACACTATGTATATTTCCCCAGAGTGGTATCATGCAAACACCAACTGTGGAGGGAGCAGCAGGCCACAGCTGAACACTCACCTCTCCCTGGGGGCACAGCCTCACCAAGCAGTGATCCCTGCTGGGCACAGGAAAACCTGACAGGCAACCTGTGCATGATCATTCTCACTGGGAAAGACCAGATATTGCCAGGGAGTCTATACTGACAGGTGGCATGGATTGTTGTTGTTGTTAAGTGCCGTCGAGTCGGGTCCGACCCATAGCGACCCTGTACAGGGTTTCCGAGGGTGTAAATCTTTACGGGAGTAGAAAGCCTCATCTTTCTCCCGCGGACTGCGAAGGTATTTTATTACATCATTTTTTTTTAATTAAATGTTTTTATTTTGGATTGAGTGAAAGTTTACAGGGCACATCATCAGCTTCACATTCAACCATTCATATAGCTTGTTTCATTACATTGATTATTATCCTCTCCATATATCATCAGTTAACAGTGTTTCTCTCTATCCTCTTTAGCTTTTTTTTTTTTTTGGATGGTGGGGGGACTTGGCTTTTTGGAATTTACAGTCTCGGCTTTTAGGGAAGGTTTTTACATTTGTCTGTGGATATCCAGGGCTCATGTATGAGATTACTAACAAGCATTACTGAAAAATCAGATGAGGGACAGTTTGCTATGTCTACTAGGTAGCTAAAGTCTGATCCTCAGAGCCTATGGTTTGGACGGTCAACAACACTTGGGCCCACAGGGGCTTGGCCTCCTGACCGGGTCTGCACGGTCTGCATCCAAATCCTCCTTATTTATTGTTTTTTTAAGGGACGCTGCCTGTCTTAGGCGGTCAGTGCGAATTCCTCAGTCTTACCAGTCATTGAAACTCATTGCAGCATGGCAATGGCTCTGTCTTAAGTTGCCGAGGTTCCACGTGATCCTTACCCATCTCTGGCCACAAGTCCAGCGTAAACAGCTGCCATCCGAGGAAGGCAGGGAGGGAGGAGATCGGCTGGGGATCCCATGCGCCAGACGTTGCCAGCCCACCACCTGCTCTAAGGTGACCAAGCAGGATCACTATGCTGAGGTTCAATCCAGTTCTTAGGGGATCTTACTCTCTAGCAGGGGTAGCAAATTAGTAGCCACTCAGTGTTCACTTTGAGAATTACTTATATCATAAATTTGAGCATGTAGCTGATGAATATCCACAGACAAGTGTATATTGTTCCACAACCTCCTAAAATGCTGTTGGATTAAGTTCCAATCAATTTCTGGGTTACTAAAAGATAACCCAAATCTACTTATACCATGAGTAACCTTAGCTGGGAGTGTAGTCTGGATATATTGGGTCTTATTTCCCTTAAGCGATCTTCCTTTCTCTAAAGCATTTAGTCTGTTTTGTGAACCTTTGTCTATTTACTCTTGGATCATATGAGCGAGACTAATATCCCTAGACATTTGATTTACTTACATCATTATTGAACCGCAACTATTTTCACCGTTATGCTCTGGAGTTTCAGTTAATGATTCACAAGTTTCTAAACAAGACTGAGGACTCCCAATGATGGCGGCTGGAGTCAGTCCTAATGAGACTTCAATAAATCGGGCTTCATTTAAGTACTTGACACTGAGGGAGGCCAACTTCTGAGCAGTGTATGCAAAGGGTAGTACAACTTTTCCTGCTTTGCCACCAACAGCCTAGGACCCCAGTTTTGTATACTAAGGGCCATTACTCCCTTAGAATCCAGCCTGGCACTTTGCAAAGGACAGGCCAAAGGTAGCAAAAAAAAAAAAAAAACCAAACAAACAAACAAAAAAACACTCTCAAAAGACAAAGAACAACGCACTCTCTAATTGTAGAGGAAACCAAGCCAATCCTATTTCTGACTCCCAAATTCACTGACTCTCAAGGTAACACTTTGCAGAAGATACTCACTCCCTCAGAGAGGAATATGTGGAGAAGACATAAGGACCCCTCTTCCTCACAAAGATGCCTTCAACCAAGAGATTGCTTGGTAAAGGAGGGTGGTAGGAGGAAAGTGAATAATCCTGAAAAGAAAGCACCTGAATACCACTTTATATCAGCATAACTGAAGGCCCACTTACAGAAAACATATTCCTAGGCACTTGGTCTCTAGATTAGGGGGGAGGCTGGGGAGCTGGGAGACTAGAAAAGTGCATGGAAGAGAAAAAACAAATGATAAGATGTAATCTTTGCCTTTCAAGATCTCATGATCCACTCAATGGAACTATTGATGGCACCTTTGGAAAATAGCACATTCAAAAAAATAACCATTAAGGATTTAACCTTTGAAACACAGGCACTGCTTATAAAAATCAGTATGTTGTTAAATGCCGTCAAGTCAGTTCAAACTCAGTGACCCTTTATAGGATTTCCAGTGAGTGGCAATACCACTATGTGGTTCAAACTGACCTACTGTCCCAGCGCTTTATCCCACAGTGCCAAACCAGGACTCCAAAAACTCAGTCAGCTGTTGTTAAGTGCCATCGAGTCTGTAGGGTTTCTGAGGAGCAACTGGTGAGCTTGAATTGCCGATTTTGGGTTCAAACTGACATTTCAGTCCAGCACATTAACCCACAGCACCACACCAGGACTCCAGAAAATCAATATAGCAGGTAGTTTTCCATACACATCTGAATTTGCCAGGTGTTAACAGACTACACCACACATTCCTTCTCACAATCTCACTCCCACACAAGTTTTATTCATGTATATGATTGTGACTATCAAAACAAGGGTTTTTTTTTCGACTTTTCCAAAAAGAGGCTCTACACAGATGTCGTATTACTTATCTATAATAAATTGCCCCAAATCTTGACAGCTTAGTAAAAAGAAAGCATTTATCATCTCATATAGTTTCTGTATGGTGTGGCGCTGAGGGTTAATTCACCAGACTGCAAAGTCAATTGAACTGCAAGGTCGGCAGTTCAAGCTCACCGCCTGCTCCTCGGAAGCCCTATACAGGGTCGCTATGAGTCGGAATCGACTCGACAGCTCTTAACAACAATAATTTCTGTGAGTTAGGAATCCAGGAGTAGCTTCTCAGAGCAGTTTGGGCTCAGGGTTTCTCATGAGGTTGCTGCTGAGATGTCAGACAGAGTAAAGTCATCTCAGCGCTTGACTGAGGCTGCATGAACGACTTCCAAGCTTTCTCCCGTGGCTGTTTGTAGGACGCTGACCTCCTCACTGACTGTTGTTCAGAGCCCTTTGTACCTCAACACAATGGGCCTTTCCCTAGAGGTGTTTGAGCGTCCTCACAACATGGCAGCTGGCTGTCGCCAGAGTGAATGATCCAAGAGACAGCAAAGAAGAAGCCACTGTTCCTTTTGTTATGTCACACGGCATCACCTACACATACTGTATATGTTAGGAGTTAAGTCACTACTTAAGAGGCGAAGGGTTAGGCTCCCCTTTTTCAAAAGACGAGTATGAAAGAATCTGTGTACATATTTTTAACTACCACAAATGTCCCATAAGACGACTCAGAAATTTCTCTGTGAAAGATTTTATTTTTACCATGCCTGAGAAAAATGCTATCAGGAGACTAGGTCAGGAAAATATTATTACATTAAAACCAATGCTGAATGAGTATTAGTTATTGAGTTGCTATTATGAGAACATTTATTATTCAACAAAGAGTTTGTATGTGTATATGTGTATGTGTATGTATATGTAAAAACCGTGCTCTGGCACAAAGAACCATGCTAGATGCTATAAGGAATCACAGGTGGACCTCAGATCTTGCTGCCCTCCGGTATCTAGTACACCAGATTCAACAAGTACACAAATAATTGTAAGAACTGTGTACGGACAATGTCAAATGTGTCATATCCTGCTCTATCGCTGACTTCCTGGGAGACCTTGCACCACATACTGACTTTTTATATAATAATAGAGAGTTAGTATTGAATCTGCCTGTGGGCTTAGTTATGCTGCAGATTACAACAGACGTGTGGTTCTTTGAGTGCACTGCCTTTATTCTAAGGCTCAAGGTGATGGAGCAGCCACCATCTGAAATCTTGAGGTCAGACAGAAAGAAAAAGTGGCAAATTGTGACTGGCTCTTAAAACGTGCCTGGAAGCAGCACATGACTTCACATTTCACCAACCAGAGAAGGTCACTTGACCATGCCTAACTTACAAATGGATGAAGAAATGCAGTCTTCACATAGTGAAAGTAGTGGAAGGAAAGTTTTTGCCAGAAAAGAAAGTTTGCCAAGTTCCAGTGTACTCATTCGAACGTACTCAAATACCATCAATATCTAACAAACGTAACAGGATATGCCACTGAAACAGCTTGGCTTTTTACCAAGCTAATTGCATTATCTCCTCCTTTGTCTTGTGAAAACCATTTTGGGTATCTTGTGCTTTCATGTGCCCTGTGTGCATAGAATGTCTCAAAGACAAGGTTGGTTTAGACAGTCAAATGGGGAAATTCATATTTTAACATGACCCAATTCAGCTTCACCTCTAAAAGTAAATAAACTGTTTACCATTCAGGAGGAGTCCCGTGTGGCGCTATGGGTTAATGCACTGGACTGCAAAGCCAGTTTTATCCGCAAGATGGGCAGTTCAAGTTCAACAGCCACTCGCCCCTTGGAAACAGGGTCACTATGGATCGGAACTGACTTGACAGCACTTAACAACAACGCTATTAAGGAATTAGCATTTTCTCAAAGTTTATTTTTCCTTTTCACACATCAGGAATTGATAGTAGTTGGAGGAGTCTGATACTACAACTGCACTGAAAACATTTGGACTGTACTGAAAACAAATACCTTTTTTATGCTTTGGCCTAATACCCCTGCAGAGATCCTGCACAGAATACTGATAATGTTCTGAATGAGCCTGGCCCAAAGTGTTTTCCCAGTGGAATCTGGAGAGTTCTCAGCCACATTCTCCTCCTCCCTCACCTCCTGCTCCTACACAGTGGTACCAATCGCAGCCACTGCAAGCGCAGTTAGGAGATTAGGAACAGATATGGAGTCACACAGATATGATTTCACATCGTGGTGGCATTTGCCACCATAAACATGATTTCAACTTTTGCTGTAAATTGATCTGTAAATTTGACAAAATATGCAAAAACTGACATTTCAAGAGCTGAGATCATTTTGACTTATTAAAAAGTAGAGACCCTTGAGAGTCAGCAAAAGGAAATACGTTTCTGTATTTAGCTTTCAGTTGCATGGGGCATATTTTATGTTTGTTTGTGTTCAGCTCCTTGCTTTTAATTCATAGGTTAAAACTGGGCACATCTGGACTTTGATCACTTAATCCCGCTTTGCCCATAGATTTCTCCTGTGTCTCAGGCAATAGATGTAACTTCTCTGAATCCCAGATTTTTTCTTATCAGAGCATGCAGTAACCATGGTCTGACTCAAAAAGTTGACAGAAAAGTATTTTGCGCCTAGAAAACACTGTGAAATCATTCTTTGACATCAGCGACTTCACTGACTATACTTTTTTCACTACTGTTATCCTCTACACACACACACACACACACACACACACACACACCATGCCCCTTCTCTGCACTGTCCCAATTATGATGCCTTGGCTCTTCCCCCACTGGAATCTTTATCAGAATTGTGCTTCTTACCTGAGACAGTTGGGAAGCCTGTTTGGTAAAACTGCTCTCTCAACTGCCAAATTCAGAAAATACGTCTGTGTACATGAAAGTTACCATTGTCAGAGTTGGGACAAATGGAGTGCATGTGCTAGCTCTTGAGGAAGCATGGCCATGGTGTGTGCACTCTGGAGTCTGTGATATATCCCTCTGGAAGGACAGTGTAACTGCTGCTGCTTCTGCCCCTGTCCTCAAAACTAGGAAGTCACCCAGAATTAAAGCAAAACTCATCATCAGAAATCAAGCTCTTACCTAGCTCAACCCCCTTCTCCGCCTCTTTCCACCTCCTTTGCCCCCCTGCTTTTGAAATGAAGCTTGAGGACCATTTTAGGCCTTAAATCTCAGCTTCAATTGGGCAAAGCCCAGCCTTAGGGTTGCTCTCACACCAGTTGTCCTGGGTTTAATTAGCGCTGCCCCTGTATGTTTAGGCAATTACTGCTGTAACACATGGGGCGGTGTGCTTCTCATTGCCTAAGTCAGGACGGATGCACTGCTCAGCCTCCACAACTCATGCAAAGCTTGTGCCTTTCCTTTCCTCACCCAGCAGGAAGCCCCCATGCTGTGGTCTCTAATGTGCACTGTAAGTGTTTCACTATACAGTCCCACATACTAAAACCAATCATTTCTAAAGATGCCTGAATTACCCACACTTCCACAGTCTAGGTAGTTCCTTCATTACTGGGTCAGGGTATCCAGGACCCCAGCTCTAAAACATATTTTACTTTCCCATGAAGTTTCATTTCTCCTCAGCTACTGCACACACAATCTTGCTGAACAGAGCTGAATTTTGAAGGCTGAGTTTGTGGTGTGGATTCTGATGGTTTCACGTTAGTTCAAGTCTCTGAGGACCAGTGCCAATAAATGTGAAAGGGACAACCGTAGATTGGCATACTTTTCCATTTCCACGAGGATGAAAAAACTGCTATAAATTAAGTCTAACCTTAAATGTATAATCTGTCCTTGGGAGAGAGAACAAAAAAAAAAGAAGAAGGATATAGCATCTTCAAGCTTTCGGCATCCCTTACGAGAAAAAATTGGTTCTAAGGGTCTCTGATCTTGTGTTTTAGTAAAATAGAACTGCATGGCTGACTGACAGTTCTGATCTAAAGCATTTACGTTTAAGTTTTGATCTCTCTGCTTTTGATTAAAACTAATGAGCTCATTTAATTCAAAATGGGAATCTCTGATAAGAGAAATAAGGTTGATGTGATTGGATTAGAGGGGCAAATTAAACTCTTAGAGCAGAAGTTTGTGCTTATATAGTGTATTAAAAAGCTGTTGGCGTATTATGGCGTGTTAGATGATGAGAAAAATTTCATAGTAATTCATATTTAATCAGAAGAAATGAAAGTACTAAATATAACATGGCTCTGCTTTTCCCTCGAGTGATAAAAAGCTGTACATTTAAAATGACATCAGATCCAGGCTCTCTAAAAGAAAAGAAAGAAAGAAAAGAAATCCATAAGAGAGATACATAAAAAAGGGACATTTGTCAGTAGTTATATCACTTCAGAATAGAAATACCACAAATGTAGGAAAATATACTCCTATTAAGAAAGAATGATACAAGAAAAGTCCTGGACCACAATAGTGAGCTTTTTTATATTATAGTAGCTCTCACAATTTTCCTTCTGCACTTCGTTTGATGTGAAAAACAGATTTCCTTCTCTTAGAAATATATGGACCATGCATGCTTCATATAACTTAAATTTGTAGAATTTCTTTTGTCTCTTTTCCAACTATTCTCACATGTATGTAATTCTTCAAATCACTTTATTACATGTATTTCTGTACGCCTGCCAGAGAAAATTAATGTAGGGCTATCAGACAGAACTGATTTGACAGGACTTAAAAACCAACAACACTTAAAAGAAAACTTGTTTGTTCTTGGACTTTTCCTTTAAAATAAGTAAGGCTTTTTTTTCTAAAGTATAACTTTAGAAAAATAAAGTCAGAGGAATTATTAGGCTTAAATATCCCCAAATCAATTTCTTTGCAGGAAAAGACCTAAAATTATAAAGTACATTAAAAGCTTGTCTTTAAAGAAAATAGATTTACATTGCAACTTGACTGTTTATATAATGGTGTTTTTAGGTCAGAAAGACTGTCATTTTGAATTTCATAGATAAAAATATGTTCTACTTAGTTTAAAAACATATAAAATGAAAGAATACCTTACTTAAAAGAGGAAACAGTATTATTTCCTCAGGTCAAATGCAGACAAGTCAGAGAGAGGAACCGTTTCCTATCTGGGCAGAGGGAAGGGAGAACGCTGCTCCTATTAGCAGGAATGGAAACGTGGTGCTGTGAGGAATAAATTTTATCTGTGCATCCCATTTCCATTCCTCCATCTTGAGTCAGCTGAACAGACTTCCCATGCTTCTTATTCCCTACAAGGAATGAAACCAACTCGGAAGGACAAAAAAAGACAGTGTGTTTCTTGGAACTCATGGTAGCAAGTGGTGTAAGAAGGGATTCTCGGGAAGAACAAAGAGCAGGTCTTCCTCACCCTACACCTTGGTCAGTCCTATAAATCTGCAGGTCCACCATTTCATGACAGATCTTACCATGCGCGTGGGCCGAGACTCAAGTTGTGCTGCAGTGACTAACTTATTAAATCCCACTTAGGGAGCTGCTGGAAGTTACAAAAAAAAAGGTCTGAAACTGAGTTACTTGGGACACATTAATCTCTCTTTTTATTTTCTGCAAGATAAACATTTTCTAAATGAGGTAAATTGATTACTACGCTCTTAGCACCCATCAGTCATTTATTTTTAGTTAACTCAAGGATTGCACCTGAACAGTGGCTGTGAGGGCAATGTAGAGATCTAACCACACTGTATGTATTTTTGTATTCCCCAGTGGAGTCAACAAGCCCCAGTCTGCTAACCACTGACAACACCCTTGAGCGTTCCTTTTTCATCCGAATGAAATCAACTCTGACCAAACGTGGCGTGCATATCAAATCATCAGGATATAAGGTAAGCGGTGCTCTGGGAAGAAACACATTTCTATCTTGGTTCAGTCCTGGGTAATTTGCCATTGAATTTTCCAGCTGCTTTGAGTCCAGATAATTAACACACATGATCCTGAACAGTCCAGAGGGTTCTTAATTATTTGTCTTCCTGCCTCAATGTAAGGACTTTATTATTACACCTCTCCATCTCATATCAGACAATGCAACTCACTAAATATTCAGTATAGTGGCTTTTCTTAAAATACTTCTTAATCCAAGTGCTTCAGTGTATGCTGGAAATCACTTTGATGAAGCAGGTGGGCCAAATTCATATCAATACCAAAGGTGGTTATTACTTATAAGAGTTCTACTTCTCCCTACTTTCACCTTCCCCCTGTCTCTTTAGGAAAAGACTGCCCACTTCAACATCTTCACCACTGAAATTCAAACACTGTGATAGTAATTATTAGGTTACATGTCAGAAACCTAAATTCTGAAAATATAACCAGTAATCATTCAGTTCTATCTTAGTATATATACACAATAGTCAACATACAGCTGAAAGATAAACAGCAAAGACTAAGTCTGAAGTCGTAATCTGCATTTTTATCATTTAAGGTTAAGGATATAAAGGCATTCTAATCTCAAGAAATTCCAACATTTCAGTTACTATAGCAACATAAATTAAGACCTATGAAATTTATGAACTGCCTTTGGCAACCTGAATCTTATCAATTTACAACACACATACCAATGGCTCAAACAATATTTATTACATGTGGGAGGGAGAACAGACTAGAATGTTCCATAGAAGTGGGAACAAGAGCTTCCCCAATTTTAGAGTTCAGAACTTCTGACAGTGTGGTTCTAGAGAGTGACCAGAGTGTTGTTAAGAACTGGACAATTATTATCACCTGGTCTCAGAAGCCTTATTAAAGTCATCAGAAGACTAGCGGCTGTAGAAAAGACAGAGTCAGGCACTTTCTTTGACATTAATTCTTCAGAAAAGGAAGAAAGGAGGTGGGAAGCAGGCCCTTCCCTTCCTAGCACGACCTTTACTGAGCTGTCCTGCAGTCTGAAACGCACACGTGGAGCATCCTTAACCTTTAACAGGAACATCAACAGAAGAGGCAATGGGGCAGCTGCCCCTGCAGTAGCTTTCCCCTATTGAGTCTTGTTACAAAGGAGTGTGTGTGAGGAAACAAAACAGGTTCTGTCCCTAGGACCATTTTGTATTTCCTGCCCCCGCTGAACACTGTATTATATGTTTAACGGTGTACAGTTGTGTACAATGGTTATCAATTGTGTTACCAGTTTGTACAAATGGATAAGTTTGGAATGTCTCTCAGCATTTGTTCTTCACCTTCCTGATTTTCACTGTTTATTAAGAGGCATGTTTCAGGAGGAAAGGAGAGTGGAAAAGGTAAGCTGTAATTCAAAAAGCAGTATTTTATGTAATTCAGTATCATTAGATAATTTAAAACTTTTAAAAACAAAACATTTGGTATCTTACTGCAAACCACAGATAGCAAAACTCCATAACATTTTGGAATGGGGGATGTAAAGGTAGAAAAAATTATGGAGGAAGAGTTCGTAACTTCAACCTAGGCAAGAGTCAACTTGACTTGGGTTGGCTCGTTTGCTCGCTTGCTTTTGTCATATGGGCATCTCAGTGCAGCTCCTATCCCTATATGACCTAAACTTAGACAAGCTAATAGCGTAGTGGTTACAAGTTGGTCTGCTAACCTCATGGTCAGCAGTTCAAAATTATCAGCTGTTCCATGGAAGAAAGATGAGGCTTTCTGCTCCAGTGAAGATCTACAGCCTCAGAAACCCTGTGCAGGAGCTTTATGAGTCAGAACCGATGCCACAGCACACTACTACCACCACCACCACCACCAATTTCCTTAATACTAATGGAACATTCTCCCTTGCATTCATCTGGCGAATATTTCTTGAGTACCCATGTGCCAAGGCCCTGTTCTAGCTTTTGGAAGCCCAATATTATACAATAAAAGTTCCTGTTTCCATGATGCTTATTCTACAATAGGGCAGACAAACAACAAATAAATAAGGAAGGTCATCTTAGTAATGGCAACTGCTAGCATTTCTGAGCATTGGCCTCTGTTGGACTTGATACAGTTTCTGTGATACAGTAATCTTTACAACAATGCCAAGAAAACATATTGTTACTTCCATCTCACAGATGAAAAAGCTAAGGCCTAGAGAGATTAATTAAGGAGCTCTGGTAGCATAGCGGTTATGAATTGGGTTGCTAACCTCAAGCTCAGCAGTTTGAAACTACCAGCTGTTCCACGGGAGAAAGATGAGACTTTATGCTCCCATAAACAGCCTCGGAAACCCTGTACAGGGTCGCTATGAGTCGGAACCGACTCCATGGCACATAATCACCACCACCATCATCATGTATTAAGGGACAAAGCTGGAGTTTGAACTCATGGAGTCTGGCTCTACGGTGCCTGTGCTTAACTACCAGGCTGCACTGCTCTGCAGACAGTGAGACAGAGTAACGTGAAAGAGTGTGGCTGATGGGGCAGGAAGACTTCCCTAGAAAGGTGACATGTCACCTCTGACAGGTGTATGAGAGGGACCACCATGCAAATATCTACAAGAATCTTTCTAACACACCTAGGATTTAGGATCAATGATACCTTGATATATTAGAAGCCATCCTGGTGAAAGAAAAGAAGAAAAACAACCTAGAATATCTAGGATGGGAAGAGATTTAGAACCTATTCCACATTCTATCAAATCCTGTTGTTGCTGTTAAGTACCATTGAGTCAGTTCCAACTCATAATAATCCTCTGTATAAGGTTTCCAAGGAGTGACTGCTGAGTTTGTACCACTGACCTTGTGGTTAGCCGTGCAGTGCTCATCCTACAACACCATATTAAATCAAAAAAATTGCAATTGATCACACTCCTCTGTCCACTCCTCTCTCAGTTGTCTTTCTCTCAAGATATTGTGAAAGTTGCTACCTGAAGCTTTAGCCCTCTCTCCATCGCTTCAATAAGAGGAATCCTTCAACAAATCCCCTCCTCCTCCTCTCTGAACTTCCCTCAGTAATTAACCTTGTGTGAAAGTTAGTAGCGGAGCTGATGAGCATCCCATGACATGACACAGCTGAATAACATCCACATTTATCTGTTCATTCTCAGTAAGCCAATCTAGCAGCAGCTTAAAAACCGTTCAGACAAAACTGGCAATCACCTCACCACCACACAATACACACAAATAAAAAGAAGCAATGATGATAATTTCCCCCCTAATGTCTTACCATTGTATGCTTCTTTATTTTTCCTTAAGGATCCAAGATGTAAAGCCTTACTCAGGTCACTATATAGTCTCTCCATTTTTTCTATCACCTTGGCACATGTGCCTTTCTGACTTCTTCCGCCACTTTTTCTTTAGTAGTTTTGTTGTCACTGATGGTAATGATTGTAACAAAAGTACCTCCCACTGAACATGGACTCTGTGGCAGACTCTTAACATTGTATTATTATCAACCCATTTTGCAGGTGGTGAAACAAAGCAAGAAAATTCGTTAAGTGATTTGTCCATGGTCACATAGCTCTTTAGAGTCCTGGTGTGACACTGTAGGATAAGCACTGGACTGCTAAACACAAGGTCGGTGGCTCAAACCCACCCGCTGCTCCTCAGTAACCTTACGCAAGGCTGCTATGTGTCTGAACCAACTTGACGGCACTTTAACGACAACATCATGTAGCTCTCTAAAGTAGCTACTAAGGAACCAGGATTGAATCCAGGCATTGGGTTCTGGGCTCTACCCTCTTAACCACTTTGTTTTTTTGCTAAATGATCAAGTCTAAATAAGGGTTCCGTGTGATCTGGACCTCAACATATGGAAGTATAAAAACCTGATTAAACCGTTCCCTGTGGTGGTCTAGTCACCAGTGGTCCACAGGCACCAGTGTATCCCAGTGCCCCAAGGAGTTCACAGAGATTTGCCCTTCCTTTCCAGGGATTAATATACCTTCTCAGGAACCCCATAACCAAGAATTCTAGCAAAAGAAGTGCCAGTCTGAGTCTGCTAATTGAGGTATAGAATGAACCTAATTTGCTGTTGCTTGGTTTGTGCTGCCCAGTCCTCAGGCAGATTGCCCTCTCCCCAATGAAGCTTCCCAACTGTTTGCTGTCATTTGGTTGTTGCTGTCCTCATTTGCTTGAGAATCCATGGCAGTATGCTACCAGGACCAGGCACTTTGTATGCCTCAGGGATTACCCTGTTGTTTAGGGTTTATTGTTAACCACATATCTTAGCATAGCACAGTTTTCATTTAAATTACATTGCATCAATATTCTGTCTTCTTGATTAGGTCGAGGTTGGGGGAACTTGCTAGGTATAGCACATGGGGTAACAGGAGATATGTAATCAGGAAAATTAGAGAAGTAAAGACTAATTGGGTCGCCTCCTTAGCGCCCTGCCTTTGGAGGAGAGTTTCCTTTGGTCTGGGACTTCCGTTTCCTAATCTACTCTTACATGCCCACTAGCACCTCTGTCATATCTCTACACACACACTGATGTCCTTGCTCTAATGGTTTCATGGAGCAGCCTTAGCTGGAAACACAGACAAAAAGAGAAAATCCTTGTATATAATGCTAAGACTATCTCCAAACTCTTCACAGAGGTAAAAATCTTCCAATGTGGGCGTTCCTGCTATGTTGCACACCAACAGGTCACTCAGGGAGGGTGTGGGAACTCTTGAAAATAAACAGTCCTCCATCTGGGATGATTTGAGTATGGATTTGCCTGTAGCTAAGTGTTGAACTAAATGACTTCTGAAATCCTATACAGCCTTCTTATTATATAAAGATACAAAGAATAAATAAATACTTAGAGAACATAATAAGTAGATTCACTGGTGATTAAGATTGCTGATAGACCCCAGCTATAAGAATATTCATATCTAAGCATGAAGTACTAACAAAAGCGTTAAATTAGAGGTTTCTAATTGGCTGAAGAAAATTCTTTGGTCTTTTCCAAGCACAAACGTAGGCGTCCTTCAGATTAGAAACGTCTCTTGTTCATTTGTAACAATTGACTTCCCATGCTTGCATCTGTTGTGATTTGTTATATTTCGGGTGTCAGAGACCCCTCTGAGGATTTGGTGAAATCTATAGAGCCTCTCTCAAGTAAAATTAATTTTTCATCATGAGATTCTTTAATCTTTGAAGTTTATCCATTGATTTCAGGTTATAAAACCCTTTTTAATATGATTTCTAAGAAATGATGACATATTCAGCACTTATTAAGAAACCAAGCTTGTGCATCTTTCAGAATATACGTATTAAATCAATATCACCATAGCCCTTTCTTTCCTCTTCATTTCTCCCTCTCATTTATCCATCCGATGTTAATACATATTGAAGTCCTATTGCGAAAGTACATCAATTCCTAGATTGCAGAAGCACAAAATCGAGATTGTCATTTTTATCCTTTTCATGCAGATAAGCTTGAATCTTTTGAGAAAGTATTTCTCAGAGAATAGTTTTTAGAAAATTATACCTAATATAAGAAAACTATCTATACCTGTAGTTCAGTGCGTTCTTTTCAATGGTACATGGTACTGTCCTTCTTTCCTATTCAGTTAGGGGAGCAGATAGGTTGTATTCACTAGGATCTCCAACATCAAAATTACAGCTAGGTAATTTTTAAAGTTGAAGACTCTTCATATGCAAACTTGTTCTTGATTGAATGTGTATATTAACAAGTCTCAAGATGATAGCAAACTGGAAGGGAATTGCTACTTACTGTTTCAATCATTTGCAATTTTAGCTGCTCTTGGTTTAATTTTTTTTAAATAAACCAATTCTTATGAATTGGTTTAATGCTCCAGTGAAAGAAAGTCCACAATACAAAGATATCAACTCCTCCCTCTCACTCACCTGCCATTTAAATGGCTTGCCAAAATTTGTTGAATCTGCTTCCTTTTCTATGCTTACATTCTTCAAGTTTAATGCCTTTTCCTTGACCTAGTGTGAGAGATTCCCAAATTCCTTACCAAGAGATTTTTTTTTTCCTCCATTCTGTCCTGCACTCTGCTCCCCAGGATATCTTTATGTGTAATACAAAGCCCCTGTAATCATTTATTTCTCTGTTCCTAAAGCTTTAGGGGTTCATAGTGGCAACATAAGCATCTAGTCCCAGCCTGCCTTTTCTATTACCATCTCCAGCATTCTTTTCTGTAAGTCATACTACTGACTTTCTACCAATCAGACCTGTCATCTTTCAGGAATTATGGGTTCTTTTGAACAAGCTGTTTTATTTTCCTAAAATGCTCTCCCCTACCCCACTTTTATCGTGAAAACACTATATCAAACAACATTTTGTTAGTTGCTGTTGTTAAGTGCCATTTAGTTACAACTCATAGCAATCCTGTCTAAGGTTTCCAAGGAGTGGCTGGTGTGTTTGAACCACTGACCTTGCAGTAAGTCAGCACTTATCTTACAGCACCACCAGGACATGGAACCACTCAAACATCACATCTGTTTTCATCTTTCATAATTCCTCAAAGCAAAACTGTCTCTTCTCCTCCATGCTAAACAGCATTTTTAAAAGATTATACTTACATTCTCTGGGCTTTAGTTTCCTCACCTATAAAATGAAGCCACCAATAGTATACATAGATCAAAGAATTTTCCTGAGGTCAAATGAGATTAATACAGACTTAGCAAAGCATCCAGCCTCCATTTATAGCATGCTTTCATATAATTTCACGTGAACTTGGCAATATCTCTATTTTCCTAACTTTGAATATAAATAAAATGGACACCAAAAATGTCTGTCTACTTGTCTAAAGTCACATCAATAGTAAACTGCAAAACTGAGAGAAGAATCCAGATCTAATTCCAAGTGCCATGGTCTTTCCAGTAGACTGGGTTGCCTTTTTATACTAGTGCTTCTTATTCTGCTTTCCTCCCTTAACACCTATCACATGACTAACACATAACTAACACTCAATAAATGATTGAATTGCTTGATCTGAAATACTAATGAAAAATGTTAACAAAGTCTTATACTACTAAGACATCCTACTAGTTGACAACAATGTATTTTAGATGTGAACATTGTTAACAGTTATGAACCCAAATATACAGTGATGTAGCTTTCATTTGCCCATCTTGCCTGCAAAGATTTTGTGGATGTTCATTAGTACTTTACTAAAAGCAGCATGCACCACACCCATAGATAGCATTACCCTGAGCCACCCTTGAGGATTCCTTTCAGACAATGAAAAAGAGAGTTATTGTAGCCATCACTAATTCATCATGGCTTCATGTTGGCCTCTGGTGTTTCACCATTTTCTTCCTGTTAAATCATCTTTCAGGATTTTTACCTGTAGAATCAATTTTTTTAAGGTCTTTCCTTTTGAAAATTAGAATAATATTTGCATATATTTTGTCTTCTGACACGTCTAATGATTTATCAAAGATTGCTAAGAATATGTGAGGTATTATTATGAGAAGGTTTTGGTTCTTCCATTCCCCAGGAGGGTAAGTAACTATATGCAGTGAGCTTTAATTGTACTAGAAGTGTAGGTTGGAGATAGGCCCAGGATTAATGTAGAAGGTCTTGTGATGGTGGCCCATCTTTTAAGATTCCTAAGAGCACGCACTAACCTTATCAGCTAAAAGGCTTATCGTCTTAGACAAGTATGCACAGAATAGATGCCAACTCCATGTTTCCTCCAGCCTGAGATTCAGACATGTTCCAGGTGTTCAGACTGATCGGTGCACACCTATGAAAACCTTTGCTGTAGCTTTCTTTGTCTAGAAATGATGACTACAGTATCCCAAGCTGCACAAAATGTTACTGTCTTGTCAACAGATGAATTTTCAGAGACCAAAAATTCTGCAACCAATTCAGACTTTCTAAGACTACACATTTATTGCCTTTCAATCACCCCCAGACACCTAGAATAATTGAAGGGAGAAAAAAATCCAAGGTAGAACATGCAGGCTGAGGCTGTCCTGATGGAAAATGCAAATAGAGGAGTGAACCAATAAAGTCACATTTTTAAAATCCTATTATCTCGCTTTCATCCCTGCTCACCTCTGCACAATTGTCCATGATATCGTGGTTGCTACTGTCATCTTAAATACAGCTGACATTGTTTCTGATCTTAAAGAATTTATGTCCCCATTACCAAGGCATGGCAGTAGATCCAGCTCAGGATATGTCATTTCTGCCGGGGCTAATCAGCTAGCTACTTTACCAGCTACCGGCATAATCACTAGCCATGCAGTGAAGTCTCTGTAAATTCTAAGTACGTCAGTAAGTGCAGCCAAGTATGGTGCTAACTTATTGGTACTTAGTTTCCTGTTATACAGATTTTAGAAAGCAAATAGGAAAGTTAAGCATGTCTCTTTTTCTAACTAAAGTTAGATCTTTTCTGGTTAGTTTTCTGTCTGTTATTAAGAATAACCAAAATGATGGAAACTTTGAAAATGGCATCATTGATGAAAAACTTAGCAAATATGATGTCTTTGACTCCACTAATGCTTTTCAGAATTTATCATCAATATCTCTGTAAATATAGTCTCATCTAATAATTTATTTGTAAATGATTGGTTTAAATGTTCTAGTGCATGCAACATTCTGAAATCATTGAATGTTTCATAATGTTGTTGTTGTTGTTGTTGTTGTTCAGTGCTATTGAGTTGGTGCCAACTCACAGTGACCTGTGTAGGATTTCCAAGAAGCAGCTTGTGAGATTGAACTGTTGACCTTGTGGTTCAAACCAACCTTGTGGTCCAGTGCTTACTGATTTCAATAGATGTATTAAATTGAAACATCCAAAAATGTTTCTAAGATTTTGACTGAGACCCTGACTTTTCTCCATGGCAAACACAAGCACCATCTGCATCACCATGTGACTATTCCACACTGAAACCATTTTTTTGGAGCATGAGTAAGTAGGTTTGATATATTACTTGGGTCTCTCAAATAAATCTGAATAAAAAAATAGTCTTATACGTCTCAAATTCAATATTCTAGAATATGTTAAAGTACATTTCTATGAAACAGTCGAAACTTCGTTGATCATTATTCATTGCTTTGATTTATAAGTTTTCCAAAAAGTCTAATTATGGTAGATATATATTTTTACATGTATTACTCTTACTGTTTTGAAGCTTTGGCCCATTGAAATGAGTTTTAAAACATATACATATATACACAATTGCAAGTTTTCATTTTTCCAGGCCTAGGAGTCCTGGTATGGTGCTATGGGTAAATGCACCAGACTGCAAAGCCGTTTGAACTGCAAGGTCAGTGATTCAAGCTCACCAGCTGCTCCTCCAGAACCCTATACAGGGTCACTATGGGTCGGAATCAACTCGACAGCACTTAGCAACAGCAATAACAATAGTACTTAGATATGCTAATATGCACTAACAGCTACAGAAGTTCGCAGTTTTCTGTTCCTGTAAAATACTCTCTGGATCCAATGGTCTGAAATAGTGATTAGTTAACTCTTACGGATTTCTTAGACTTCCAAATGCATTATCTTGTTTGATCACCATTGCCTGAAAACAATTCTTTGGAAGAGTTACTAAGTGCATGGGTCATGGCTTCAGACAGAAGAGGGTTTGGAATTAGTCCTGCCATTCCTGGCTCTATAGTTTTAATTGATTTTTTAGAACTCATAGCACCCTATGTAATAGTAGACTGCCCCATAGCGTTTTCTAGGCTCCCACATGGAATTGCTGAACGTTGTCAGCCCTGTGCTAAATTATTGTGCCACCAGGATTCCTTTCCTTCATACAGCTGTTATGACATGAACTATGATAATGCAGGTAAAGTGTTTAGCACAATACCTGGCCCATAGAGAGAATGGTGGTGGTGGTGGTGGTAAGTGCTGTCAAGTCGGGTCTGACTCATACTGACCCTGTATAGGGTTTCCGAGGAGCGGCTGCTGACCTTGAACCTCCAGCCTTGTGGTTCAAACTGACCTTGCAGTCCAATGCTTTATCTCACAGCACCAAACCATGACTCCATAGAGAGCATGGGTGTCCATATATGAAGTTTCATGTTTATGGAATGCATACTGTGAGCTTGATCAAATATTTATCTAGACTATCCCAAACCTTAACCTCCAAATTTCTACCAATATATCTAGAATGATGTAAAATAGCAATTCATCAATAACACTTCAGATTATCTCATGGAAAATTGTATGAGCTCTAAAACAATAAATTATTTCTTCTAAAAAAAAAAAAAAAGGTGCATTTACTTCCGGAAAATTTCTCCTTTGTTTGTAAGTCCTGAATATTGATTTTATTTTAAGAAACAAAACATGACTGAAATATATCATTGTCCCTTTAATAAAAGTACATACCAAATGGTTTGTTTTCGAACTGATTTAATGCCACAGCAAGATTAATACAACCGTTTAGCATTAGAAATGGGATAAGGGCGGGGCTAATTCGATGTGGTTAAGCTATGAAATAAATAGCATTTCTAGGCCCCTTAGCCCAGAAAACTTCATGATTTAGATAAAGCATCCACAGAAACATAAGTTCAGCCCTCTCGTGGAGGTAAACTAGCACTATAGCATCAACCCTGACGCATGTGCAAGGTACTATACACAGCAACATTCCAGAAAGGATTCGGTGGATTCATTCCAAGTAGAGGTCCACAGCTCCTCATGCAGCGACAAGGAACTACTCAGATCTCTATGCATTGCCTACCACCACCTCTAAAAAGTGGAGTCCTGTTGTGGAGCTGCAGTTTAATGCACTGGACTGCAACTTCAGTGGTTCAAGCTCACCAGCCGCTCCTCAGAAACCCTATATAGGGTCGCTGTGAGTCAGAACCCACTTTATGGCATGTAACAACAACCACCACCACCACTAAAAATTGCCCTCTTCCCAGGTGCAAATGAACAGTGTCTCATTGTAAAGCATTGTGCAGAACAAAGCGATCATCTTTAAACAAAATGGTCATCTAGGGAGATCAGTCCTCAATCATTTATAGTAATAGTCTATTCCAGGAAGAGTATTCTGTCTCCTGCCTTATTTTTGTGTGTGTTCTGAGTGGTTTCTTATTATAATCTAAACTTACAGTGGGCAGTGGTGGTGGTGATTGTGTGTCACCGAGTTGTTTCTGAATCACAGCAACCCTGTATAGGGTTTCCAAAGCTGTAAATCTTTACAGGAGCAGAAAGCTTCATCTTTCTCCCACAGAGCAACTGGGAGATTCAAACTGCTGATCTTGCAGTTAGCAGCCCTGTTCGTCATCCACTATGCTACAAGGACTCCTTGGTGGGTAATGAATATCGCTAAATTGCTATGTTGGCAGCATCATTTTAAGCTCATAGTTGGCAATAGTTTACTGAAACAACCCATGTAAGTTATCATTTGAATGATTGCAGCATTTACACCTCCCTTTCAGCAAGGGCCTTCCCACTGCTTTTTATTCTTCTTGAAGTATGAAAATAAGTCAAAAAGTATTGCTAGAATATCATAGAAATATTTATTAAACAAATATATCAAAATGTGAAGGTGTTATTTCATGGCATAGCTGTCATTTAAGTCCCTACACATCTTAAGGCAGTGTTTCCATTTTTCTAACCCTTTCCTGAATTATTCAGCACTCTTCAATTGACACCTTGTCAAAACAACAGTTTTGGCATCCTCGAGGGACTCAAATCATGTTCCTTTCCAATGTTTTTTGAGTTTGGAGAACAAAAAGAAGTTTGAAGAGGCAAAAATCAGTTGTTGGGTAGGTGGGGTAAGGTTTCCCAATGAGATTCTCCTAAGACAGCTCTTACTACCCTCAAAGGATGAATGAGTACATTGTGAAGATAGGAAAAAATGATTCCGCACCACTGGCCTCTTTCTCACCAGCTCATTTTTCAATTTTCTTAAAACAAAATGAGCTCCCATGATCACCCAATGCCCCTTCAAGAAACTCTACCAAGATTACCTCTTTGAATTCAAAACAAAAGAAAGGTAATCATAACCTTCTGAGTTATCCACTCTTCCTTCAGACAGAACCCCAGCAGAAGCTGTTTTGATTGGACCTTTCTCTTTGAAGGCACCCTAACAAAATTAAGATATGTGACAGACCTTGTCTGCAGCCATCTACAGAGACATGTTGAAACACGTTTTTAAACCCATGCATGTCTGAACTGGAACCCAAGTAGCAATGATTTTGACTTGACCTCATATATTGTCCCTCATGGGTCACACCCACTTTTTCACACAAATTTTTGCTCCAACATCACTTCCTTCATTATCGCATCTAAGTAAGACACAAGCATACTGTCTATACCACATAACATCTGAATCCTGCTGTCCTGATGTTCTTCGCAGCACTTAACACAGTTATACTATTTTATAAGCTTATTTGATACATAGTTTGTCTCCTCCACTAGAATATATTCAGGAGTTTCTAGAACTATTCCAAGCACATAGTGGGAATTCATTCAATAAACATTGCTTTAAAAATGAATAAATGTATAAATATTGGACATCATTTGTACTCACTGTGGGATGTCCTATTCCTGCCTGGGATCAGTGTTCAGCCTCCTTTAAAAGTAGTTAGAGATGAAAGTATGTGGTCAATGGAATTTGATGACAGGTTTAATTTGTTTAGTTTCCAGGTCCCAGTGTCACTTAAAACTTTCTTCCTTTTAAAAAGGCTACACTAAGAGTTGACGTGTCTTTTATACTTTGGACATATTGTCAGGAGGGACCAGTCCCTGCAAAAGGACATCATGCTAGGCAGTGTGGAGGGTCAGCGAAAAAGAGGAAGATGGCCAACAAGATGGATTCGCAAGGTGGCAGCAGTAATGGCCTCAAGCTTAACAATGATTGTGAGGCTAATGCAGGACCCGGCAAGTGTTTTGTTCTGTTGTGCACAGGGTTACTATGAGTTGGAATCAATTTGGCAGCGCCTAACTGCAACAACAATTACATTTCTATTCACACTCATCTTACTGTGGTCAATTCCATGTTGCTATGGTGCTAGAAGGTATACCATGTATGTTTCAAATACCAGCAGCGTCATGCGTGGTAGCTAGGTTTCAGTGGAGCTTCCAGCCTAAGAACAGATTAGGGAAGAAGGAATAGGCAGGTCCACTTCTGGGGGATTTTATGAGCAGCATTTAAACATTGTTTGATACAGTACTGGAAAATGAGACCCCATGGTTAGAAGACACACAAAATATGACTTGGGAAGAATTGCCTCCTCAAAGTAGAGGCAACATGAATGACATTCATAGAACAAAACTTTCAAGACCTTCATTTGCTTATGGGGCAAAAATCAAAATGAAAAGAAAAAGATGCTAACATCTATTAATAATCAGAACATGGAATGTATAAGTATGAATATAGCAAAACTGAAAGTTGTCACAATTAAATGGACTACATAAAGATCAATATCCTAAGTATTCTTGTTGTTGTT
>NW_006408535.1:14128961-14129835 GCF_000296735.1 Chrysochloris asiatica | reverse complement strand
AGTTCAGGTTGAAGCTGAAGAAAACGGTAACAAGTCCACAAGAGGAAAACTATGACCTGAATTTAAACAGCATCTCAGGAAGTGACTTGACACATGGACACTAATGACAGAAGAACAGAAGAATTGTGGGATTACATAAAAAAATGTCATACATGAAGAACACAAAAGGTCACTAAAATGACAGGAAAGAAAAAAAAAAAGACCAAAATTGAGACAGAATGTTATCTTGAACATAGAGAAGCTAAAGCAAAAGGAATAAATGAAGTAAAATAGCTGAACAGAAAATTCAAAGGGCAGTTCAAGAAGACAAAGTGAAATATTAAAATGAAATTTATAAGGACCTATCTGGAGTTAGAAAACCAAAAGGCAAGAACATGTTCTGCATTTCTCAAGTGAAAGTACTGAAGAAAATATTCAAGCCTCAACTTGCAATATTGAAGATTCTGTGGGCAAAATATTGAGTAATGTACAAAGTATCAAAAGAAGATGGAAGGAATACAGTTACTGTACCAAAAAGAAAAGGTCAACATTCAGTCATTTCAGAAGGTAGCATATGATCAAGAATTAATGATATTGAAGGAAGAACTCCAAGCTACACTGAAGGTATTGCCACAAACCAAAACTGCAGGAATTGATGGAATTTCAATGGAAATGTTTCAACAAACCGATGCAGCAATGGAAGCACTCACTCATCTCTGCCAAGAAACTTCGAGGACAAGTGTCTGCTCAACCGACTGAAAAAAATCTGTTTTGTGCCCATTCCAAAGAATGGTGATGCTATATAGAATGTAGAAGTTACCCAACAATATCATTAATGTCACACACAATTAAAATGTTGCTAAAGATAATTCTAGAATTGCTGCAATAACACACT
>NW_006408535.1:14110734-14128846 GCF_000296735.1 Chrysochloris asiatica | reverse complement strand
ACCTTAGCTGAAAGCAGAGAATACCAGAAATATGTTTACTCGTGTTTTATCAACTATGCAGAAATATTTGAATATGTGGATCATAAGAAACTATAAGTAATATTATGCAGAATGGGAATTACAGACCACTTAATTGTGTTCCTAGAACAAGAGGCAGTTGTTTTAAGCATAACAGGGATAGTCTGTGGTTTAAAATCAGGAAAGGTTTGTGTGAGAGTTGTATCCTTTCACCATATTTATTCAATGTGCATGCTGAGCAAATAATCCAAGAAGCTGTACTACATAAAGAATGCATGGCATCAGGATTGGCGGAAGGCTTATTAATAACTGGCAATGTGCAGATGACACAACCTTGCTTGCTGAAAGGAAAGTTGACTTGAGGCACTTGCTCATGAATATCAAGGAATACAGCTTTCAGTAGCAATCAAACAGTATCAGATCAATGTAAAGAAAATAGAAATCCTTACAACTGGACCAATAAACAATAAACAACATCAAGAAAAAGGAGAAAAGATTGCAGTTGTCAAGGATTTAGTTTTACTTGGATCCACAGTTAATGTTCATGAAAACAGCAGTTCAAGAAATCAAATGTATTGCATTGGGCAAATCTGCTGCAAAGGACCTCTTTAAAATGTTACAGAGCAAAGATGTTATTTTGAGAACTCTGTTGTGCCTGACCCAAGTCCTGGCATTTTCAGTGACCTCATATGCATGTGAAAGCTAGACAGTACATAAGACAGCCCATAGAATATGGATATGTTTGCAGTACATAAGACAGCCCATAGAATATGGATATGTTTGCATTATGGTGTTGATTGCCAGAAGAACAAACAAATATGTCTTGGAAGAAGTACAACCAGAATGTCCCTTAGAGGCTCTGATACATAGTTTAAATAAACCATCAAACAACTGAAAGCACACAAACACAGAAGACAAAATAGATGACTAGATCACCTAACAATTAGACATTTGTATCAAAATACCTCATTAACAGCGTAAGAAGAGAACCCATAGACTGGGGGTAAAATTGGCAATGACATATCAGGCAATTGACTAATCTCTAAAATTTATAGAAAACTTCAGCATCTCTACAAATAAGAGTAAATAATCCAAATAAATAAGCATAAGACATGAACAGACACATCGCCAAAGGAGACATTCAGGTAGCCAACAAACTTATGAAGAAAAGGCCCACAATTATTAGCCACTAAAGAAATGCCACTCAAAACAATAATGAGATATCATCTTACTCTAGCAATAATAACGAAGTTCAAAAAAACAACACTAGAAATGCTGGCAAGGATGTAAAGGGACTGGGGAGCTCCTACGCTGCTGGTGGGACTGTAAAATGATGCAACCATTGTGGAAAGTGGTATAGTGCTTTCTCAAAACATTGGAAATGAAAATACTGTAGAACCCAGAAATCCCTTACTTAGTATATATCCTTCAGAAATAAGAGCTGTGGTATGGATACATACACACACCCGTGTTCATTGCAGAGTCCTGGCGTAGCACTGTGGGATAAAGCACTGGACCACTAGGTCAGTTTGAACCATAGGCTGATGACTCAAACTCACCAACCACTCCTTGGAAACCCTATACAGGGTTGCTATGAGTCAGAACCGACTCCACAGCATTTATCAACAACAGCATGCTCATTGTAGCACTATTCACAATAGCAAAAAGATGGAGACAGCCAAAATATCCATCAATAGCAAAATGGATAAACTAACTTTGGTACATACCTACCATAGAATGCTACTCAATATTAAATCTGCAAAATACCTCATAACATGGATGACCCTGGAGGACATTATACTGAGTGAAATTAGCCGATCACAAAAAGACAAATATTGTGTAACATCACTATTGTAAAAAGTCAAGAAAAGATGATCATGTATTAAAGATGGTACAATGATTACCATGGGTGAGAGGGAAAGGAGAGTAATTTCCTGGCTAGATGGTGGACACATGTTCACTTGGGTGATGGGGAAGGCAATATTCTGTAAAAGGAAGGTTGGCAGAAGAATGATAAAGGTATGGGAAGACCTGGGGAAGAGGCCAAGAATTAATCGAAGTAAAGCTGTTATACACACAATCCTGCAATAACAGCTACTTATGAGGCGTTCTGCTCCCGTAAAGATTGACAGCCTTGGAAACCCTGTTCAGGGTCGCTATGAGTCAGAACTGACTCCACGGCACTTAACAACAACATGAGTACATACATGGATAGATACACAGGCTGAGGGAAAGTAGGAGGATACCCACAGACATATACAGGTTTGACAGGATATTTGTACATTAGTATTTACCTTTGCTGTAAACATATTTGTGAGCATGGTGGAGCACACAGGGAACAAAATTATGAAATACTTCTTAGAGATGACTGAACACTTTAAGGGAATGAATTGCTGGTCCTAGAGGCTCAGATGCACCATAGTCAACTGGCATAATACAGTCCACAAGACACTGTTCCACTTCCTACTTTGTAATTTTAAGAGAACATGAGCTATTGATCTCTCCCTTTGTGGAGGAAAGAAGAGTGATAAAAATCAAAGATGCTTGGAATCAGTTCATCCATGGACTAATGAAACATGTGACCCCAAGACCAGAAGAACTAGATAGTGCCTTGCTACCACTACCAATTGTTCTGGTAGTCAGGATAACACTAGAAGGTTCTGGATAAAGTGGGAGAAAATGTGGGACAAAACTCAAAACTACGTAAAACACTAGATTTGCTGGTTGGAAGGAGACTGGAGGAGCCTGAGATTATATAGTCTTGGTTCTGTCTGGAACTGAACTCATACTCATGGTTCAATTTCCAGCCAAACAGTAGTTAGGGGGATAGGGGAAACAACAATACTGGTGAGGTGCCCACACCATGCATCAGTCAGCCTTTCAAGATCAAAAGGCAGCATTTATGTAAAGAGGTTGGAAAAGAAGGTTGAGTGGTAATAAGAATCACAGAGAGGAAGTGGGATAACTGATGTTCTGCTCGGGGGATTGCAATCATTGAAATGAAATGAAGTATATGAATTGTTGAATGTAAAACTCATGATCTGTTCTACAAACCTTTACTCAATTCACAATAAAAAACAAACAAACAAAAACAGAATGTCCGTTAGAAATAAGAATGGTGAGGCTTTGACTCACATACTTTGGACATGTTTTCAGCAGGGACCAGTGCCTAGAAAAGGACATCATGTTTGGTAAAGTAGATGGTCAGCAAGAGGAAGACCCCTAGCAAGATGGGTTGACACTGGCTACAACAATGGGTTCAAATATAGCAAGTGTGAGGATGGCACTGGACCTGGCAGTATTTCATTCTATTGTACACATATCACTGTGAGTCAGAGCTAACTCAACAGCACCTACCAACAATATTTGTTATGCTATTACATCCAGGTTTTTCCAAATAAGCATGTATTTCATTTGTTCCCAACTTGTATCCATTTCTAGTGGCTAGAGCTCTAAAGGTACAATCAATAGTCATTTATAACTTAGTAGTTCTGAATATGTCTTAACAATGCTCATTATCAAGTGCCCTTCAAACTCACTGTTTCTTCTGAAAGTTGTGAAAATAGTGTAGTTTTATAGAGGTGTTGTTGTTGTTGTTGTGTGCCGTGGAGTCGGTTCCGACTCATAGCGACCCTACACAGGGTTTCCAAGGCTGTAAATCTTTATGGGAGCAGACCACCTCAACTTTCTCCCGCGGAGTGGCTGGTAGTTTCAAACTGCTGACCTTGAAGCTCGCAGCCCGATTCGTAACCACTACGCTACCAGAGCTCCTTTTTTAGGGGTACAGCTGCAGTTTTATCAGAGTCCTGGTGTGGTGCTGTAGGATAAGCACTGATGAGTTTAAACTCCCCAGCTGCTCCTGGGAAACCCTATACGAGGTCACTATGAGTTGGGATTGACTGAAGGACACTGAACAACAATACTTGGTTGGGGAAAAGAGGAAGTCAGATACTTTTGTTCAAATGCCATCTCCTCTCAGTTCCTTCACTCCTTCCTTGCTCTGCAACTTTAGACAATCTGATAGATTATTCTAATCATAAAACAAAACAAATGATAGGACTTGCCTTCAGTGTCCTTTAGTCATTGGTGGTCAAGATTACCTGTCCCTTAGCTCCACTGAATACAGAGTGAAAGTCCCTTTGCAATATCTAGTTAGAATAAGATGGGGGAACCTGCCTAATCAGTAGCATCTTGGAACTTCTAGGAAGAGAAAATTCCAGTAAAGGCTGGCCAGAGTAACTAAAAGCTGCTGAGTTACCTCATGACCAAGACTGGTTTGAGAATCTGCAGAATTTCAGGGAGTGTTTAATCAAACCACTGCTAGGAATGGGTGTTTCTGTGTCTGTGGGGGATTTTGCAATACCTTGTCTTTGGACAGACTGTAGATGACTAAGAGCACCAAATGCTTTGAGGAGTCAATCTAGTTTCTAAGTTAAGGACAAAACCACACACACGCTCTCCTCACGTATGGACATGGCTAGGTTCCAAAGACCAGGTTGTTATGTGAAAGTCGGTATTATGTATAAATGGAGGGTAACCGCATCATATCACAAAATGGAGAATAACGACGTAATTAAATTAATTGCCAGATCACATACGTCATCAGATACTGCCAAACCACTGTGAATCATGATCCAGCCAACATAACCTCAACCACCACTGAATCTCAACATTCATTGCTGCCAGACAGACATCGTTAATGCACAAAATACTCAGATAGTGTGGGGCTGTGATGGTGATGTGCCTTGGAGGTGATTCAATGCAGTGACCCTATATGGGGTTTCCAAGGCTGTAAATCTTTAGAGGAGCAGAAAGCCTCATCTTTCTCCCATGGAGTGACTGGTAGATTTGAACAACCCAACTCATAAACCCACTATGCTTCCAGGGCTCCTAAGTTAGATTTTTTTTTTTTTTTTTTTTTTTTACAATGTAGGATAATGATATAGTTGATAAGGGAGGCATAGGTGTATTAATTTTCTAGGGTATAATAATGACCTAGTCATTTTTATAGTTGGCATGTTGTTGTTGTTAAGTGCCATCAAGTCGGTTCTGACCCTTAGTGACACTGGATAGGGTTTCCAAGGAGTGGCTGGTGAGTTTGAACTACCAACCTTACAGTTCAAACAGCTTTGCATTCTGGTGCATTAACCCATAGAACCACACCAGGACTCCAAGCATACAAGCCAGTAATCTAGGGATGGGAGCCAGCGCAATGAGAATGAAAGAAAGTCAGTAGGGTGAGGGAATTCCAAAGGGATAAGTGCCAAGCAAGTGATGGACTGGGGATTAGGGAAGCTAGCAGGATGAGGGCATGGTGACAAGGGAGAGGTAGCCAATGAGGGTTTTGTGGTTTTTTCCCAGGTGATACAACTATCTGCTGCCAGGTTATTTATTTATTTAGAACTTTTTATTGTGAATTGAGTGAAGACTTACAGACAAGATCATCAGTTTTACATTAAACAAATCATATACTTTGTTTCATTTCAGTGACTGCCATTCCCTGCATGCAACAAGAGTTGTCCTGTTTCCTCCCTGTAGGTTACTCGTGTTCAAATCTCCTCTTTCAAACCCATATATTTGTGGGATATAAAAATACATATATAGCACTGCCAAATTTTTCATCACCATAAACAGAAACTCAATGTTCCTCATCTCTGCAGTGGTTCCTATTTGGAAGTCTAGGGACAATGAGGGTTTGTTTTTTTTTTTCAGAGAGGGATTTGTGAGAATAGTATCCTGATCTTGTTTTAATTGACAAGTGTATAACTGAGTATATCCCTATATATGCTTATTTATTTCAAGGAAAACATGTAAAATTATAAAGAAAATAAAAAATATTCCTTATGACCCAAACTATAACCACCATTAACACTAGTGTGTTTTGTTGTAGTTTTTACTATTTATTTATATTTCTATAAGCATATGTTAACATTTGTTTTATACTTTTTTATCTCAGAATTTGACTCATACCTGTGACTCCCATAGTTTTTGATGTTTAAAAACAGGTCATAATTTTTTATTATTTTTTTAATCATGTGGTAATCATTGCACTTGTACTTTTTCAAACTACAAACCATAAAGAATAAATGGCTGATGAGGCCTTAGGGACTTCTGCTTGCATTACTTCCAAACAGATGTCATTAACGCAAAAAATATTGAATGGTAGTGTCTTCCTATTTGCTTAAAATGCCAAATTGTTGGATAGAGAAGGTATGGGGATTTGAGAGAAATATTCTCTTGCCTTATTCCATGGGCAGGAAAAGTTTTATGTTCCTCATTCACTTTAACACAATCTGTACTCACCCCTTTTTTGATATCAAATAATATTATTTGATATCATTAATAAAATAAAAAATAATACTGCATAATCTTCATATTAAATTTATCTACCCATCTTTAACTTTTTTGTACCTGACTTACTGGTAAACAACTGTGTCATCAATAGTTGAAATGATTTTAAGTTTCCAGTTGACAGTCACTGGCACCTGTCTGGAACATTCTTAAGCAGTTGCATCCTAGAGAAATGCTCTTTAATGTTAAATGAAATGAAGGTTCCTATGTTTATAAAACACCTCAAAGAAAGACATCAAAGAAATGTAAAACATCCTACACCTTGAATTGTTATTTTGTTAAAAACGACTTACTTCTCTATGAATTTATCTTTTAATTTTTTTCTACTGGTAAGATCTGTTAAGAGAGTGATGAATTGTCAAAGGACACACAATGGCCAGATCCCAAGTATCTTGTCACAAAGGAGAAGAGTTCTATGGACTTGATATTGAGGACAAAGAGTGGCCATGCATGCCTAGTACTTCCTGGTTCTCAACTACTCAGAGAACTCTATAGACCAGCCATGGAGAATTAGAACCAAAAACTAAATATGGACTGACAGCAAACTCAGTCAATAAATGAAAAGGAAGTAAAGCCCAGAACCAACAGACCATACTGTCCCTGTCCCATAGGGGCATGACAGACTACTATACCTAGGGAGGTCCCTCAAATGAATCTTCCTCCCTACACCCATCAGTGGAGATGTGCCATGAAAGGCCAAGAAGACATTTTGCCCCCTTCCCCAAAGACTCTCTTCCCTTTTGTATACATAAAGCGTACCTCATAATCAAGTCATCCCGTTCTGAAAACTCTTAAAAGGATAGCACTCTTCTAGTAGAGAATTCATTGGCACCTGCTCTTGATTAACTTCCTGCTTAGAATAATTTTTACACTGCTGTAACATCTCAGAGCAATTCCATTCAAAATCCTAAACAGTAAAGCTCAAACAAGAAGGATATGTTCAATGTTTAGGCTATAATGATTTCAGCTAGTCCTTTTTTTTTTTTTTTTTTCTTATAGCATCATTGGTAACCTGCTATTCTAGTAATAAAAATTCCCTTCTGACCTCCTGAAAGTAAGAAGAAATCAATCACTGATAGCAAAAATGAGGAGATTATTTCAGAGTATTATTTCACTGATGATACATTGGAAAGCTTTATTACTCCCCATGCTTTTAAAGAAAGCTGGACAGGCATATTCTGACCCTATCTACGTCAGTTCCTTCCGGGCTAATATGAAATAGCTAATTTTAGTTGTTCCCTGTCAATTTTCAGAATGTAGTTTATTCCCAAAGCTTTATGTCTATATAATGGAAACTTTTTAGAAAGCAAACCAGTTTGCAGCAAATTGGGAAATCAAAAGAAAAGTTCAGTGTAAACGAGAACAATCTATCATTTTCATTCTTTAATAGTGCCTTTCACTCAAAATATTTAGGGATTGATTTCACTCAATCATGCAATCGATACTGATTGTGTACCTGTTCTATATTAGCCACTCTGCTGGGTGCTAGGGAAATTAAAGTCGATAAAACAGAGTCCTTGGTCTAACTAGGAGAGTCTAGACATATGCAGACACACAAAGAAATAATCATCAGACAATGAGTTATGTGCTATCATAGAGGTATTCTGTCTGGTAGAAGAGAGATTCTCAACGAGAGCATCATTTTAGTCATCCTTTGAAGGATACGCTTACTCTACAGAGAAACTAGCGAAGGGCATTCGAGACAGATTAAATCGTATAAGCAAAAAGATAAAGGCATTAAAATGCACTGAGCAGAAAGAAATCTGGTGCTCAAGAGAACCAGTATTAAGACAACTAATCTGACTGGTGTGGGGCTTTGGGATAAAACACTGGACTGCAAGGTCAGTTTGAACCACAAGGTTGGTGATTCAAACTCACCAGCCACTCCTTGGAAACCCTATAAGGGGTTGCTATGATCCGGAACCAGCTTGAAGACACTTAACAACAAAAACATTCTGACTGGTGTGATGTTATAGGGTAAGTACAAAACTGCTAACCGAAAGTTGGCAGTTCAAACTAACCAGCCGCTTCTTGGAAACCCAATACAGGGTCGCTGTGAGTTGGAACTAACTTGACAACGCTTAAAAACAAGCAGCTGCAAATTGGATTTGGTAAATGTGGACTCTGGAGTTGTTAATTTTAGCTGCTCTCAAGTCAGTTCCCAACTTGTTGCAACTTCATCAAAATGGAGTAAAACACTGGTCCTGTACCAACCCTAGGATCAGTGGGAGAGTGAATTGTTGTAATCTATATATGGTTTTTAGTGACTGATTTTTGGATGGAGATTTGCAGACCTTTCTTTCTAGTCTTAATCCAGAAGCTCCACAGAAATCTGTTTTACAAGTTAGCAACATAGGAAGAATTTTACCCTGAAAATATCAGCATAATTAGAAGTACTAACATTACTTTTTGGATCCAATGTTTAAAAAATATCACTGTTTTCTAACAAGGGCTATTCTAAATCTATAAGGTAAAAGAATGTGGACTTAAACAAGCCATTTAATAGTTCAATTTATCTTTCCACCATCCTGTTAACATGAGTCTTCTCTCCATGAATGTGAGCTTTCTGGCATAAATAAATACCATGAAAGGAGGAACATGATTTTTCTCAAACCAATAACTCAATGAAAAAGCAACTAAAATCCATATACTCATAGCTATCTGGATTTTTGGAAATGTCTGTGTATTTCACACACTATGAATAAAGTCTATGTTTTGGAAGCCTAAGTAGTCCTTCACATATAGCATTCAGTAAAACACCTGATTAAGGATGATGATTTTTTTCTTCAATTCATTTACTTCTGATTCTGTTTGATTATTCATTCTTTTACTAATTATACCAACCTTTGTGAGCTGTGTCATCTGAGGACCCATTCACTGGATCCCATTAAGATCTGTGCATGTCATTTCATTCATAACTCATCTGTAATAAGCGACTGTTCTCAAGTGAACAACAGATGATGACGTATCCTATATCCATGCAAATAGTCATTATTACATGTAACTCTCTAAAAAACCAAATATAATATATAGAGACAGTATGAGCAAATGTTCATCCTTTCTCCTTGGCTCCCTAGGCCTCAATGCCAGGAAATAAACTTTTACATTCCTAGATTAATGCATAATTAGTTTTTTTAAAAATCAAACAAACTTTTCAACAAAAAAATGAGGAGGAAGACAGAAAACCTCTTACCTTCCTCTACATTTTGATAGCATCTGTGCAGACTTTATCTTTGTATCAATGATAATATGAAACTTGGGTGTTTTGAGTTGCAAATCGTTAGCTGAGTTGCTTGTTATCTGCTTTGATTTTATTTATTTTTGTTGCTCAAACATCTTTTTCTTTCTCAAATAATCAATGATCTCTATTATTTTCAAAGGTATCTACTTCTATCACCACAAAGCTAATGTAACCCTTAGAGTATACTTCCAAACCTTCCAAGAGACATTTAAGAGTAGATCTTTCTATTAAGTCAGCTGTCAGGATAGAAGGGGAAATCACATCCCCTGTTGACTCTTGGCTCTTAATCATTACCATTTGCAGAGAATAAGAAAGAGAACTGGACAAAATATTTGGTTTCTTTGCATGCACTAAGGCAACACAGAGCTGATGCACAATAAACAAACAAGCATTATAGGCTGTTTTCAGTCACTTTATAGACATATACATTCATAAATTTTGACACGGTTGTAAGAAGCAGACTTTGATGGAACCAAACTCACAGATGAGCTTTCGATCACTGGAGCAACCAGAGTCTAACTTTATGTTGACAATTTATCATCCCTTCTCCGTCAAGGAAAATTGTTTTTTAGTGCTTGCGTATTAGCAATCACATGCATAATATGAAATTGAGTTTGGGGGAAGGACGGTCTGCCATCTGTCTTTCTGATTTTTTTTTTTTTTTTAATAAGTGTTCCATGCTCAAGTTCAACTCTCTGTATCAGAATGCTATAAAACAGGAATCACCCATAATATGGGCACTTAGCAAGAAAAATGGGCCAGATACCAATGTAATCTTTTAACTTGCAGACTTTTCAAAGGGAAAATCATTGGTGCCCCAATCTGTGCATTACCTTTTGAGAGCACTTCAAATGCCGCCTGCCTCTCAAAGCCACCTTTGGTACGGCTGGTTCTTCTTATAGAAGAGTTCATTAATGTGCTTTGAGAAGTGTTAAGACATCTTAATGAAAATAAAAATTCATAGAGAATGTAGAATGTGAAGTTTAGAAAATAGAGCTCTAAAATACTGATACACTGGATGAAAGAGATGGACATTAAGATTTTTATCAATAATATTGTTTTTCTATAACAACACCTGCCTCGGGGAAAATGTGCTCTGTAACTGTCAGGATTTTACTTCTCAAAATATGCTTAAGATGATTCTGTTAAAGTGATAAAAATAGTACACTCCACAACGTAGAAGGATTGCTCAAAAGAACATTCCCAAGTCTTTCATGTGTAACTGCATTTGTGCGGCAGGACATTTATTATGCTATAAATGCCATCACTGATTTTGGCCTGTTCAGATTGATTCTGCAATAACTGTAAGTAATGAACCTTCCAGAGTCAAAGGGGAAAGAGAAGGAGGAGTAGGAAAAGTAGCCACTACACTGTGGCGGTGGGAATACATGTTGTAGGATTCATTTAGTCACAGCTTTTATCAGATCATACAGCCCACACTCTACAAAGTAGGAGGAATATATCCAGAAAAATCTACAGCTTCCTTGATCTGACTCCAGGAGCTACAACCGGCAGACGCAAGAGGAACACTTCTTGGGGGGGAAAAAGTAATTTATTTTTCTTTGAGTCTTTACTTCCCTAACTTTGCTTCCTCTCATCTTTTTCCCCAACCTAAATTGTGAGCAGATGCCACAAAAGCCAACAAATATGGAGTTCTCCTTTTCTAGAAGGAAGTAAGCCATTCCTGAAGCTTGACTCCATTTAGTTCCCAGTGCCTAAAACTAGATGGACTCTCAACTGAGCATTCTCTCAGGTGTGGGAGGTAAAACTCCTCTGTTCAGACCTCAGTGAAGAAGAAAGTCTGTTACCCTGAAAGTGTTCACTCCTGAGCCCATCAGTGAGTTGACCAGCAGGAGAAAAGCTTACAGAGGTGCCTTTAGCATCTAAGGTGGTAGCTAGAGAAAGAAGGGAGTAAATAAAGCAGGCTGAGGCTGATTTGAGGCATTTCCCCTGATCCTCTTTAAAACCTAGTACTATGGAGAGTAGGTTGGATATGAGAGAATGTGGTTTGAGATCATGGATATCAGCAGACAGCTCAAGAAGAGTAGAAGCTTTGGGCAACAGAAGTTGTTGTTAAGTGCCATCTGAGGAGCTGCTTGTGAGTGTGAACCAATGACCGTAGGATTAGCAGTACAGTACTTATCCTACAACACCATCACAGAGGACTCCAAAGGAGGAGAGGAACATGGGAAAGGAAGACCTTCAGGATACATTTCACTCACAAGGAAGTTCTCATTTCATTATTGCCCAGCTCCTTCTCCTCTCTGACTTCCTTTGCATGGGAAGCTCAGGAGCAGGATAGGGAAACTCTTTTTTGCAGGGGAGTGGCTAAGATCACCCCAGAGTGCTGCCTCTATAATGACAGTGTAGGCACAGTGAAGCCACAGCTACAATGCCATATGGTCAGGGTCCTCAGCCCCATCCCACTGAATTGTCAAAAAGGTTATAGAGAATGGCAAAACACATTTATTAACTATCCCCAAGAATAAAAACAAGAAAGCTTTCCTAGTTCTTTCCATATGTTCTCTACCTTTCATTCTGTAGAATTCTTCACTTGTAGAGCTGAAAGATGTTTGAAAAATCTGAAATAGTTTTGATAAATGAACCATTAAGGGCCTCTTTGAAACCCTTTCTCATTGTGCTAGTTGTTCTGGGTAATCATTAACTATCAAGAGATGTCCCACACAAGAGGCCACAGATAATGGGAGCAAGTCTTTAGAGATGGCCATCCATAGTTAGCTAGATGGAGTAGCCCATGTGGAAGTGAGTAGTGGACAACACAAAAGGCACAAGGCCCATCGCAGACATTTCCAGCTCCAAATAAAACCCTGACAAAAGTCTCTTCCTGTATCACTTGTAACTATTAGCATTAGTGAAACTCACCATCAGTCATCCTTCCTAGCATCTTCCTGGCCTGATGGTCTGGACACAGAGTGAAGAAGACAATTAAGTGTCTTGATGAAAGAAAAGGCAACAAGAAAAGCAACGTTCTGCATCAAATCCTTTTTAGAAATAAATTGAGGATAATTAACAATTTTGGAAAATCATGAATAATATTGGCCTCATCCATAAAGAAGGACTTGCTTCCTAAGAATACCTAATGGTTCTGCAGTATGCCACACTGTGGGCCATTTCTAATTTGGTTTCAATCTGCTATTTCAAGTGATATGATAAAATCTGAACATGCCATTTAGACAATCAGAATTATTAAGCCAAGTAAAATGCTATAGTGAACTTCCAGAACTGTTTGGAGTGTTTCCTTGGGGCAAAGAAGGAAGTATACCAATGAACTTGTGGTCGAAGAGAAGCATGGTTACATGTATTTTTAAAACAACTGGACAGTTAAGTAGGCATACTTATGACTTATTAAGACTGCTACATGAGGAATCTGTACATAGACCAAGAGACAATATTTGAACAGAACACAAGAACACTGAATGGTTTAAAATTAGGAAAACATTTGCTCCAGGGTTGTATTTTTCCACCATACTCATTCAATCCATATGCTGAGCAAGTAATTTGAAAAACTAGTTTATATGAGATCATGGCCTTGGGATTAGAGGAAGACTCATTAACAGCCTGCAATATGCATGAGATACAAACATGCTTGATGAAAGTGAAGAGGACTTAAAATACTAACTGACGAAGACGATAGATCACAACCTTCAGTGTGGATTGCACCTCAACGTAACCAAAGCAAAAATCCTTCCCACTGAGCTAATAAATAACATCAGAAGTGGAGAAAATATTGAAGTTTTCAAAGACTTCATTTTACTTGGATCCACCATCAACACGCATGGAAGCAGCAATCAAGAAATCAAATAGCATATTGCATTAGGCAAATCTGCTGCACAAGTCCTTTTTAAAGTGTTAAAAGGCAGAGATGTCAGTTTAAGGACTAAAGCATGCTTGATCCAAACCATGCTATTTTCAGTCACCTCACATGCATGTGAAAGTTGGACAATGAATTAAGACGACAGTAGAATAATTACTATATTTGAGTTATGGTGTTTGAGATGAATTGTAAAAGTACCATGGACTGCCAGAAGAACCAAGGAATCTGTGTTGTAAGTACAGCCAGAATACTCCTGAGAAGTCAAGATGGCCAGACTTCATCTCTCAAACTTCAGGCGTATTATCAGTCCCTGGAGAAGAACATCATGCTTGGTAGCGTGGAGGGAGAACCCCAATGAGATGGATTTGCACAGTGGCACCAGCAATGGACTCAAGCATAGCAGCAATTGTAAAGATGGCTGAGGATGAGGCAGTGCTTCGCTCTGTTGTACCTAGGGTCACTGTGGGTCAGAAATGACTTGACAGAACCTGCCAGGACTACTACAGGGCCAATTGAGCTGGCTGAACAAACATTGACCATTAACTGGGTAATGACTGTACAACTGATGATTCATACATTTATTAGAAACCAAAATCGCTATAGCTCTCAACTATGTGATATTAATTGTTCTAACACAAAAGCTACCAAACAAATAAGAATTAGCTGTAATTTGTTAACAGCTGAAAATTATCATGAATATAGATAAGTAGCTTCTGTGCATTTAATGACTAATACTAAAAGTAATCATGTCAATGCCTTCCATACACTTAGAATCAACAGATGTAGGTTCTTGTCCTGGTTTTGCCACTTAGTATGCACATGTACATGTCATTCAATGTCCACAGTTTGTTCGGTGAAATAGGATGTTATATGATTTGGACACTGTTTAAACACCAGTGTCCATGGGGCATGGGAACTTCTGTGTCCTGCACAACCATGGCAGCTTCTGCTGGGGACACCTCAGGTGAACACTAAGCTAGGTCCATCTGGCAGGCAGCCGGATACCTTCAACTGGGGATGCCCAGCTGTTGCTGCCCTCTCTGCTAGCCCATGAGAACCTGGCCTCGTAAGACTGTGCAAACCAAGAAGGCTGATGGCATCCAAGCCAGGGATGGGGTACATACCTTTCCAAACAGTGCCCCACATGACCATATTAGGCAAAACATAGGGACTAGACCCACTGAGTCACAGGAGCTGAAGGGAGTTGGAGTTGTGAATTTGGGCCTGGGCCTCCATTGCCTTAGACTAGGTGGCTTCCAGCACACATGCAGCAGCCAGGCAGAGGCGGGACTCCAATCTCAAGAGGAAGGTCTAAGTGTTTTAGCACTCAAACACCTGGGTGTCACCCATAGATGGGCAATACAGTTGGGCACTGCCTTAACAGAAGTTAAATACAGCACATACATGTAAAATACAGTATACATGTATTTTAACTTGGGAAACTCATTTAGCCTGCCTGAGTCTATTAAAAGGGAAAAAAATTAACTGTTTAAAATATCATACTGTTGTTGTTGCTGTTATGTGCCATGGAGTCGGTTAATGTGAGGTTAATGCAAAATAATTTGAGCAAAATGTTTTGTAAACTCAAAGTCACAGTAAATACTGAACATTATCTTTATGGCTTATAATTGTAAAATGTAGGATTTTAGCACTTCAGAAGATGTTGGGTTAGCTTATACTTATCACTAGGAATTGATCATTTTTATACTTAGTATATGTGTTTTTGTAAAGAGAAATTATTTTTTTAATATGCAGCCATTAGAGCACCCATTTTATTTCTGAGCAAGGCAAAGGGAGAAAGCAGCTTCAGAACGTAAGACAAGGTAGGTATCTGAAAGTTAGCCATCATGCCTCTCTCTGAACCCACAGTGAGATTTGGAGGTGACACTAAGGAAAGATCATAGAAGTGGTCAGCACAGAGACTCCAGTGGACATGATGGACCTTGTAGGACTCCTTGTCACTGTTACTCATTTGTGTTAACATTAAGATCAGCTATTTAATGTTAGAATTATCAGTTCTGAATTTTGTATTTTATTAGTAATTGAAACCTTTATGTATTTCTCTTTGCATTGAAATATATCATCAGCTATCAGAGACAGCAATTATTAATACAGAGACTTTTAAGTTCTGTAGCAATGGTATTAACTGTGTTCTCTTCATGACCCAGTTGGACCAAATACCACTGTATAGCCATCTCACTGCACAGTGTCTGTATCCAGTTGTGTTCAGGGAGGAACAGAGCCCAAGATAAATATTACCAATATATGTCCTCAAAGCAATATTCCACCACACCTCTGTCAGTTTGTCATACTGTGGACGATGCTGGAAGTTCTGTCACTGGGTATTTTAAATACCAGCAGGATACACCCATGTTTCAACTGAAATTCTAGACTAAAACAGACTACGAAGAAGAGGCAGATTTTTTCTGAATGTTTCGCCACTGAAACGCTGATGAGTAACAGTAGAAACTTATCAGTTAACACCAGAATATTGAATATTGAGACATGATGAATAGCATACAATAGAGTATTGTAAGATACAGTGCCTGAAGATATGTATCCCTTAGGTTGGAAGGCAACAAAAATATGACTGCAGAAGTGTTTCTCCATGAAGCAAATGAACTAAAGCTATCAGAACCTTTATTTGCCGATGGGGCACAACTCAAAATGAGTGCTGTAAAAATCCATTAATTATCAGAACATGGAATGTACTAAGTATGAATCTAGGAACATTGGAAGTTGTCAAAAAATGAAATGGAACACATAAACATCGATCTCCTAGGCACTAGTTAGCTGAAATTGATTGATATTGGCTATTTTAATCTGACAGTCATGCCAGGAGTAAACAGTATGACAAATTGAAGAGGAATGGTGTTGCATTTATCATCAAAAAGAATATTTCAAGATCTTGAAGTATTATACAGTCTGTGATAGGATAATACCCATACCCATACCATGAAGACTAGTTAATATCACTATATTCAAATTTGCACACCAACCACGAATGCCACTGATGATGAAATTGAAAAATCCTACCAACTTCTTCAGTCTGAAACTTATCAAACATTCAGTCAAGATGTATTGATAATTACTGGTGCTTTGAATGTAATGGTTGAAAATAAAGAAGGATTAGCAGTTGGAAAGCATGTCCTTGGTGATAGAAAGGATCCTGGTGATCACATGATAAAATTTTACAAGATCAATGATTTATTCAATGCAAATACCTTTTTTTAAAAAACAACGTAACAGACACTATACAGATGGACCTCGCCAGATGGAATACAAAGAAGTCAAACTGACTAAATCTGTGCAAAGAGTTGGTTGAAAAGCTCCGTATCATCAGCCAAAATAAGGCAAGAGACACACTGTGGAAGGGAACATTAATTACTCATATGCAAGTTCAGAATGAAAATGAGAAAATTTTAAGTAAGTCTATGAGAGTAAAAATTTGATCTTGAACATATCCCACGTGAATTTAGATATAATCTCAATAGTATATTTGATGACCTAAGATCAGAAGAATTGAGGGATGACATCATGAACATCATACAGAAAGAAAGCGAGAGGTCATTAAGAAGACAAGGAAGAAAGAAAAGATCAAAAGGGATGTCAGAAGAGACTCTGAAACTTGCTCTCCAGAATAGAAAGAGAAGGTAAAACAAATTAAAGAAATGAGGAGGTAAAAGAGTAGAATCAAAATTTTCAAACGGTAGCTCAAGAAGACAAAATCAAATATTATAATGAAATTTGCAAAGACTTGAAATTTAAAAAACCAAAAGGGAAGAAGAACACACTCAGCATATCTCAAGCTGAGAGAACTGAAGAAACAGTTCAAGCCTTGACTTGCAATACTGAAGGATTTTATGGGCAAAATATTGAATGATGAAGAAAGCATCAAAAGAATTTGAAAGGAATACACGGTCACTGTACCAAAAAGGAATGGTTGATGTTCAACCATTACAAGATGTAGCGTATGATCAAGAACCAGTGGTACTGCAGGAAGAAGTTCAAATTGCACTGAAGGCATTGTCAAAGAGCAAGATTCCAGAAAATGATGGAGAACATATTGAAATCTTTCAACAACCTGATGTAGCACTGAAGGCATGCACACATCTACGCCAATAAATTTGGAAGACATCTACCTGGCCAACTGATTGGAAGAAATCCATATTTATGTCATTTCCAGAGATGACCCAACAGAATACAGAAATCATTGGACAATATAATTCATATCACAGGCAAGTAAAGTTTTGCGGGAGATAACTTAAAAATGGCTGCAACAGTACACTGACAGGAAGCTGACAGAGGTTAAAAAACCAGATTCATCCAAGGACATGGAATGAGGGATATCATTGTTGATGTCAGATGGATCTTGGCTGAAAGCAGGTAATAACAGAAAGATATTTACCTGTGCTTTACTGACTATACAAACACTTTAAACTGTGTGGATTATGACAGGCTATGGGGAACACTGAATAGTTTAAAATTAAGAAAGGTGTGCCACAGGGTTGTATTCTTTCACCATACTTATTCAACCTGTATGCTGAGCAAATAATCCAAGAAGCTGAGTTATACGAAGAAAAAAAATGTGGCATCAGGATTAGAGGAAGACTCATTAACAACCTGAGATATGCAAATGATACAATCTTGCTTGCTGAAAGTGAAGA